>NW_020897719.1:5841745-6214424 GCF_003984885.1 Neopelma chrysocephalum
CTTCCTTCCTTCCTTCCTTCCTTCCTTCCTTCCTTCCTTCCTTCCTTCCTTCCTCCCTTCCTTCCTTCCTTCCCTCCTTTCCTACTTTTCATTCATCTCTGCCTCTTCGATTCCTCTCTTCTCTTTCACCCTACCTCTTTATCCAAAACCCACTTCTGTGTGCTTATATAGTAGGTCAGGGGCTAACACACCAATTTTCATGCCAAGTGTGTAATTTACTAATAAAACTTTCTGAACCCTTTCAGCCAATGAGCATTTATGAATCTTAGGTACTTCCTTCCCCTTGAGAGTTTTTTGTCACATGCATGTGCCAATGGCTCTAGTCATCTGCATTAGGACAGATTTCACCTTTAACTCCATCTTCTGGGAAGCCGGATAGTGCATGTATGGATAACTGAACTCTTATGGTCATGAAGGAACAGAAAAGCTAACAAAAGTCTTAGCATGCATTCTCTTCACCTTTTTGAATATAAACTAGTGCTTTTTTGTACACAATTATGAATATGAATATTACATAGGCTTGTGTTACTACTGTAATATGAACTAAGAAACTAGAAAATGGAACCTAGGATTCAGAGTCTATGAAATGGTTTTCAAGTCGTCTTTGTCTTAAGTACTGATAACAAATTTTCATTTCTTTTTTAGACCTGAAATACTTAAATCTATCCCAAATAAAAAATAGCATTTTTATTTCCAGATCCTTTTCCAGATCTCATAAAAACCCCAAAACCCAACAAACTTTAACTGCTCAGTCTACATTTTCTTCAGCAGCAGAGACAGATTTGGAAGTCTTAAAGAAAAAGAAGGATTTGCAATTTTTTTGAAGGCTTTCAAGTCATTATATAAAGTGCTTGGTGGATTAATGGCTTTCTTGATTCATATGCTGAGAGTAAGAGACTTCTTGCACAACTGCTGTGCTATCAGTTACTCTGACCCAGTTGTACTGCCAAGTTCTCCTACTGTTCAGAACTTGCACTTGGTCTATTCCTTACACACTGAGTCTCAGCAAAACTCTCTCAAAACAGCAGACGCTTTTCAGACACTGACCCTTTACTGGTGTCTGTAAATTCATAACTCATTTAGGTAGGATTCAGAAGAAGGGTGTGATATTTCAATCTTTAAGCATAAACATAGCGCTGTGTGGGTTTCTTCTGAGGCTCACTCTCAGCTTGGACGCGTGGTAGCTGCATCTTCCTCTCACCCCTTGCTGAGAGGTGGACAATAACAGCGTAAAAGTCCTGACTGTCCTATTTTAAGTAACCACAAGGGTTCCTCAGAGAGACAGGAATGTCAGTAAGACCTCCCTGTACTCAAAACTACTACGTAAATAAAGAGAAGTGGGTCTGTAGCACTGTTGACTCTCAGAGACACATCCGTAGTCAGGTATGTGTTGCTACAGTGACACTGAGGAGCCTCTAAAAGCTTTGAACCTTTGCAGTGGCACCTTAGAAGAAACAGTCAGTGCTGCTGACACCTCCCTGCAGTAATTATACTGTCTGCAAGTTCAGACAGGTTGTGCTGCAAAAGATACAACTGGGTTGAATTTTCATATTTTATTTCAAAATGTATAACTTTTAAACTAAAAGTTTGAGATCTTTAAAAACCAGGTGCCCTAGGTATGGATCCATCTTGCCTGTACCTTTGTCTGGTAACTTTTGGGTGGGCTTTTCCTTCACCTGGAAAGAAATTGTGACATCAAAAATCTCAAAGACCAGAGCAATCTGGGGCTGGATGATGCTTCGAACCTATATATGGCCTAAAATGCTCACAAAATACCAAATACTTCATATTATGCTCCTGATCTCTGTTACTGCTAGCTAAAAGCAGCATCAAAATTTCTGCTAAGTGTTCATATATGCCTTATGCTTTTTTAAGACTGTTGAACACATTCTACCCACAAGTAGTATAATCTAGTCCATCTTCACACTACTGTAGTTTCTTGAAATATTTTGAAATTAATAAATTTCTAAATCCATCTGGAATAATTGTTTATATCACAGAAACCATCTTAAATTATATACCTAAAGTTGAATTGTCAGAGTATATTGTGTTACAGCATGAAGCATGTTACTTACCATCGCCCTCTTCTTCTTTTGATAATTCTACATCCTGCTGGTTTTCAAATAGCTTTTACATATTTTCAATTGTTAGCTGCAAATTGAAAATATATGCATATTGATATCATAGAAATAAGAACACAGTTACATTAAAATCCAAGCTATTTTTATTGCCTATTGCTTTCTTTTCCTGGTGTATTGTTTAAAAAGAAATATTTATGCTTTAGGCATATGCAGGCATAAATAAACCTGTTTATGCATGTGTAAAAATATATGACATCTTGCAATAATTGTAAGTGGCATTACAAGACCACAAGCTTTGGTAAAAGAAGTAATCTCAGCAAGAAAATATGTATAAATAACACTATTTGTTTCTGAGAAAGTCAGAGTTGTGCAAAAAGAACTGGATAGCTAACGTGCTTTGTTTCCCTTTTTTTTTTTATGTCACTAGTACAGCTCTTCCTTGAATGAAAAAAATGGGTCACATTCATTATTGACAATTGCATAACAATATCTAATTTTTTTGATTCTTGTCCACTGAATTACTGAGGCATATTATGGAACGGGCAGGAACACCACTTGCAACATAATATACAGCTATTATTACTGTCTTCTAGGGTTTTTTTTCTCTCATTAGAAGCAAACAGTATTGTTTAGAGCACTGGTGAGCTGTTTGCCGCAGCTCTAGAAAAATCTTGTGGCTTGCACAGTGAGTTTATATTTCCTTTCACTTATTAGAATCACTTATTCTTCACCTCATTTTATTTGCTTGCTTCTTAGCAATGAATCTCGTCCCAGCTGTGGTGGTTTGAAAAACCTTTTCTCTGGGGCAGTAATGGTTTGCCCCACTGATAATACTAGACCAATCAAAAGTTCATATGCGCCCTACGGAAATTACATACCCACAGCAACGGAAGAGAAGGTGGTGAAGTTTTTTTAGTAGGTTGGTAGCCATGATCTGAACCATGAGGAAACAGGGGGCCAGTGAGCCCCCTCTGGGGGCCAAGAGCCCCCAGCCCCAGCTGAGGCTACGGGAGACCCGGTGTAGTGTCAAAGCTGGACCGGGTCCCGTAATCAAGAGGTGGGAGAATTTCCTTTCTGCTGGCAGCAGCAGCAGAAAACATTGAAAGCGGCAGCGGAGCAGTCCTGAACAGAGACAGCGATGGCTGAAAGCCAAAAAGATAGCCAGGAGCAACAAGATAACATGAAGCCAGCTGAAAGACGCAGAGATCTTCCTGCAGGAGGGAGAGCTGGCAACGAAACAGAGGAAAACTCAACAGAGCTGGTTTGGGGTAAGACTGTATTACTTTCCCAAAACCCAGAAACCTGCTGAAGAGCAGGGGTGGACTTCCAAACCTTTAGGGAGTCCCAAAATGCAGCAGCAGCTTCAGAGAGAGAGAAAGGAGCCGAGAAACCCGGAGTCATCCTGAGAGCTGAGCCAGGACAGAGTGCGGAGGAGGTGCCCGTGCCCTCTGCTGCTGCTGCTGTTGCTTCTATCATGCTGGCGAGCTGAGACAGAGCAAAAGAGCTTTGGTAAGACTGAACTGAAAGCTGCCTTCAATGTTCTAACCCAAGAGGAGTGGAGATCTACAGGGAGATCCCCCGAAGGCTCGGGCTCGGGGTTGAAATTTCCACAAAGTAAGAACCAAAATCCTGACTGCCATACTTAAATCTGCTGCCTTAGGAAAATGAAGGACACTAACCAGTGCCACAAAAAACTGAAACGAAGGAACTGTGGCCTGTGCAGTGACAGAAAGACTTTTCTCTTTCCTTCTTGGACTTTTATTGAAGGAAAAGAGAAATTTAATTCAATGTAAATATATATATATATATATATATAGGTGTGAGTAAATAAACCTTTGTAAATATTTTTCCCTTCCCCCAATAACAAATGGTTGTGTTTTGTCTGAAAACTCTCCACATGAAGTGAAAAAGATATCAAGTCCATACCATCGCTAAACCCTCTCACAGGGGCAGACTGTGGGAGGGGGGCTTGAACTTAAAAATTGGATCCTTGGGAGTTTCAAACCACCACACCAACCCAGTGTTAAGCCCAGTTTTCCAGTCTCAAAGCATTCAAAACTTGCTCATTCTTTCTGAAGGAGGATTCTGAAGCTAAAGAAAGTGTGTGCAGTGTATTGATGTGCACCCTCATTCTTGTGTTTGAGCTCACTTTGGACATTACTCCTTTAAAGAAACTTCTAACATAAAGCAAAAACCTGTTTACTGAAGTCTGTACTCTCGTTATCTTTGAAATAAAATATTTTTGTCTCCAAATGAGGATGTTATCTGTCCTAAAACAACATAGAAGAATAAATATAGGTAAACAAGGCATTGGATAATTTATCCTACGTAGTAACCACTAAGAGGGACTTATGGAGTGTTCTAGACAGAATCAAAGTTACCGTTTCCTAGAATAATGCTTTAAAGAGACTGGTAGAACATTTCATATTGTCAATCAAGGATTCATTCCACATGAACATAATTGACAGAGTAATATAAAATTTCGTCTTCAATCATGGTAAACTTACATTGAGATGCCTAAAACCACAAAATGAACTACACTTCTAGGCATCACCTCGGTGACAATTTAAGCAACTAAGCTCAATAATGCCATTGTAAGTGCATCTTCAGAGCAATCTAATTCATATATTCCCTTTTCAGCCATTTATTACAGAATTCATGCATTTTACATTTCTGCATATTCTGTTCAAACCATAATATTTTCCTTCTAGCCTTTCAAAGGGTATTTTAGACTTGTGTTGCCATTGTGGTTTATATTCTTGCTTTGGTCCCTTAAGTTGAATAGGGTATTGCAAACCTAGACAGTAAAATGCAAACCACGAACATCGTAAAATTCAACTAGTTTTAGTATTTAACTCTCTTCCTCCATCAATAAAACCCCGTTTTGTGATTATAGCAAACTTTTCCGTTCTTAATACCTCTGTTTAAATTCTTATGCAAAATTATTTGTAAGGTAAGTATTCTGATACATGAAAGAAATGACACTTTTCTAAATCATGCAATGGAAGAAGTCATTTAGCATTCAAATATGTCAGCGTTCAAATGTGTTGCCTCAGTTCTGGTGCACTCAATTAAGGCAATAAACCTGAGGCCCAAATAAATCACATATTCACAGGGTAAAAAAATCAAAGACATTAATGTAAACTTTTCTTATTTACTTTTCTTTCAGTAAATTATTACAGAAACGATACAGTAATATTATCCATACACTGGGAAAACGTGCAAGTTTACAATATCTGTTCTGAATTCCTGTTTACTCTGCTTTCAAGCAAATGAAGATCATTTCAATGGAGTAGAATTTCAAAGTCATAAAACTAGTCTGTAAGCTCTGCCTATAACATTTTAAGGCTAAATGGCCCATAACGCTTCATGACAGAGCAGTGCCTTGATGGGACACTTGTGGTATGTGTTTCTGGAAACTGCATCCTGATACAGTCCCATTGGTTTTACATCTATAACTGGTTGCTAGAACCACTGAAGAGTAGGACCTGTATGCTTATGGGGTCAAGCAAGAATTAAATGAGGATTTTGAGTATATTAGTGCTACATAAATACAAGTCATCTAATGTATTTCAGCCTTCCGTATCATCCTCCGGTCAGCCTTCCAGCACCTCCTTGACCACTGTGACTGTATCAAATCCCATATCACTGCATGCTTATCTTTTCTTTAACCACTTTTCAAGGTATTTACTGTTGGAGGTAGAAAAATAGAACACATGTGTGGGAAGCATGTCCCAAGGTGCAAGAAGAGGGCACCGGAGGCAGGGAACATGCGCAGAAACAGACCCTCCAATCGGTCAGGAGTCACCTGGGATCAGGGTATAAAAGGGCGCGCGTTGTTCAAATAAACCTCTTTGTTCACCATCTCACAGGGAGCGTAATGTCCTCTTTATTATATAAAGGCAGCGTGCCATGCGGCACGCTACACACACGGATCCTGCATCTGAGGGCATGACTATCCCATGCTGTTTTCTTATGTTGGTTGTCTTTTCTCCCTGTGCAACTCATACCGTTACAGTCATATCTTCTCTCTCTATGAATTCTGTTAAACAGGCAGTGACTACAGATAGTTACCTCAGACGGGGTTATTCCTTAAACAAAGAGAATCAATTGACAGTGTTAAATACCATTTTGTTAATGCTGAGTGATGAACTTAAACACTCTTCTTGTTTTATGAAAATTTATTTCCTTTATGTTACACCTCAAGAACATTCCTCATTATGTCTCAATTAATGTAGTTTCAAGTTTGCAGTTGTTTTTTTTGTTTTTTTCTGGTGTGTGCTTTTATTTTTTTTTAATTTATCAACAAACCTAGTATGTAGATGCTGGCCAAAAAACTCAGAGTTTTAAAAAATTGTACTCAACCTGCTTAATATGGAAATGCTTTCCATGGACTGAAATAGAAGAGAGCATGAGTAGAATGTTTTACACTGGCATCACTAATAGATGGGAAATACTTTGTAAAAAAAAGCAGTTTTTGAGGCACTTGTCTAACCATTTATCTCATCATTGTACCTAATGATGCTACTCAGTTTCACAGGCACTATTTAACTGGGTTCTGTGCTGTCAGATTAACAAGCATCAATTGCTTCACAGTCTTATTTAAGATTTTTTTTTTTTTAATGAAGCCAAAGACAGGTATGTTGCGCATTATCAGAGGATCAATCCAGTATTTACATATAGTTTCTTCAATAATAAATGGTTCTGACCAGTGAGTAAATACCCTGTAATATTCTGTCTCTGTTTCTGGCCATCCTGCCCTATCTGGCTTATTATCTGTCCTTTGTCTATTTCCAGGTCTTCTCAATCCAACTAAAAATAAATTCTAGTCAAGAGGTTTTTGAGAGAAAGGAAATTTAGGGAAAGGGAATAGAGGATGCTTGAGAGATGGGTGTGCACTGAAAGTGCATGCACAGCTCTTAATTCTTGCATGACCTTTCTAAAATATAACACTCCCTGACTAGGAACATTTTTTTGACTCTGTAATGTAATTTGTGGAGGAGGAGTTCTTTGCCATTCTTGATCAGTCAACTAGGGTCAAATTGAAGCTAACATATGCTGGGATTGAATGGTCATGCCTCAGTAGTGTCCCTCACTTTTTCTTCCAGAAGGGCTGAAAATTCAGAAGTCAGAAACATTAATGTTCCCTGCTGCCCCAAAACAGCGAAAGTATAACTCTCTTGCTTGTTAGCAGAGAATTCAGATGGGTTCCCAAATTAACTCAGGTCATTAAACAAGAAAATTCAAGATTTAGATCTATGAGAATTTTTAGAAATAGTTTTGGTTTTAGCTCTGGAAACAGGCATCTGGAACATTGGGGTTCTGTCATCTCCATTATTCAGAGAGAACTTGTACATTAGGTACGTTTGTAATTTTTTGGTTGTGATATTATATACTGGCCACTTACACTCAATTTCACAAAATCAGGTGGCAATTTAGAGCTGAATATGTTAGTCTGTTTTATCATGTTAATAAATACAGAACCCTGTTATCTGCTGATTTATTATGGTGTTCAGGATTGTGTTATGACAATTTACTTACCAAATAAAGCATGCATACTGTTTTCAATTTATTTGTGCTCCCAGGAGAGTGATAAAACTATTTTGGTTAAAAGGCTCATAACAATACAAGAGTTAAAGCTGGAGGGCTTCTAGAGTTTCTGGAAACATATATTTCATCTTGAACCACAACAATCATTTGCGGCATAAGTGTACTAAGGTGACATTTACAGACTGTGTGGGTCATTCAGAAATTTTCAGAACCCCTATAGCATTGATATTTGAATAAACTGTACAAAATCAAACAAACAGATACAAACCTTTGCATTTAAATGTCAACTTTGGTGAGTGACGAATTTGGTAGTTTAATTACTACCTTTCTGTAAAGTTCTTTTAGTCAGTGCTTCCCCTTTCATTTTTAAAAGTGTGTATCTGTAGCACCATCACTTCCATGTTTTCTGAACAGCCTGACCATAGGTTGTAACCTATTGTGCTGGTTTAAAAGTTAACCAGCAGGGGAAATGAACTCAACTCAAAAGAGAGATTATAAGTCAGAATAACAATTTATTAAAATAATGCAATAAGTACAATTATACAGACAGACAATTGGTTTTAACCCGCAAAACCCAAATGTATAAGCCTGGGGGCATGAACAAAAGTGGTGTTCCTTGGCCCCCCAAGTCCAAAGTAAAGGGAGAGGGGAAAAACCTGCTGGTGGGAGAGCTGCTGCAGTCTGGTCAGAAAGTGGTGATTGCAGTCCAGTTGAGGGTGGTGGTCTCAATCTGGTTGCGAGCGGTGAGCTGCAGTCTGGTTGAGAGAGGTGGTCTGCAGTCTTCCTCTGGATCCCACGAGAGGTGGTAAAGGTTCCGAAACTCCCAGTTTATATATTCTCCAGTTCAGGCGGGAGTGCTCTGTCCCTCCCTCAGAGCGGGGAATTCCATAAAAGGGTATCAGGATGCTCAGTCCCTCCCTCAGAGAGGGGAATTCCATAAAAGGGTATCAGAGCGGGGAATTCCAAAAAAGGGTATGAGGACAGGAACATCTTCCCACCTCGCAGGCCTCTACTGACAACAGTTTCTGGGAAATGGCATGGAAGGCTATAGAATACACAGTTTTGGGTTACACCCATTCAGTGATGAATTGGTCCCAGCCGTTCTAACCAGGACACCTATGGAGCAGCACAGTCTCACTTTGACTTCAGCCAAGCCATACACTTTGGGGAAGGTTATGTAGTGATTAATTTACCTAAATTTACTTTTCTCTCCTTAAGTCTCTTACTATGTTGCTGGGGTTTCTTGTGGTGGGAAAGGGGATCTCTTATTGCTTCATGCACCAGCTCCTTTCCTACAGCTTTAATCTGATCTGCTTGCTTTCCTCAGGGACTTGTGCTCACAGGGAACATGCATCATCTCAGACTTTTTTCTTAACTGTACAATGCAACCATCCTCTCCTGGGCCAAAGACTCTGCCCTCTCTCACCTGCTGCTATCCACATTGCATAGTAAGAGATCTGCTTGACATAAACAAACTACTTCAGGGAGTTTTGTCTCCCATCCCAGCTATATTGCAGGTGCGCACAATCTGAAAGATACAAAAATAAATGGCACCATTTTCCAGCAGCTCTTTGGTGTTTCCTTGTGAGTGCTTCAGGCTGTATTAAAGTTCACTGGATTTTGCAAACACAATGGAATGCTGTTTCCCTAGACATTACTGCTGTACAGCAATTGTATGCTATATCACATCATTCATTTATCTTTTACTGCCTGTGTATGCCTAGGGAGCAGTAGATCTACCTGACCTGTTGCAGAAAGATGTACCTGGATGGCCAGGTATGAGTCAGCTATGCAGTTGTGGAGGACCTCAGTTGAGAAGGATTGAATCAGAAAGCAGGCAGCTGCATTACTGTTATTGTAGCTGACTTAGTACGGCCACAAACACATCTGCTTCTAGCTGATGGCTTAGAGCTGGTTTGCATCCTTTCATCCAGTCATACTGTAAAACCAAAACTCAATCTGAAAAGCACCAAAGGAAGGTGCTCATAATCATATAGGCATATTTTCAAGACCTATATTATGTTCATGCCTATACCTACTACAAACAAGTGAAAGATACACATTATAGAGGTCTTCAGCTTTCAAAGCTAAAAGCTCTTGATAATTGAAGCCAGAAATTACTGGACAAGAGGTAACCTGTGGCAACAGGCTCTTCAGAGAAAATAAATATGCTAAGTTTCTTTTCCAAATGATTATTTCTCTTTTTTTTTCTTTTTTTTGCTCTGCTACTCACCATTTCTATCCATATCAATGGGCAAGGTGTTTTATATTTAGCATAATTTTTTCTATGCACAAAAGTCAATTTTTCAATTCATAAAAATCAATTTGAAAAATCAACGGCAATGTCATGTTTGTTTTAAGAATATTCATTTCCATTCTATAACAAATATGATCCCAGCTTATTTAACAAAGAATTAGCTGAAACAAATTTAGAAACAGAAAGAAGTTAATTTTTTTCAAGTTTTTAATTTTCAAATGTTTTTCTCATTCTCGCTAATATGTTCCTATTGCTTCTGAACAGCAACAGAACTTATATCAGCATTATGTGATGCGCAGTGAGGTTGCACTTATCTATCTATATGGAAAATAACAACTTTAATCAGACTTCCCTTGTAAAAGAATGAGGGTGACTTTATCATACAAAAGTAGAATTTGAAAAGTAGAAACTTAAAGCTCAAGTAAATTGAGTAGACAAGCCTATAACAATGGCTCATTAAAAGTGACTGAATCACAGAATTACTGAGGTCGGAAGGCACCTCTAGATATCATCTAGTCTAACTCCTGTGCTCATAGCAGAGGGAGCTAGAACAGATTGCTAAGGGAGGTATACAGTGGGATTTTGAATATCTCCAAGATTGGATACTGATGTTTTTGATGTTTAAGTGGAATTTCCTCTGTTTCAGTTTGTGCCTGTTGCCTCACTAGGCACTACTGAGAAAAGTTTGTCTCCGTCTTCTTTAGTTCCCCATGTATATTTATATACATGGATAAGAGTTCTCTGAACAATCACTGATCAGGCTGAACAACACAACATCTCTCAGTTGCACCCTGTATGTCAGATGCTCCAAGTCCTGATTGTCTCTGAACTTGTTCCAGTATGTCCATGAGGCTTCTACTTGTTGGATCCCAAAACATAATATCTGCAGAAAGGAGCTTAATGGGTCGATGGATAAACCTTGGAAAACAGCGGCTGAGAGAATTCCATGACCTGAAGGACTGAACTCTCCTCACTGGTGTTGCAAGTAGTGTGTGAACTTCTGATAACTTTTCCAGTAGAATATAACACTTGGCTTCTGACTCAGAAGTGCCAAAGTGATTTTGATTTCCTAAAAGAAATTCTTTCTTCACAGACTGTACTGCCATAATTCAGATCACTGGCAGTTTTCAAGTAGAAGCACTTGAAGAGAAGTGACTGTTAAGAGAAGAGACCAAAATGGTAGTTGATACTGATTTGTTCCTTTCAAATGGAGTAAGGATATCTGTGAACTCCACATCTGTATCTCTGCTTGCTGTAGGTGTCCTGAACTTCCTGCAACTATATAGGAGATACAAGTTCTTTTATTCCCCGCATGAACTGCTACCTAGAATCTGTGCTCAAAATAGAATGAACCACCCCAACATTGTTAGATCAATTCTAATGTTGTCCTAGTCAATCTACTGTTATTCACTATCACTGGCCATTGTCAACTTTTGCCAGTAAAATAAAGTCTTAATATCTTGGGTTGAAATGGACTGAAATATGTTTCTATAATTTATATGTGTTTGGCATCTTATGAGCACAGCTCAGGAAAAGTTTCCTGCTACCTTGGATGATGGGAGTCAGTAATCCAATGCATAGGATGCTTCACAGTTCTTGGAGAGGACAGATACAGTTCAGTGATACATAAAAGACTTCATAGGTTCCTTAGCACCTATACATCTTCAATAGGATCTAATGTAAAAATCAGAAAAAAACCTATTGCTCCTGAATTACTTTAGTAGTTTAAAATATTTAAAATAAGTACTGTCTCGAATATTATTCTAAAACTTCTTTCATCCAGCTGGGACTAATTCTCTTTTTCCTTGCAGTACCACAATCTAAGTAAGAATTACTGCCGTTGAACTTGTCAATCTTATGCTGAGGTAAGAGTGGCATAATAAGTACAAATATCTTTCCAGAAAAATATTGATCTTGAGCCAATAGTAAAAGCACTATTGGGTTCCTAAACAAAATATATGGATTATCTATGTACACAGCAGCCTGAATATTTTCTGTGCAATAAATGCTGCCAGTTATCCTAGGACTGAAATGACCCTGTAGAAATGACCTTGGGAAAGCCTTAATAAATGAAAATACTAATACTGGCATTACGGCAGCCAACAAATGAAAAAATACTCTTCTCAATACGTGGCAGCTACTCTCCTTACTGCTGAGCAAAAAGATAACTGTCATCAAATTACACTACTCAGCCCTTCTTTCGCCTCAGTGCAAAGTGTGGTTGTTGGTTGTTTTTGTTTCTTTCTATCATCTGGACAGACAATAAACTGCACTTTCTTGATCTTTCTACTTAATATCTCAAACCCTCAGCCTACTTAGGAATCATTCTTCAGAATCCCAAGGAAAGAATCAAATCAGCTTGCTGCCAAGATCTGTTTAAGTGATATATAGCTTTAGAAAATTATGGCAGTGCTTCCTAAAATGATTCATTCTAAGAATATGACAATAGCCAGTCTGGTAATACTTGCATACAGGTAAGAATTATGCCAAACCCCCACAACATTGGAAATCTAATGACTGACATGACCTCTAGCAGTTCATAGATAGTGGAAAACCACTAATCTATCTGAGAAAACAATGCTGTACAGTTCTATATATCAGTTAGAAATATGGCATTGCCTTTACACACAATGTGTTATGTTTTGTTTGCAGAATAATTATTCTGATCTCATCAACTACATGCAATTGTCATTTATTAATATCAGATCACCTTATATTACTGTTCTCTGCTGAGTGTCATGTCGTTTAATGAGACAGTATCATCTTATTAGAATTCACCTAGGAAAGTGTCACTGTGGCCAGGGCACTTCTAAAATAGTTGAGACAAATTAGTATTGTCAAACCCAAGAGAGAGATTATAAATTCCCCTTTAACCTGCCTTTGCATCTTTCAAGGACAATTTACCCCCTGCAGATTCAGCTGGCTGACACTTAAAAATATCTCACACCGTTATTCTGTAAACTGTATCAAATTGTTTTTTAAACTCAGAATTTTTTTGCACGCTGTTTCTTTATCTGTAAAAGAAAAAATAATATTACTACAAGTTTAAAGTTGTTATGGGTAATAGATACAGATATAAACAGCATTGTCAAGGGAAGAAAATAATTCTAAGTAATTTTAAAGTAAAATAGTTACAATATTTCTAGAGAATTGCATCAATTGGATTAGTCACCATTCAGGTTCAGTTTAATTGCCAATAATTTATTTTGAAAGTAGGAGACCTACCATATTGAATATTTATTTCCTTTAAGACTGAATTATATTCAAATACAACATATAAAACTCTAAAAGAATCCTTATTTCAAGTGCAAAGCAGTTGTAATGATTTTTGTATAAGAAATTCACCGTGGGCATAAACTACAATATCCAGAATACCTCCTGCAGTGACACTGCTGCCAAAATTTCAGCTTCTTTACATTAGACAGTTGTAAACTTAAATGATTTTAATATTTTCACAACACACTTTCCTTCTTGCAGCTTCTCCAAGCAAGGGCTCTGCAGATTAGATCAACAAGGGCACCCTTCACCCAACCCCTCACTCAATGAACTCGATGGGAAGTGGTTTTGCTCCTTTTTCCCAGATAAACCTCAACTTTTGTCTTCCCATCAAGCGTGCTATGAGAGTATCCCTGTTCTCCCGCATCCTTGTAGGCAGAGCACCTCCTCAGTGTACCTTGCTACTGCTTGGGAACAGCTTTCTTGTGCCTTGTTTCTGACCCTGTGAAAAACTGAAACGCAAAAATGTGATCATTTAAAAACAGATGAGGCCTATAAAGATCCAGATCATTAATGACACTTTTGTATTTGTCTTCTGGATTTTTGTCCTTCAGTGTGAAATTCGATCACTCAACTGAAATTTTTTTCTCAACAGTAAGAATTTGATATTTCTCTCTTCCATAGCTAAAATTTGCACCTGATTACAGATCAGATGGGCTTAAAAACTAGGGCTTAAAAAAGACTCTAAATATTTAAAGACTTACTGTAAATGTTTCAGGCCAAATATCTGGAACACACTCATAAAAATCAAAACATTACATAGAAATATGACAACTCAGTAGAAATTCTTTTGAGGAAGAAATTCAGTTTTTAAATTTTTTTTTCTTCAAAACAGCTTCTCCTCTCTGTATTTAATCATTTATGTATCAATTATGAAAATCTTAAAATTTGAAACCAAATGCTTCTCTTTATCTGTATGAGTTATTTTAAAAAGATATAGAAGTAAATTTCAAATATTTAGCTAAGTATAGAAATTTATGCTAATTTGGACCATCATTATACTTCAAAATATCAGTAGAACAGAAATTCTAAATTTTGAGAGAACTATACTATGACAGTATTTGGCAACAGCTCTTCTTGTGAAACAGATTTGACATTATTTAAAAGGAATAAAACAAGACTCAAGTAAGCAAGTAGGCAAGAAACCTTACCTGAAGTAAGGTAATCGGACTTATTCTGATTACAACTGGTACAGACAGCATATTCAATATCCTCCAAATACTTGCCTTCATCTGATATCTCATCTCTCTTACACCATCATACAATTTCCATGTAGACTTAGAGGTCCTGACCAAAAGAAGAACGCTCTGATTTATAATAGACAATAAAAAAACTGTATTGGAAGAGATCATAAGATCTAGGTATAGTGCAGCTTCTTATTTGAGCTATATTCTTTGTATTTTAAATAATATTGGTTTGTTGAGGTCATTATGTTTACGGTCTTCACTATGGTCCCATTTGATGGTCATACTCCTGTTTACATGTTTCTTTGATTTTTTACTTTTGTCAGTGTCTTACTCCTTTGCTATTTGAGACTTGAAATTGGGATTTCAAAAATATGCACCACAGCCACTAGGACTATTAAAAATATTTTTGATTAATGTTTTCCTTTGCCTCAAAGGAGGTTTTCAACTAATTTTAGTACCATCCTAATCTCAAAGTACAGCAGCTCTAATTTACACGTATTACTGTGTTTAAATCCAAAATGAAAGCAAAGTGACAAGCTCAGTCAAAAAGAAAACTATCCTTAACCTTCAGAATATTTCTTCTGTTGCGGAGAATTCTGTATCACTTAAATACCAATCTTATCAAAGTCATTGCTTGTTCAGAAACACTGACATTTTGATAACTGGTTTTAAAAATAATATGGTATAAGGGAACACAGCTAAATACTTTAATGGTCCTAGGCTTTACAAGAGTTTTGTGCTTCCAAAAGTTCATTGCTGACATATAAACTTTATGTTGTGCAATGTGCTTGTAGATGGGGAAAAGATGGGCTTGCCGATGAGGCAAGCTTGGGGAAGTAAAGGCAAAAGACAATAATACTTTGAAAATAGCTGTTCCTTGCCTTTTTTCCTCCTCCATCCCAAGCTTACTATTTGCAAAAAACCTACCTCTTCATTTCTAGAACTTTATGACTGTAAAGTTTTCTGATAAAGGTAACTACTGTACCTGAGTGATTCAATACAATATCCTATCTCACACTAGGCAATTCAGTTATTTTACAATAATAGGTGTGTTTAGTTCAATTTTGTCAGGATATTTTGAAGTCCACAATGAATTAAGGAAAGTAAGGAAATAAAAGTTAAAACTTTGGTCTTAAACCCATGACTCTTCAGACAAATGAAGCTGACTTTTTCAGTGTCTGTAGACTCATGTCATAAGCAATCTGAAGATGTCTTTTTTAGACAGAAGGAAATTAGTTTGGAGACACGTAAAAAGATGACTTGCTTTATGCCTGGCTACCCAAAGGAAACAACTTATCATTTTTTCAAACCAATGAGATATGTAGGAAATATAAGAGATTTTCTAACAGTTTATTTACACAAGAAACAAGAAACGCTTTCCTTTTTAAATGAAAGAATTTGGTCACCCTCTTATTCTGCACTACTAGAGAATTTTAAGTGGATTTCAGTTTCAGATTGCTGAAAATATATTAACACGTGCTGTGTTAGAGTAAAATTGCTTAGAGTCATTCAAAATCAAATAATAATGGATCGTGAACTCAACCTTTTCACCTAAATTTGCAGAAGTTTTCTACCTAGACTTTCATATCTGTGTTACTTCCATCTTTCTCAGAGAGGGCAAAATGAAAGACAGTCTTGACATAAAGACAGTAACCTAGGAGTCATCAGTGTGCACAATGAGTACCTGATCTTTTACTGGCTCTATGAAACTGGGTGAATCTTTTATGATCAAGTCCAAAAATCAAATTTTATATTAAAGTGAAAGAAGGGATTCATAGCCCTCTGTCAAGTTCACAAAATCAAGCATACTGGCTAAAGGATTGCTTGCAATCCTTTATGATTCTGAGGACAGGGGAATAAATCATTCACTTCCCTACAGTTTAAGTACCAGCCCACCTTCAATACTAAACACATAATATAATATATATATATATAATATATAATGGCCAGTCTTCGCGAACGAAGATTTGGGGAATCTTCGCTGAACTGAGCCCACCCTTTAATCCTAAGGTTCATCTGCCGGGGCCGAGCAAGCTTGGACAATGGCAGTGAGGTCCTCAGGACGTAGGTTTGTTTAGAGTGACCTTCTCATAGATGGATGGCCTCACAGGGCTAACGGGCTCCATCTGCCCGGGGGACTGGCTGGGATTCGAACCTGGGTTGCAGAGGTGAGAGTCCTGCATGCTAACCACTAGGCCACCAGGGGTCCCCCATACTAAACACAAATTTGTAATTAAATACCTAATGTCATTCCTTTCAGTCCAGGGAGACTAGTGTTAAATGTTTCATTCCTCCATGCAGATTGGAAGCCATATCTCCCAAAAGAGTCTTTTAATCATCAGGAAGATGAGCTGAGGGGTCCTCAATCTGCCTGCTTGGTATTGTTCCACTTTGCCTAAGAAAATATTGATTTAATTGCACTTAGTAAAGCACTCATCCTCGAGAAGAGAATCAAGGTTCCATTTCCTTCTTCCACTAATATTTTGCTTATTTATGTTGGAAAAGGAAAGCTATGTTTCACTTCACCTCTGCATGTGAACTCACCAGTTATGTAATCAGTTTCTCATGGTCTTTGGCTGAGTCAATATTTAATTACTCTGTGTAAGTGAAATAAGTTCAACAGAAAAAGAAAAGTGGGAATAACCAAATTATTAGCAGTTACTAGCAGCTATAAGTACTTAGTTTTTTGGGTTTCTCAGCTAAAAATCAAAAATCACAGAGCGAGAATGGAAAAGAACAAGATATTCTGTATCCTGAAAATGCTGTTTAGTTGTTAGCTGAAAGACTTTCAAGGCACCATCCTTGGTTTAATTTTGCTCTCTCTGTGACCTAATCTGCACAGTGTTCTTGGTGGATGTTTTGCTTAAGCTCTGCAGATAAGTACTTAGTGTGCTTGTCAAAGTACTGAAGGGTAACACGACTGAAACAGTTTTAGACATGACCAGTAGGTCTCTAGGCACCTAAGGAAATGAAAGTTGGAAAAATTTACATCCCAATAAACTTCAGTTACCTTAAGCCTTAGCATGAATCTTTGGCATGCGAATAGGAATTTAAATTCCTGAAGTTATAGTATTTTATGGTCAAGTACTTATATTATCTATGAAGTTCTTCAATTCTAAGGAGTTCTTTAAAAAGGACAGAGCAGAATTTCTCCAGTATATAAGTATTGTGCAAATAAATGTATTGAATCTCACAAAATTTAAGAATCAACTATGAGGCAATAGACCAAAATGCCAACTCATATAAATGATATATACTATGATATAGCAGAGTTTATTCAGTGGTGTTACAGAATGTTTTACCTTTGCCAGCAAAAAAAGTCCTGCAATGACAACACCTTTACAGTTATAGCTAGAAATGTTTCCTCATATTCATGGGCTTTCCACACATTAACGAATATATAATCAACAATGGCATAATATGACCATATAGGAAATGGGATAAAGTTTGGAAATAGAGGTTGCACTTAGATTTTCCTTTTTGAAGTGACTGGGTAGTTAATGCTTTACTTCAGTGTAATATGAAAATATTTCCAAGATGGTAGGATTCATAAATCCAGAGTAGTCACTGGGTCTCACAAAAAGCTAGTGATATTCAGTCTGTTCTAAAGAAAAAAAATAGGAAAATGCAGCATATCTGCATTAGTCAAGGGCATACTGAAAATGAGAAGATAATACTAGGAACAGGAAACAGAACCTTTGCTTCAAACTCAAAATTAGGAGTGGGGTACACCTATGTCCCAAGAGGAGGTGGCTGTCAGAGGGTAGAAATGGGCATGGGAGTTCTGCTACAGGTTTCAGCTATGTCAAAAAGTTGCACCTTTGTTTGCTCAGCTTTGCAAATGAGCCTTAATTTGAGCTGATGAAAAACATCTTGACTAGATGAAAGATGTTCATCCTAACTGTCCTCAATGTTGATGTCTTGCAATACCATGAATACTGACAACAGCTAATAAAGAAAATAACTAGTAGGTGATTATTGAACAGAATGGGCTTATTGTTTGACACTTCACCATCTTCATTAGAGCAGATTTACACTAACTATAGAGACAACATCACTAGATTTATAGACCTAAAGTAATAAAAGGCAAAGTTGCTCTTTATCAACAGAAGCCCCATTATGGAGATTTATATTAGAAAGTCACTTCATCATCTTCTGATTAATAATTAATTAACAGCATGGGCTCATTCAATTATTTCTTTCTAATATTTTCACTATATTTCTTTCTCCACCAAAAATGCAATTCATTATAAAATACTGCCAAAGGTGACTGATGTAATTCAAGACAAAGCTCTTAAATATAAAATTCTTGTTCAGAAAAAAGATACCAAGTTTCATACCCACAAAAAAATGACCAAAAA
This sequence comes from Neopelma chrysocephalum, assembly GCF_003984885.1. Lineage (NCBI taxonomy): Eukaryota > Metazoa > Chordata > Aves > Passeriformes > Pipridae > Neopelma > Neopelma chrysocephalum. Next base: position 5,860,458 of record NW_020897719.1, read on the forward strand.
ATTACTAATAATTATTGTCTTAAAACAATACTTGACCATCCACTATTGCTTCCTGAAGGCAAAAATTTGGGATACATTTTTACAGAGATGAATAATTTTATTACAAGCAATATCATCTGTAGTTACATACGTTGAACTCATAATAGGAATGGCAGGATGAAACAAAGGATAAGAATATTTTGAATGAATATTGAGACAAACTTCCGAACAGTCAAATCTATTATACTGTGCAGTCATTTCCTGGAGCACATTATGTTTGTATTTATTTTACTCTCACTGCTCCACAAGTCATGCTGATTTCAAGACCAAAGCACTTCATGGAGTTTGAATTTAAACCCAGATGACTGAAAAAGAAAAGAATACATTTCAAGCTAACCTCTCTGTGATTGCTTCTGTTTACTTTTTTTTTTCTTTGCACAACACCCATTTACCAGGAATTCTCAAGCTCTGAATAAAAATTATGTCTACCTGCTGTGGAAACAAATTACTCTTTATTTTTTAACTCCATTTGCAAAACATTATTCCAGATGTTATAGTATTGTCAGATGTAAGACAACACGACACTTCTACAGTCTCTTTTCAAAACAGATTTTGACATAAGGAAATTCTTCACATTCTCTGTTGTGTCACTTCATTGATTAATTTTTTAAAAAAATCTTAAACACATTTGGGAAGGAAGGAGGTCAGATAATAATACTGCGATACTAGTCGTTTGGACATATTTTTCCTGATAGTTTGGAACTGGTGACAAAGGGCATTAGAGAGTCTTTCATGATCCCCAAAGTCATCTTTTTTGAACCAATTAAGAAGAAAAGATACATAAAAAAATATATAGTTTGATTTGGGGAGGGAAGCTTCACCAATGGCCAATGGTAATCAGTCGTGATTTCTTGGATTTGTTGCCTACATGAGGCAATATACATGTATATTACATGTACCTATAACTGGATTTACAAGAAAAGCTGCACTAAATTTCTCATTGCTTTGCACTTACTTGGTCAAACCTCATCCTGGCAGATGGTGATGAGCAAGCAATTCAGCAGCATCCCTAGTCATTATGAGGAATACCAATTTTGTTGGTTAATGTCACACAAAGCAGTGTGTGACCAGTCATAACTCTTTACAGCCATCTGTTCTTGTTCAGTATGAGTAGATTATTTTGGTACGGACTATATTTTTATATACCAAATACTTTATTGCATCCAGTCAGCCAGAGGAAGATGGGTATGAATAGGACATAATTAATGATGAATTTGTATAAATAATACTACATATTTATTCTTCACAGGTTCTTCAGAGGAAAACTAGGCATTTTAAATTCATAGAAGTATTGGTAATAAAGAGGTTTTCACATAAAATGTTAAGGGACTTGAAGATAACAGTAAAATATTTTTATTGAAGAATACAGATGCAGCATTAAAGTTATATGATACAATGCATTTCTTCCCATGCTATTCTTCCATGGCTGAGATTCGTAACTTAGAGCTTATATTCATGCCATGATTTTTAATGTACAATATACTGATGCTTCTATGTCTTTAACTAAGCATCTGTAGAAGAAGGCACATATGAGTCAGATGGTCAATACCAGAGCCCTATCCCTGACAGTGGCCAGCAGGACATGCTCAGTGAAGATCAGGTAGCAAAGAGTGATTCCCCCTCCCCTCCAGAACTTTCTCTGAACATTCTGTGACGTGTGGCTTGAGAAAACCCTTGGGCCAGAAATGAAAGAGACAGTGATTTTATTGTTCTCTATCATACTTTCTATCCATCAACTTCATCCTAGCCTGAACAATCCTAATCATTCCTTCTAGAGAGGTAAGTTGCCTATCAATAAAATGTGGAATTTCGAGAAGTATATTTTGTCTTTTGATGATTTCTTCATCCTTTTATATCTTTGCTGTATTTCTTTCAATCCCCTTTCTAAAATTTCTCTTGTTATAATCCAAAGTTTTGATTGAATGCAGAGTAACACACAAGATTTGTCTTTGGTTAAATGAGAAAGAGAACTCTCAAACCATGAGCTTAGTTGTATGCACTATATTTAGTTCATATCCCTTCTCTTTGAGACAAAAGTTCTGCAAAACCCTAGGATTAAAAGTTATTTATTCAGTTAATAGTTGTCAGCACTAAACAATTACCTGTAGAATACTTTTTATCAATGTCTTTAGACAATGATGGTATTTTACATGCTACTTTCTCATGCTAATTACAAATGAAAATAAAAATTTTAGCATATGTTAATGTGTTTTCTCTATTAGAAACATAGAACTGCCATATATTGTAAAATCATTGGGAATTATTAATCTTCAAAGCTGACATTATTATATGATAATTGTTTTGTTATTTTCAACATGAATTAAGAGTATGATACAATTTATCAAGATAAAGATACTCAAAGCACTGCTGGAGAAAGCAGCTGTGTATTTTCTGATTTTTGAACGATTAAATTATCTCAACCAATCGTATATTAAAAGTCTTTTATTATTAGGAGTTCCTGTGACTTTTAACTGACCTATTATTTAATTTTGATTGCTTGCAAAATAAAGATTGAGAGGCTTAAAATACTTAATCTCCATTATGTGAGCTTTCTAAAATGTTAGTTGCACATTTGGTACACCAATAAGAAGTTTCCATTTAAAATGAAGTCCACATCCACGCTGGTGTTAAAAAAACAGACCAATATGTAATTCAGTGCAAAGATAAAATGTGAACATTTTTCTTCCCCAAATATGGAACTGTAGCCTGAAACTTTGCATAAGCTGCTAAGGGATCCCCTTGTGCCTTCCCCTCAGTTAGAATAAAAAACATCCAGCATCACACTCTTCTCCATAACCAAAACTATACATGTTTTAAATATAGGATTTTTCAATGTGACTCACCTTTTCCACACAGAAATTTCTGTTAGCTCAGGAATTCTGCTTAACATGCCACTAGTTTCTCAAAATTTTCAGTCTCCTGCTGAGACTAAAAGAACTGTTGAACATGTAAAAAAACATATGTCAAAGAAAGCTGAGTCTAGACAACTGACTGAAGTTTAATACAGAATACAGTCTGTTGGCCAAAAGGATCTGGGAAAAGAGAGTACTTACAAGTGAGGTGTCAAATTCAACGAAGTTTTTCTATTGTCTACATGAATAGGAAGAGAATGAGTATTTCTAAGGAAAATAGAAAAAGAAATTTCCTGTAGATGTGATTTTGATGAAAAATTAGGTCCCTGTTTATTACAGTCAAAAGAGTGGGGTTTTTTTAATAATTGGAATACAGCTGTACCTAACTGGGAATTCTCTCTTTTCATTGTTTATTCTGCCTTGAATTGTGTCCTCCATCAAAATCATCTTGTAGTATGATGTCCACTTTGGATTATGATGGAGAGATAAGGGATATCCTGGATAAGAAGAAATTAATTGCATTAAAAATCAGAGTGGACAAGAATTATGGATGTTCTACTTTAAAAATGCTAAAATCTGTAACATACTTCTTATAGGCAGTGCATTTAGTATAGATAAAAATATTTCTAATATTACTGAAACCAAATATCCCTTGGAATAGCGGAAAGTTGTGAACTACCTCAACTTTCCAAATATCTCTGAAACTGAAGACACAATAATATTATCTGGAACCTACACTCAGACTTGAGTGGAGAGGTCATGGAAATCACACAGAAGCACTCTAGTACTTATTCATGTTAAAATTGTGTTAGGATTAAGCCATATACACACAAGAAAAGAATGGAAAAAATACTCCGACAAAGAAAGCAATATTTTACAGGTCAGAGAGTAATCAAACAAGATGCAAATTGCCAGGAGTCAAGCAGAGATAGATTCAGCAAAGCAAATTATCCAAGAACAGAGCAGAGTATATGCAGTGGTTGAACCTTCCACTTTCCATACTTTAAAAGTAGTTGTTTTCAGCTAATAACTTGCCATTTACAATTTGATCAATTCTAAAGCACGCTGGGAAGTTTTTGCTTGTTTTGGGGGTGTAGGGATTTTTTTTTCAAGTTCTGTGATGATATATTCCTCCTTCTTTGCTCTCTGGATTACAAGTGCTTGGGTGAAGACGACATGTAGGAAGAAAAAATAAATGCCTCAACTTCCAGGGGCAAGGCTTTGCAGCTAAGATTTTGGTATCTGTGAAGTAATGTGTGTATACAAAATGCCGTAAAAAGGAGCTATGGTACTCAGGACTTTGGACACATTGACCTACCCTAAGCGATACATTCTACCTGCTAATCCCCTTTTTCCTCAGTTCCCATCTCCGATGCACAGAATTGATGTGGTGGTGGATGTTAGTACAACTTTCTTCTTGGACTAGACCTTCCCCAAAGCTTTGGGGATTCAATCATGACATGACAGTGTGGGGACTGCCAGGAGATGGGTGGCAAATGTCTTCACCGTGCTAGAGACCCAGTCCCTTACATGCCTGAAGATTTTTGTTTGAAGTTCTCCTTGTTATTTCCTATTCAACCATTTCTATTACGAAATTTGGAAGATAACATGACATAAAAGATGAAATTATGAGTGATAGTTCACCATGAAATGTTACCTGAAAACCAAGAAATGAAATGGTCTTCTGCAAAATCAATTTTATGGAAACAGTGCCTTTTGGTATATAAAGAAATATATTTTTAAGAGCTTTAAAATATCAAACTTTCACATCTTGTCAAACTTCACAAAGTATGGGGTTGGTTCAAAGCTCCATTTAGCTGCCATGTATTTTTCCCTTTTATTTCCTTCTCCATCATTTTTGATTACCAAGATTTGATGAATTGTTATCACAAAAACATAAGAACTGGCCACTTGAATCAACTTGCTTTTCTGTCAAGAATGTCTCAGCAGTAGCTTTCATTCCTTCTTTGAAAGATTTCTTTTCAAGTCAAATGGAAAGCATTATTTTATAAAGAAGTACCTTACTGCTTTATAGCTCAATTTTCCAATGCTTCTGGAGAGAGACAGACTTAAGAGTTGAAGGCACTTGGGACCCTGCAGGAGGCACTTTGCACAGCAGAGAACTGAATCATTAAATACAGTACTTTTTTAGTGCACATACAAAAAATATTGGCTTTAAGCTCTGTTTTGTGCATCTGTACAATGTTCCATTTCCTGGTAATATTTTCACAAGTGCTGTACCTGCTATACTGTATTTGAGGGTTATCGGGGTGATTTTAACCTGCTTCTGTAAGTATCATAGAAGACCTAATATTGCAAAATATAATGTTAAATATGCTACATAAAGTGATTTCATAAGAATAGGAATTATTCTTTTATCTGTTAAGGACTGTCTATTTGAGATAGAGTGAATATTATTTGTTTATGTGTTTTCCAATACATCTGTAAAGTTTATCACACTGTTATCGTCATCATTGTTATTATTATATGGATCAGAAAAAGTAGTGAAGAGGAGCAGAAATGTCATGCACTCAGGTCAGCTGCAATTCTGGCATATAGGTAAAATAACACAGCAAAATGAGGTGAAATTAAAAAGGGCAGGGAATGATGTGTACTCAGGTGGGAAAGTTATATCAAGACTACCTGAGGTGTTAGGAATGGAAATTAGTGAAATGAGAGTTTCAAAGGCTACGAACAAAGAGGGAAAAAGTGCTTTCTAAGGAAGGCAATTGCAGAAACCCTGCTAGGTGCTGGGTGCATTGCATAGTCTTAGGTAGACCAATAGATAATGGCAGAAGATAAAAAGAGAGAAGCCAGGGACTGGTGAGCAGTGGATCCGAAAGCCTCAGGCACAGAAGCAGAGAGGACCTGGGGAGGGAAGGATGATCGAGGCAGGGAAACCCTTAAATAAACACAGGCCTTTTTCCACCAATGTTTATCTGCTACCAGGAAACCTATACATGCTCTGTTTAACTATTCAGGTGCCCATAAGCACCACATTTTTCCTTGCAGCCTCCTTTACATGCCAACTCACATTTCCCAGACACATGTAGCATTGGTGCTTATGGTATGCTGAAAGTTTTGTCTCTGATATGAAACCTAAATTTATCAGCTTGGAAACCCTAATTTTTAGTATTTTGATGCCTTTGAAAGGAAGGGAAGAAAGATTGTCATAAGTGAGAACATGGTCAGGGAGATCTTAAACAGAAGAGAAGATGCAGAAAATAATGTACTGAAAGGAAAAGAAACAAAAGAAACAACTAGAAATAGAAGCAACTAGAAATAAAAACAAGAGAGTATAAAAGTGATTGAATGAACCAATGAATTCAATTATGCAACCAAAACACTACCAAAAAGGCCACATGGATTTATATACCAGATAGGCTACTTCAAAATCAGATTTTTTTAAATTAAAAATTATAGATTAGATTAAATTATAAATAAATTATACATTTTATTTTGTAATAAAAGGCAGAAATTTTGGACTTCGTATAAGAGAGGTATTTAAAAATGTATTTCAAGGGACAAAATATAAACATTTTAGTAGAAAAAAATGAAAGTTTAACTTTGATTTAAGAAGACTTTCAAAATAGATTGTGAAATTGTTTAAAACTACTGCAGCTTCATTTTAATTTCTTTAAAAAATGCTTTTAAAATAACCTCATCTTAATATGGTTTTGTTCCCATTTTATATTTGTGTTGTTTCAGAAAAGTCGTACTTGCATTTTTTCTATTTTATTTTTCTTTTTGCGGTGGTTAAAACTGGTTTCTATTCTGGACATAAAGTTTTTTAGCATTCTTTTTTCTTCAGTTTCTTTTTGAAACTGTCCCTTGTTTGATATCACAATATAATATACTGGAGAAGAAAATTAGCCAAGTGCTCAGGATCTTTATGAGCAACAAAGCCTACATTATTTTTAAATTATCAAATAAAGTGAGATAGACAGGAAACTTAAGCTTCTCTTTTGTTACTTCTTTTCTTCTGTTTCCCATTTCCAGGGAGAACATGTGAAGATACCACACAATAATTTAGATAAACTGAGAGTGGCTGAGAAGTGAAGATATTCAAGAGAAACAGTGCAAGACCAGCTGTTTTAGTATGTCAGGTACAATAACAGAATACACTCCAAATGTGAAGGAAATTGCTTAACCCTGCTTAGAGCAAGTGTGTGCAGATACACCTCTGGGTGTGTCTGGAAGTGGCTGAATATATCATACTTGGTAATATATTTTGTGGAAATTGAGACATCCAGTCAAGGAGGCTATGATGCAGAATCTCTACTGCTGTGTTTCTTAGCTGCTGACTGCCAAAAGAGGTTTTCAAAACTTTATTTTTGCTTTCATTATATCATGCATTGCTCTCATGAGGGTTTTATGGACTGGAACCTGTAGAAAACCATTTCTTATTCAATAAAACCCATAAATAATATTGGGTGAGAACAATACAGTATAAGTTAAAAGAGATTTCTTAGTTGAACATAGTATAAAGAGCTTTGAATTTTTACCATCCTAGGTATTTCAACATTTGTTCATACGACATCAAGTTACAGCTGCAATTATACATTATACAAAAACACCAGGACCACTTGGGAGATTAAAAACAAACACAAAATACAATTGGAATAGATCCTACTGAGTAACCGCATTTTAGGTGAACAAAAATCAGAAAGGAATGATTCCTTTCTTCAGCCATAAGTCTTCATTCTCAGCTCTTATTTGGGATTCTGTTAACACCAGAGAAAGAAATTTGTGAAGATTATTTAATCTTCTTTCACCCGTTGGTTCTTCTTTCTTCTTTTCATGGGATTTAATTCATGACTGAAGAAATCAGTGTCACACATTAAACAGAATACCATATTCAAACATATAACCTCTTCTTAAAACAAATGAGGTGATTCAATCACTTTAATTTATTCTGTAAATTTGAATTTTTTTGGCAATATAACAAAATATATGACATACTTCATTCAATTGAATTATGCTCCATTAGATAATTAAGTGAATATAATTCAATAATAACATGACAGAATAAAGACAAATATTGAAAAGTGATGAGCTTTTACTTTGCCAGTTTTGTGAAGAGGTGAAATTTCATATGACAAAGAACGTAGTTTGTATTAGGTAAAATTGTCTTTTTTGTATTTTCAGTTTAATATAGGGAGGAAAAGACATTTAAAGATATATTTTATGAGTTTTACAGATTGATTTGAGCTAGAGAGGGCAATAAGAAAGAATGTCTCAACATATGAAGTCCCACAGGCACATATAGTGCCATAATCTCACTATATCAGTTAATGGTCAAAATCCTAATGTCACTAATGTGAATACCGTCTGCTTCTTAAAGAATTGCTTCTAGCAGAAAAATTGCTCCTCTCCGTTGTCCTGTATTTACAAGGTCAGTAGCTCCATTTCAAGAAATATATCAACTTAGTCTGCTAGGTTTATACTGGAACACGATGGAGATAACAGGGCTCTCAAAGCTGTAGCAATGATTGGCAGAAAATGTCAATGTGCTCACAGTATTGCTCTGGTTTTTCAGACCTTCCTGATTTTCCAGAGTCACCTCACCTCTCAGCATCTTCAGGCTGTAATACTGGGGTGAAAGTCTCTAAGAAATAGCTTTGCTAGATTTTTCCAATTCAGTTTCTGACACTATCACTTTTTTTCACAAGTAACACTGAAATATGTTTTTCAAAACTATTCTTAGTGTTTCTTATTTCTGGAAACTAAACTGAAAAAGCTGAAATCACTTCTGAACTTTTACCAAAAAAATGAAACTTTTATTCCAGTATTAGAAATGGTCAAAGGTTTGATGATTGTTTTTCTCTTCATACTCATAAAATTACTAATTCTTACAGGCTCTTAAATACAATAACTGTTAAAAGAAACTACCCACATCTCCTCTACAAACAAAATAGGGCTAGGTTTTTTTGTGGGATTTGTGGGGTTTGTTTGTTGTTTTCATTTTTGTTTGGTTGTTTTTTTCTGGTAAACTGGTGATTCAGAAAGCTGACAAGGAAATATGAATTCCAAATCAACCATACAATGACAAAAGAACCAGACTTCACACATCACCATAACACGTGAATGCAAGGGCCTACACCTTTTTGTTTCAGTTCTATCATCTTAAATGCTTATTTCATTATTCAACTCAAACGATCAGAATATCAAAGACACTAATTTTTGAACATTTCCCACCAGGCAGAATTTATCCCTTCTATTTACTGGTGTCAAGCAGGTTTCAGTCTCATGCTGAGCGGATGCTTTACTAATGTTTTGCACAGTGGTTAATCAAATATTTATGCAGCTCACAAAGGAAATATACTTACATTTCATTGCAGATGATTGAATAAGTTCTATACCATTTCCCAATGAATAGGCACGTCCAAACACTTTCAATTATGCATATTCTAATTTGTAAATATTGCAAGGAGTTCTTATCTGGCAATGGCTGCTAGTCCTGAAGCTGAGGAGAAAGAAGGAAATCATTCCTTCCATGAATGGCATATATACGATAAAGAATGATTCTGTTCTTTCAATATACAGGTTCAGTGCAAGCTCCTAATTTAGAAATTAATGCTAATCCATAAACATAAAAAATTTTTCTTACCTTCGTTACATCTGAAACATTCTGATACTTTGTATACTCTTGTGTCCTGAAACGGTGGTTTAATCCTAAAGAAGATGGAAAAAGCTTAGGAAAGTAATATTGCAAATCAGTAATGTACGCAATACCTTACTTCTGCTCTCTAAAATGGGGATAAAAGCATTTTGAGGAATTTGAAATTGACAGATGAGAAAATCAAGGTCCTGATTTGTCAGAATCCTTGTTTAGGCAGTCCTTACTGATACAAACTATTTCATTTAAATTCTGCTGGATTAGGCAATAATACATAATGTACACATTATTACTTTTTAGTTGAATTCTTTTTGTTGTGACAGGTAGAATGCTTGATTTGATTCCTAGGTAATGAATTAAACATTAATTTTAATTCTATAAATAATTAAGATAAATGCGCACTTAACTGATACAGAGTATTATGTGTATAAGCAAAAAAAAAATATATATGAAAGGAAGAAAGTATTACTTCTTAAATCTGAGCTGGCATCCAGCTGGGAGGAACTACAAACCCGCATGATCAAAAAAAGAAGAAATTCATTAAGGAGAAACACCAGGTTTTACATACAGATAGGAATAATCAGGTCCAACATTATAGATTGAGAATTATACATCTGGGCAACAAAACTGCAAAAGTAGGTCTGGAGATGAAAACAGATCCAAACTGATCATGCTCAGTGCTTCAGAATAGAAAATATTCAGAAAAATCTTATGTAGTGTTTTGATATACACATGTATCCTCATTACTTGTTGCAATGATATATTCCTGATATAATGTATGATATTGTTACAGTATACAAAAAAATTGTAATACAATAATTACTGAATCCACAGACTCGAATCACCCATATATTATCACTTATCTAATCATTCCTTCACAGAAAATGTAATTATAGTTATTGTATGAAATTTTAAAAGAAAATTGTTGCTATACCTGAGAGCTTCATCTTGTATTTCGAAACTTATCATTTTACACATTCTTTTATCACTTTACATAGATGAGGTTCATCAAACTGAAAGTAGTTGCTCATCAGTTTCATGATAACTATAATAGTCATGATATTTTCTCACAGTTCTGAAAAGATGGAAAAATTTTAAAATAGTTTTGCTACGATTGGAATATTTGCTGAAGAATATAACATGACTCCTCATCATGATTAACTTGCTTTTAGTTATATGTCAGACTTCTGATACAAAAAAATTAAAATAGATAACTGTGGAAGAGTATGAAAAGTCTGTGTGCAAACATATACATTTAAGTCAGTAAGGCAGGGGAAGTGAGAAAAATAGCAACATGATGTATGAGTTAGTTTTTCAGTCAAATGGTATTTCCTATTGTAAAAAGTCTTGTACCTTAGGAATCTTGTCTTACATTCTGAGGTCATTTCTCTTTTTAAATTTTTTTTTCTTAGCTATTCTGCATAAATAAAACTATTGTTGTGATAACGAAAGTGTAGCTTTTATCAAGTGTTATCACAGGGATTTGCAACTGATGGAAGGCAAACATCGATCTGGACTTTGCTTATTCTACTTATGATGGTACTAAAAAGCACTTTAGTGGGTAGACAGTTTAAATTTTTGTTCTGACTTCTGTGCCTAATCATTCAAACCTGGCAAATATATTCAAGCATACTTTTTTTCTAAAGATGTATAAGTTTAAGAAAATAATTTAAGGAATCAGCCCAGCCACAACATCACAAGACTAATAGATTTTATTTCTATATACGATTGGCTATTCTATATATATGTGGTTTTATCCCAAGCTGGAGGACACACACTGTCTTAAAAGCAACTGCATTGGTCAGTGAGTTTTCTGGATGCAGTTGCTCATTGCTTACTGTTCCCAGAATGTTGATTGCATTCAAGAGATCATGAGATTGGTTGTGATATTATATTTCAACCTTTTAATATCACCTGATTCATTTTTATGGGATTGGATTAGGGATTTCATGAGTATTCTGCCATTAGGAGAGAGGAGGAGTTGGTGTTGAGAGACAGAGAGAAGATGAATCTGAAACCTCTTCAACCAACAAGCCTCAGCTTTTTCACATCCATGGCAAGACAAGCCTTCTTGCACTGTGATTAATGAGTCTGTTAGCTGCTCGGAATAGAGGAGCAAAACTTGTGAAAATCTACAAACCTCTTTAATAATTAAATGTATTGCAGTGAAATATGCTAGGATTCTAGGAAAAGAGTCCAAGTGATTGTAGGTAAATTACTGCATAAGGATCAATTTGAATTCATGGGGCATATTTTAATTTCAGACTCTGTAATGAAGGGTTTATTTGAATTCAAATTACCAGTGATATAGAGAGCTAAGCATTTACAAATTTTTTTGAGACAAAAAGTGTTTAACAAAAGTAAGAAGAATAATGAAATAAATTTTGAACCTTTGGTTAGGTTTAGGTAACTCTTTGGAAAATTTCTACTTCTTCCAAAAGCAGCAACTAGTATCTGTAAGGAGATATTATGCAGTTTCTTCTGGTTATTATTTATCAATGTGTATGTGCAAAATGACGATGTTTCCTTCCTTTCTTTTACAGCTGTGAATTTAGATGTTTCCTTGCAGATTATATGGCATTCCCTGCAGCAAATGGCCAACACTCCTACTGGCTTACTACACATTTTGTCGATTTTCAACAAAAAAAACTACATTAATTCTGAGCTATATTTGGAAACTGGCCATAGTTTTCTCATTAAATGAATCTTCAATGAAAAATAAGTTTTGGGTTACACAATTGAGATATTAATTTGAAATTTTCAATTTGATTGTTCTCATAGCAGTGGTAGATAATCACACTGTCTACTAAACCTAAATAGCTGTAGTGCAGGCACAGACAAATTAGCTAACTAAATAACTTGTCTTCCTCTTACTTTTCTGTGGAAGTGGACAAATGTTAAAATCACCCACTGAAACTTTTTTTTAACTTTGTATAGTGGCATATGCACAAACACTTCTGTCAGCACAGCTAGTAATAATGTATAATTAAAATCAAATCCTCAGGGCTTTGTATATAACTCTGCTATTCATGCCTTTTTCTCTCTTCAGTTTGAGTGTCATATAATGTACACACTCCTCAACACTACCCTTGACCTATGAATCCTCTTCAAGAAATACAAGTGTTGTTATAATGAGCCCTTTATGTTGCTATTCTCTTTCCATAGAATTTCTGATTAAGCAATGGAAAGATTTTTTGGGTCACAATATTGAAAATCAACTTTTTAGTAGAATATAATTAATCTTTAATGTTTGGTTTTCTTTTTAATTTTTCTGATTAGCTGCTAGTGCTGTGTTTGGGGAATGCTTGTGTTTGTGTGGGACAGAGGTTCTCTCAGGCTCTCAGCCTACAACATTGTAGACACTTAAATCAGCAACAAGCACTATTTTAGATAGACCTTCCCATTTTGTCTCAGAGGTGTAGAAAAAGCTTTTTAAAGAATTAAAGCATCATATATTATTTGACCCATGTATGGAAGCTCAATGTGGTATGTTAACATATGCATGAACTCTCTAACCAACAATTCAGTATTTCTTTAATCAAATGTCACAACTTCCTTGATTTATTCTGACCCTGTGCCTTATTTTTTCCCAACCCTTTCAACTGTATCTATGCAGTCCCTGACACCCACTCCTTCCCCGCCCACAAACCCAATTAATGTTTCTTGACATGTTTTAGCTGTCTGTTCTGATTTCTGCCACAGCCAGTTAAGTTGTGTAAAGAGATGTGTTCTTCCCAGTGTGTCATCCAGGACAGTGACAATTTTGTTTTCCTCAGCTCTTCTGCCTTTGACTTCTATTATTATGGACTTAGAAATCTGGGATCCCTTTGCAGTTCCTCTGCATGTTCTGGCTATGTTCTAGTAGCACTGAGCAGTGCATAGGTCCCTCTCCTCCCCTTTGCAGTAAACTTCTTCCTCAGTGAACATGTTTTCATTAAGTATAAATCTAGCAAAAGGAAGAGTTGATGTTTTCCAAAGAGAACCATATTTACAGAAAAAAATACTGGGATCCTGGTGCATGCAGCCCAGCAGGTAAAGAGAAGTTGTGCAGAATTAAACTTATTCATGGATAGCAGTTCATCACAACTTTGCAGTACAAATTTAGAATTAATGTAGCCTTTACCTGATTTCTTACTTTGCAACTACCTCTGAAAAGGTCTGATTTCTTCCTGAATAATGTCAGTAACATTTACACTGACATGGGTAATGAAAATAAACTTATCTCTGATGTGACTATTTTACAATTGTACGGTTCTGATCTTGTATGACTCCAGAGATCTTTCTGCAGCAACGTCTCAAAACCTTGCAATTTTCTCAGTAGTCCAAGTCAAAGCTATTCAACTGGGCCATATCAATTTGGCCTTTGAACCTTTGGTTGCAAGCACTGAAAACTCTGTAAGGGGGGGAAGATTACATGGAGAAGGGGTTCTCATCTCTTAAATGACAAAATAAGATGATCTGTGAATTTGGAATCCTTTCAGTGTGGCTCACAATTGGATTGAATACCTCAACCAGGAGTGGACAGGTAAAGCTGGAGTCTCACCATTTTATTTTAAATTGCCTCTCCAAATCTTTTATATACCTAATTTAAATTCTTTGTTCCATACCCTTCCACCCTCTTTTGCCTCAGAGAATTAATGTGATAGACCTCTGAAAGCAATTCATTAATGATTGAAAAGTCTCTAGAGGCCAGAAGTTGAAAGGCTGAAATTTTTATTTGTATAGTGAAGAAATCAAGGTAAATAATACACATTTCTAGAGACTACTGTACATTTACCATTAGATTTTATGTACTTTGAAAAGGAGATGCCTTTCTTCTAAATACGTTCAAAATATGGTAGGGAACTATTAGTTGCTCTTGTTTCTGAACTTTGAAGTATGGTTTCTCTTTTTGTCTGAAATGCAAAATATTTTTCAAATGTGTATTTGAATGAGAAAGAGGAGTAGAGGGATGCAATATGTAGCCCAGTACAGTTCTCATTCTCTGAATGTTGGCGAAGCATTGCTCCTCTGTGTGAGTGTGTATGCGGGTATGTGAATAAATCACTCGCTCAGGTGAAAAGTTTACATTAGCAGCAGTTGTGCCAACGCACATGGCCAGGAAAATCAGAGACTGACACAAAAATGGCAAATATATTGCAGCATAAAAGGTCAGTTCAAAAATTTCTGACAGCCTGGAACATTAGAAGGTCAAAAATCAACAGCACATTGCCCTGTTTGATTAGATTGTGCTACTACACTCTCTCTATGGATTCTTATTATCTAAAATAATTGCATGTTCTTTTGAAATCAGACAGCCATTCAAAGACAGTATTTCCCATTTTATTGAGAAATGAATCAAGTGTAGCAAACAGCTCATTTTACTCCAGAAGTCCTTTTAACATGCAAATAGTAGAGTCTTTCAGTGAATACACTTCTGTTTGTGCCATTAAAGATAATGTAGGAACAACTGATAATTGCCCAGTTTAGCAACTGTGTGCCTAAAGCTTGACTGTATATGTAATAATAAGAGATCTAATAAAACACTTATTTTCTAACTTTCTACATATTTTGTCCATGTGTAAACCAGTAACAGAATCTCTGCTGATTACTGATGTATCAAACTCCACATCCTATCATTTATAAAACCTCAGAAAACTACGAGGTTTTTTCCTACTTGTCTTGTTTTTGAAAACCTTAAAACATTTTATGAGAAAAGGCTCTGAACAGATTGACTGGGAAAAGCCTTGTGAATCATCACTGAAAGAGATGAAGATACAGAATATATTTTCCCAGTTCACCCCAGTAATCTATAAACAAAAAAAACTTCCAAAAACATAGAGATATCTAAAAGTACCAAAGCTGCTCTTGACAACTCTTTAAAGTAAGGATTTCTTGGAATCTGTTTTCTCATCCTTATTTTACCAGTCTGTTCTATTTCACAACATGCAGACCCTGCACCACAGAGACCTCTATAAGTGCATCTTACTGTCTCCACGAAAACACTGCGAGATCCATGTTCAGAAGGATATCGGTGTCAAAAGACCCACAAGTCATGAACTTGAACAAATCTTAAAACAAGTTTTAGCAGCATCATGACATCAACACAGTACATGGAATTATATTAGTAAGAAATATTGAAAGCTTTGCCATGAGTTTTAACTGTATTTCTTAATATTTGAGAATATGTGAATCTGGAACAGAATTGTAAAAGATATCAAGAATAAATGAGGAAAGTATTTTCTGCAAAACGCACATGATTGGTACTTCAAATATTTAAAAGCAAAACACTGAATTTGTGTGGATTTGTAAAGAGTTTTCCTTCTTAGGGTATGTCGTAATAGCTCTGAATAGGTTTACAGAGTTATCTTAAAGTAACTAATATGTATAGTAATTTCAGCCATTAACAGATATTGTGAGTTATATTTTGGATTCAGAGGTTAGACATATTTCAGTGTAGTTCATTAGTTAATGTCATTTTTATTAAAGAGGAACTATTTGACTTCTTTTGTACAAGGAGGATGTTTAGAAAGCAGAAACATATTTTTAAGCTGTAAAACCAATGAGACTTAAAAGCACTACTTAGATGCAGAAACTCTGATCCAGTTGCTGGGAGTCAGGAAAGATCATCTTGATTCTCTGGGATTGTTTGCAATATTTAAAGAAAAATCCAGCAAAACTTTTAATGTAATGTAGGTTATTGTAATTTCTTTCTTAAATAGCATCTAGATTTATAGAAAACGAAGGGTAGAGGATAAACGTTTGCCACCCTAGTGTTCCAGGTGCAGCAACTGACTATTGTATATTCATTTCCTAATCTGTAACCATGCCATCTAAAAAGTCATCTGCTGAGATGGAAAGCCCTCAGTGGTCTGGATCTCATTCCAAATCCCCTAGTGCTTATTTTTCACTTAAAAGACAGGGATGAAATCAATGGATATAACTTTGCACCTGAGGTAGTAGCAGAAAGTTGTCTCAGGTTCAGGTCATTGCTACAGACAAGCCTTGAATGCAATAAACAGATTCCTGGTTTTATAAAAGGAGATTTTGTTCTTGCAGAATAAGACAGAGTTGTCACCTGTTTTGCTTTGTGATTTGTTCTTTCTGAAAGGAATTAATTAAAATGTTGAGATAAATAAATCCTAGGTATTCTCTTGAGGCTTTCTCTTTTTGGCATTTGAATCTCTAACCTCTCTTTTGCTACAGACTTAAAATAAAACCCAAACCTTTTATTTCTGAAGGAAAAGTTTATGCAGAAAACTAATTTTAACCTCCTCTTCTGATTCCTGTGACAATAGTCTCATCTCTATCAAGCAGAACTGCCTGCCAGAAAATTTCTCAGATGTCAAGAGTCAAAGTACAAAAATTAGTGAATTTAAGTTTTCTGTAGACAGCGGAGCTCAGAATAATTTTGTGCCCTTTCAATTAGGTAATGCATAATAGGTTTGTTTGCTCTTATCCTCAATTATTTTTTTTGGCTTCTGTGTGTAAGCCAAAAACTTGGAATGCATCTAGCTGAGGAAAAGACAATATGAAAGTTGTTGGGAGAACAAAGATTGTGTGAACAATTTCTCCTGCATTTCTGTAGGCCTTGCCTTGGCATAGCTGGGTACAGACTGTAAAAACTACTGCGTAGTTAACATGGCTTCAGGCTCTGAAGCCAAGACAAAGAAGGATCCCTGCAAAGGTTAAGGAGGAGTCCTGAGAGGTAAACATGTGCCCTCAGCTCATATGGACACCTGTTATAATCCAATTAGCACTGGACAGCAAAGTATGTTTCTTTTACGTACCCAATACTGTAGAAGAAAGATCATGTGTCGGGGTGTAGTAACAGTATATAAAGAGTATGTTTTTGTAATAAAGCGGACATTTTGCCAATCATATTGGTCTGTGAGCAATCTGTTTGAGCCCCTCTGCCGAGAGAAAGTAATGTAAAAGTTTGGTTTATATTACTTTATAGAATTAAAACTTACTATAACTCATGGCTGTGGCTTATACCTACAAGGAAACTCTGTCAAAATATACTAGCTAGCATTTACTGGGCATTTTTAAAGGCTTTTACTCTTTCCTGCTGTTAGGAAGAGGCCTGCTGTGTTCTTCTGTCAAAAGTAATGATAGGGTTGTTCTCTACTAAGAGGTATAAATAAAATATGTAAAGTAATTTAAAAAAAATCCCTTAGGAAGTATTCTGTAATATTGTGCAATACTACTTGTTTTGTTTTGAGACAATTTGGAGGGGTGGAGACCTTGGGGAGAAGTCTCCTCCTTCAGGTTCAATACCCCTGGTTTCTCCAATACAGAGAGAGAGACCAAATATGCCCAGATGTAAGTGAAAAAATTACTCTTTATCAAGAAAAATGCCAATAACAATACTGATAAAACTGGTTTAAACCCACTGATGAGGAGAAACTTCCCAGGCCCTGCCCACTGGACCAAATCAAGATGGCAGCTGGCCTCCCACACCTGGAAAAACACACATAGCCATAGTACAGAGACAAGATGGCCATCCTTCCACATGGTTTGCCTTCCCCACATCCGGAAAACCTGGCAGGAATTGTTGGAGAGTCATCACTGGCAGAAAACAGCAGATAGATGGGATTCGATACTGTCAGATGCTTGTGTAGCACTGCAGTGAGACTGCAGTGCTGGCACAGGCAGTCAGAGCAGGGCTGCAGACCCCCCAGGCGACTGGAAGGACCCGCAAGACACCCGTTGGATCCAATGATGAGACTTGGTTGTTGCAATTTTGATGTTCATTGATCCAAGTGGGGGTCGTAGTCCTGTCGAATTGGTGGGCGCAGTCCAGATCCATTGTGGTGGCTTGTGGAAGTCCTGGGTAGTAAGGAGAGTCCTGTGTGGTGAGGGAAGAAAACTCAGCGTTGAGTGAAGTCTGAGTGTGGTTTTTATTTGTCTTATGCTAGTTAGGAATGTCCCTGGTACCTCCCCTGGGACGGGGAGTTCTACATCAGATGGTGTAATACTGGAACACAGGACATTTCAGGAGTCTTTGGCAACTTCTAAGATGTTACAGCTGCCTGTTACATCAGCACAGGTGGATCCATTATGGTTCATCAGCAGAGAAGAATATCTTCAGGCCATGTGTGAATTGTCCTAGTGTTTCCCCAGAGCGGAATTATCACAGCTGAGTCATTTGTGTAAGGACAAAGAAACACTACCCTACCTAGCAAGATTTTCCTCTTTCCTTTTCTTGTTTAATACCCAGTTTGTAGCCTGAGGTGTTGGATGTGCACACCCTTTGCACCTGGGTGGCCACTCTGTACATGTTACAAAGCACACTGCTGATTGAGCCGTCAGCACCAATAGTCCAGTCTCCAACAGTACTTGTGCTGTCACTGCAGGTGGTCCAATGTTTTAGTCATTAATTACTAGCATACAGTCTCTTTAAAGATGGTAAAACACAAAAAAGCCAAAAAGTTATATTTGGAGACAAGAGAAAAGAAAAGGTGGATACCAGACCTTTTGTATAACCCAGGACACTACTATATCCCCTAAATAAAGACCAGAATAAATTGGACACCAGAGGTAGGGTACATTTTACTTAACTTTAGAGATTTTATAACCAAGATGAGGTCCTTTCACAACTGGGAGAGGACTGAGCGTTTTTGAAGAGTGAGTCATCAGAACTCTTTTAGACATCCACCTTAGGGTGAGAGTCATTGTGCCCTGGCAGTGGCTATTTCTATCTATGAAGGAAGTGTAGAATGACTTTTTCAGTGAAGATGATTACCACCGATAGGTGACTGCATTTCTTTGATGAATCCCATATATGACAGTATATCCCATACATCCATTTGCTGGAAGACTTTGGTTAAGGTCAGAGTGCACAATAGCTATATCTTACTACCAAGAAACTGTGCACCTCAGGATACTTAAATCTTTGACTACACAGATATCAAGCAGTAAGGAAGGTACTGGATCTGGACTTTATTCACAGTGTTTCTGTACCCTGGTCCCTACACCTATACTTCCTGGTGGAGGACAAATGTAGCAGCAGTTCACATCTGTAGGCAGCCAGATGAAACTGGGTTACCTACAGTTCAAGTTACCTTAGCAATGTAATTATCAGGACAGGTGAGGTAACCATGTGATGTTGCTGCAAAGCAGGATGGCTGTACCAGGCATGATGTGCTCCTCACTGGCTGAGAGTCCTCCAAGCCCAGTTATCTGACTGTCATCTCGGGCTGGAGACTTAATGCTGACTTGCATCCACCAAGTGCGTATGCAAGCCAAGTATTTACAATGTACATATTCAGATCTGTCATCAAAATGGAGTTTTCAATCTACTTAGAGTAAAGAAGTGGCAAGACTCTTCCAGTCTTTGTCCCTTTAACTGCTGTTATTCTTGCATATCATATAGCCTTTAGAAAATCTCTATTTCAAAGGATCTTCTTAACAGTCCTTTTTTTAGCTTTAAGATGGATTCAATTTTTCCTCAAATCCTCACATATTGCCTATATGAGACTGAACCTATAACTTAGCTCAGGACACTTCAATAAAAGTAATAACTTTTTGTATGCAAAATGTGTAATCCCGTTTTCATCTCAGTTGGTTTTCAGTTATTACTGCTCCATTAGTATTCTAACATGCTAATTGTTATACGCTTTTATTCCTCTATTACTCTGAAAAACCTGAATTAATTTTCTGACACTTTTTCAAAAATACACCGCTAGACTGAAGTAAAGATTAGGAAGTTTCAAACCAAAGTTAGTTTCATAAGCTTAATGAAATACAAAAATAGAAGTTATATTGAAGATTTTAACTATTGTTAGTGCTAAGAAAAAACCTATAAACACAGTGAAGAATACATGCACAACACTTGTCACATTACTTGTCAGTGAAATAAATCACTGCTTAGATGTCAGAAAAAAAGGTTTTAGGAAGCAGCATATCATGGGAGCTCAATGAATGACATTTATTGACCATTCATTGCATAAAGATGTCATCCAGAATATTCAACCTGATGCTAAACCTCACATTCTAAAGGTTTGCAGATTTCACTTCCAGGTGAGAAAAATATTTCTCACCAGAACTCCTGACACTCCTTTGATATAATGAAATTGTTACTTTGAAATTACAAACATTTGAAGATACTATGCAAACATGTATTTTTGGAGGGCAAATAAACAAAATTGCTGGGGTTTTTTCATGGTAAGGTACAAAAGCATGTCATCCTTTATCTCCGAAATACATGTCTTGCCTGTCAGGCTATTTTCTACTATTTTCAGCCATGTTTGTAAATCCAGTCATAGGGTGGCTTCAGAAGAAAATCAGACTCTTAATTTCTTACACATATAGATATGTATTCTTACACGTATTGACTTTTCTAGACATTTTCTGAAAAGCAATCTTCTGTTGCAGCATGAACCACTCAGAAGAAAACCCTAGGTATCGAAGAAATACAACAGATTGTCATTATAGGAGTGAAGAACTTCCGCCTGGCTACTCTCTGTGTGTAACTCAAGGTGATGTTCCTTGTATTCCTGATGGACCAAGTCACAATTTCTCTGTCAGAGAGACTGGCTGTTACAATGTCAGAATTTTAATTTTCTGTGGGAAATAACATAGGGAGATGATGCTTCCAAAGGAATTCCCCAAAGAAAAACAGAAGATCTCTTCATGTCAGTTTTAGTAATGTAGATTAATGTAGAGTTTCCTCATGTACATGAAAGCTGTTGAAGATTTCATGCCAGGTTTTTTTCTTACCCATGAGTGTATAATTAGACAATATCTGACAGAATTAGATTAAAATTAGTTATTATGTACAATTGTTCCACATTCAATCCTTCAACATCTTGTCTATTTAGCCAGAAATTCACAAGTAACATGAACTCAGCATGAACAGTTTCCCAAGTTGTTGTGAGAAAATGAAACTCTGTAGGGATTTTCTGGTAAGTCAGTGTAACATTTTGAAAATGTCTGAAAGAAATATGAAGTGGGATTAAAAACAGAAGATAAAAGTAGAGAAAGGCAAAGACAAAAAAGAAGGCAAAGGAAATGTAGGACATGCACGAAAGAGCAGATTGAGATGTAATACAGCAGAACTGCAGACAAACAAAGATTAACCAAACTACAGACAGAAAGCAGAGGATGTCCTGTCATTATGGGATTATAGAAAAGAAAGAACTGCACAAAAGGAGCACCAGAAGCTGAAAATCAGGATGATGTTCTTATCCATCCGAGATCACTATCAAAACTTGTGTTGATGGCAGAATTATGCTATACATACATGGGGAAAAAGGTATACATTCATATATAGGCATTTATATGTATTCAGATGTATATATTCACATGTGGCAGGGAAAGCTGGAAAAAACTTACATGTGTTCTAACAGCATGATTATAATAATGAGACAATTATAATGGAGACACATCTGAACATTGCGAAAACTAACTTCATTGGGTTCTGATAGCAGTCTGACAAGACCTTATTAGTTGAATATTTGTCATCCAGAAACAGTGTGGAAGCATAAAAAGACCTAGAAAGGACACAATACGCTATGTTTTTAGAGCAAGTATTCTAGTTTTAAAGTGAGATTCATCAAATTCAAAGACAAAACCCACACTTTATAAATAACATCCCTATGTCCACAGGTTTCTCTAGGTCTGGAAATTCATATGCTAGGTTTTCAAGTCTTAATAAATCTTCAGTTGCTTTTGCATGGAGGTTTTATCAAACAAAAGTAAGAAGCAAAGTTAATTTTCTGTCAAGGGTTGCTCTTCTTAATCTGATGACCTGCTCCAAAATGGAAACACAAAAAATACTGTCTGTAGAAAACCTGTTTGAGAGGGTATGTCAAGCAACTCGCAAGGTCTTAAAATAAGAGGGATTTGTGTGTTAGTACGAATGTCTGGCAAACAGTATCATAAACTTGACCCCATAGCAGTCCTAGTGTGCTTCCTTGCAGCTCTGATCTGTGGGAGGCACTGTCAAGCACTTTTTAACGTCTTTCAGCCTTTGCTCAACTCCTGGATGCCAAGGCAGCCTCCTCCTGTGGCCTTTCCTTTGGCTCTGCACAACCATGCTCTCTGTAGGACAACAAATTTGGCTGTGGAGAGATATGCAGTCTTTCCAGGAACATTTCTTAAAAAGAAATTACCTCCCATTACACTTAACAGTGAAATAAAAAAAAAAATCTCTTAAGTGGGATCCAATTTAGTTAGAACAGCCTCTACAGGCAGTCTCTCCCCTGGGATGTAGTTCTACTAGAAAATAATGTACAGTATACATAAATAACAAGGCATGTGTTGGGAGATGTTTCATATTCAGAAGATATCAGAAGAGAGCTCTGGTCAACACTGTCATATGTCAGAGACCAGATTTGTATCTCACTGGATTGTTTGACTGATAGATCGAATAAACCATGTTTTCTGATTGGGGGACAGGGAGGGGGGAAAAAGGGCTAGGCTTAGGCCTGGAGCCAACACAGTTGCAACCATGAGGAACACATGGCATGGAAAGCCATGTGGCTGGGCCGTCAACAAGGTCCGCCTGGTGGCCCACCCACACCACACCCCACCCCCTGGAGCCTCTAAGTGGCTGTGGCACCCCTCACTTTGGTTGGGGGGACAGGGAGTGACAGTGAGCCAAAGGTCCCACCTATGGGAAGTGACCACAATAGCCAGAGTCTATAAACATCCCCCCTTGGCTTCTGTCCTCCTGACCTGTCAACATGTGACCTCCAGAGTGGTAAATATGTCTCTCTCCTTTCTTTCTGTCTTTATTGTTTCCTCTTTCAATCTCTCTTTCCTTCCTCTTGTGGGCAACTTGTCTGTATTTCACTTAAGTTGTGGTGTTTCACTTAGGTTTGGGTTGGTGTTTGTCTAATATTGTGTAATGCTTTTGTGAAGTTGCATGTTATTTCTCTTAAACCCTTTTTGCCACAGGGTTTTTCTCACCAAAATAAAAGAAATCTCATAGAGAAAAATGTGTAGTTTTAGTCCGGACGTGAACTCAAGGTACCAAAAATCAAAAGGCTTTGGAAGAGTTTGCGTGGGCAAAATCTCTTGAAGCCTGAAATAAAAGTGTAACACCCAGTAAAGCGTGGAGCTTCTAAACTGGGTTGTAGCACCACCTCATTGCACTGAGAAGGAAATGTACAAGGAATGAAAAAGAAGAGTTATTCTAGAAATACAAATAATTACTTTGGTGTGTTTTGCAGCAAGTCATTCAGGTATAATAGTGTTTGAAATCTGCACAAAAATAACCTTACATAGACATTGATACACAGAGTTTGATGAAAAACAATGATTGCGAAAACCCCAAAAAATACCAAGACAAAAGCAAACCGATTTTATCTTGTCACATAAGCTATTGCAGACTGCTGACTGTCTTTTCCTTTATTGTAGTTCCCAATGTTTTTCCTTCCTACCGAGGTGGCTGTTCCATGTGTACTCTTCAGAGAGAAATGATAAAAGAGATTTTTTTGTCTATTTGAAAAATAAAGCTTTTCTGGTTTTATGTGCTACATTAGTGGGTAGAAGTAGAAACATACAGCAATACAAATGTATCTTCTGTGTAGCCAGTCTGAAACATACTGCAGCAGACCACTATACTATACTATCTGTAAGGGAAAACAAAACCACTGAAGGCATCAGGACAAATTTCTTAAAAAAAAAAAACAAATCAAACTTTTGAAAACAATAGTGTACTGAAGTTTCTACTTACTGTTTCTTCTCCATATTCTTGCTATTTGAAGTTCACCTGTAATAGCTTTAATGATTGTGTCACATCCTTGCTTTTTGTGCATACAACTTGTAGGGTTTTTTCAGTTAAATGAACACAACATACCCTTATCTGAAGGTTCTATTTTGTATCAAGGGAGTAAAAATAACGGACCAAAGCATATACATCCATAATTGCCCTTGGAAATCTTGCTTTGGTGAAAATTGTGTTTTGATACCTGAAATATTGGTATCTTATTGACATGTTTATTTCAATGCATGTTTTCAATGTTTTCCTCTTTACATTCCACTTGTTGGCATAGAACCTTCCAATTTCAAAAATATTTAATAATCAACATGCTTCCTTTCAATATTCCAGGTTGAAATCAAATAACTGTACATGTCTCTCTTAAATTAAAGCAAATATGTAAAAAAGTAAATAAAAGTAAAAGACAAAGAAGTTAAAACAACATGAAAAGATTGGTGATGTTAACAATTCAGATGCTTGAGGTCTTTATTTCAAGAAATTTAACCAATGAAATATTTTCTTTTGATAGAAAACATGATTTTAAAAAAAATGTTCATTTATTTTCAAATTCAAAATATAGATGTTACCAGAATATTTGTACTATAGATGAAGTGCCTGCCTATTAGCTGTAATCACAGACAAAGGGAAAAGGATGCATTGTCCTTGGTTGTGAATATTCACGCATATGTGGCACCAGAAGGGTTTTCTAAAACTTTTTTCTCTTGCTTTTTTCATGATAAAAAATTGTGACCACAGATAGTTTGGGGTCCAGTTTTGTTTCTACACCTATTTGAGGGAAATTACCTGGTTATTTGAGTACTTAAGTGTCTGGTTGGTACCTGAAACTAAAGTCAAAATGAGATTGATTGCATATGCACTTTACCAAGCAGAAGAAGGTGAGTAGCTGAATCTGTTCTCACAGCTGTGATAATTGATATTTTTGTCTGTTTGAATCACAGAATATCATAACACATTCCACTTTCTGGCTACTAAAGGACATACAGCACAAAGGTAATAGAGCTGGCAATGGACATAGGAGTATCAAATGGAAGCTGTCACCTGTAAAAGACCAGGTAAGCATTGTATTATTTTGAATTGTCAAATACCAGTAAAATGTAACCACATGGAAAAATAGTGTATTTTCTTATATTACATTTTTTTCTACTTCTTGTAGGTGAAGAAAAGCAAAAGCAAGCCTAGAATGGGAGAAAAAGTAGGATCAAACACCTCTTGAATGACTGTTTTCAGGACAGTGATTGGTAAAAGCCTAGTCAGTCAAACTTGAAAATCATAGATCTTGTCTGGAGTAAAATAGGAACAAGTGGAAAAAGACAGGCTGAGATTATGTTAAAAGCCCTGAAAATTTTGCACCTGGTGCGCAGGGAAATCTGGGAAAGGCTGTTATTATGTCAGTGTAAAAAGTTGAGAAACTAGCCATTCCAGAATGGCTGTGTTTACTTTTACCTAACTTTCCTAGGACAAAGATAGTGAGAAATGCCTTGATCTGCAATAAACTAAGGAGAAAGTGGGATTTGTAGTAAAATACCTAAGTACATCTTAAAGGTCTTCATGTTGTAAAAAACTTCATTCAGGAAGCACAGAAAAGAGCAACAGAATGCCTGTATAAGCCTTAGCTAGGTTAGAAAGAGATAAATTAAAAATTAATTTGAAGAATGATAATTCTGACATTTTTCTGCATTACTATTAATTATTACTGTGACTTTGGAACTGTGTACACAGTTTGATAATACTAAAAATTTAAGTTTTTAAGTAGGCTTTGCTTCACCTTTGATCCCTGTCAAACCTATTTTAATAATCTGCAAGGATAATTTGTAAAACTAAAAGTGCAAATGACTGCAGGAAAGAAGATAAAAGTATTAGTCTAGAATAATAAATGGTATTTCTGGACAATGCACTCTGTCATAGGAAAAGATAAAATAAGGCAGGAATTATAAAAATTGAATGACGCTTTGATTCTATGGCAATTATTGTAATATTGCAAGAAATAGCCCGAGAGTTTTGTTCTTGAAAAAATAAATTAAAAAATCCCTAAAACTAGTCTAATGATGTGGAAAATTAAGATGTTAAAAAAGTAGTACAAATCTTGTATAGGTGACTAGTACTGTTTCTTTATGAACTCTTGTTCTAGTCTGCAATAACCCTCTCCCTGGAGTCACATAGCCTTCTTGCACAATGCGTAACAGTTGTTTTGAAATATTTCAAGATTTGTGATTACTGTTACGGATCACAGTGTGGTTTTTTCCCCTCATGCAACACAGTGAGTTATACTGTCTACCATGTGCTGTCTGTGTTTATTCCCCACTAATACAATTATCTTCACTATTTTCACACAACTGTGCAACATACAGAAGCTGCGTCAGAACTACTATTAAAGTGTTCAGGGTTAATAGCTTCAAATCATCTATGCCTTTGCCTACTCTATCGTTTTATACTCACTACCCTATTCATCTCTACCTGAGCATCAGAAAATGTTACCTATGAATCTCAAACTCTAAAGCCTTTAAGTGCTTTTTCATCTTTATTACTAATAAAATGTTACCATAAAGATTATTCAGCATTGTGGACAGAAGTCTCTAATTTATAATTTTAAAATATGTTCAATTGAACTGAAAATTTACAATAGAAAGCTCAATTAATTCTACATCTTTGTGAAGGGTAACTATGTAGAAGAGTCAAATAGTCTCTACAAGTAATTTTTAAATATATATGAACAGGAGGTTGAATGGTATGTGAACAAATTCTATGGATTATCAACAGTGCATTTACTACTTTGGAAACAAAAGACTGTTCTTACCTGATGGAACTGTGGTGAAATTCAAATCGAACTGCTGATACATATCTAGGTATGTGTGCCAAAATGAGGTGGATAAAAAGACTAAACATTTCCCTAAATGTTTATCTTGAGATAAATGAATGGCTCCAGTCACTTATTTCATTGAGTCAAGTGATGTAAGAGCAGATTTCTGTTCCGATTTTGTTAAATAGTTTTTAAACAACGCAAAACCTTTTCTTCAAATCATTAGATAAGTTAAATATTCAAAATACATTTAGACATGCTGTAAAAGAATGTAAACATTCATGCAACAACTGCAGTAAGCTAAAAATAAAACAGCAGAAATTGAGGGGTTGCAATGAAAGTAAAGAGACCTTGTGGACGCTTTAGCTGCTTTTTATTGAAGTATCAAAATAGCAGTAGAATCAGTACTACATATTGTATAATATATATCCTATCTATAGAATAGCCTGGGTTGGAGGGGACCTTAGAGATCATTGTTTCAACTGCCCTGCCATGGGCAGGAACACTTTCCAGGTTGCTCAGAGCTCCATCCAACCTGGCCTTGAACATTTCCAATGATGGGACATCCACAGCTTCTCTGGGCAACCTGTTCCCGTACCTCACCACCCTCACAGCAAAGAATTTCTTCTTCGTATCTAATTTAAATCTACTCTCTTTCAGTTTGAAGCCATTGCCCTTGTCCTGTCATTACATGCTCTGGTAAAAAGTCCCTCTCTGTCTTGTGGGCTCCCTTTAGGTACTGGAAAGCCACAATAAGGTCATCCTGAAGTCTTCTCTTCTCCATGCTGAACAACCCCAATTCCCTCAGACTTTCTTTGTTGGAGAGGTGCTCCAGCCCTCTAATCAGCTTGGTAGCCCTCCTCTGGACACACTCCAGTAGGTAAATATCCTTATATATCTGTATTTACACATACGGTATATGCACAAAAATATATTTTTAAAAAGCCAAATCCATCCCTTACCTGAATGACTGCCTGTAATAACAAAAACTCCCCTCAATATAAACTGGAGGAATTGGTTGTCAAACACTGACAAATTCATAAAAAATTATTCACATATTTTGAGTCTCAAACAAGTAAATATTTGGTCAATGAACTGATGACTGCCAAAAGATGTAAGCTATTAATTTAATATGGTTTAACCTGATCTTTTGCACTTTAGAGATGGTGCTCAGTAGAATATTAATTTATATTTATCAAACATTTGTCTGGCTCATAGGTAGTCATCTGAACACGTATGCGGAGTCTTACCTGAAATACATTAGACTGTGTTTAAAAAAAAGGGGAAGTTTCATCACATTTGATATTCTATGGTCAATGTAGTGCTCAAATATTAATTTAAGGAAAAAAGTCACATAAAAAACAAAAAGCATCTTGAATAACACTGAATGTAAGGTCAGATTTAAGATCACTATACATAATAGAAATTCTAAGCTACTGCAAATGTGCCCTATGAGACTTAGAAAACAGTGATACAAACCTGGAAACCACCTTGACTATCAAAGGATATTTGTTTCATTTTCAATCTGTAATTTTTAATATAAATATTTGATGAAAATATTATTAAAATATTCAGTTAATGAATTAAACTGATGAGAGTATCACAAAACCCAGCTTACTTAATACTAGCTACACTAAATGGAAATATTTACCTTTGATATTATATCAGTCTTTAGAAAGACTTCATACTTCACACTTTTTAGGGCTATTGAAAGCACTGTTATTTTGAGTGTTCATGACTTTTTTGTTAAATAGGATGATAGAACTGGGAGGGGATGAAAAACCTGTCTTTCATTTGTGTCAGCTGCTGGATTTCTCTTTCTGCAATCAAGATTAGTCTTTTGTTTTGTACAATTTTAGTAATTTTTGGGCTGTGCATACTTTTGAAGCCATTTTAAGTTCTGTGCAGTGCTTGGAATACTTTTTATCTCAAAATTTTCTGCAAAACATGTCACTCTTCTATCGGGTACAGTTGAAGTGTGGGTAAATATCTAGTGATTTCTCTTAAAAAAAAGTGCAAATATGACTTCCAGTTCCTACTTGGAAGCTTGAGCAGCTAAATTCTATACCTAGATTACATAAAATGTAAAAAATAATAGATAACATATACTCATAATTGATGAACCTAGAGACTAATAACTTACAAAATGCTATTTCATAGTATTAACATATGGGTATAGAGAGGAGTGAAAGGGACAGGAATGAAAATGGAATATATTATTAGGAAAAACAGGTTAACAAAACTGTATGAAGTGAAAACACTGTCTCTCAACCCTTTTTTTTAAATCAAAACTCCTAGTGTCATCCTTTTTGTCTCAAACTGAATGACCATTGTCTTACCTGAAGAGCATGAATGCAACCGCATTAAATAGGTTATCAACCAATTTAGAAAAGCGCAACTTTGACAGGTTAAATATAATTTTCTTTTAGGGTATCCCACTATCTGCAGCGAAGTACATGTTTGGTGTTGGGCAGAAAAGCCTGAAGTGAAGTACCCAGTCTAGTTTACTCTTCATTGTCACATACTCATCTCTATACAACCTCCATTTAAATTCTACTTCTATAATAACTCAGTTCATTCCTTTTGTTTTACTCCTTTACTTCTCTGCTATACAGTCCAATTACAATTCCCCTAGCACATTTAATGGAATCCCCTTCCATTATTATCATGCAAAAGTAGCGATAGCAAAGCCCTGCAAAACTCATAAAAAAAAGAGAGCTTCAAAAAAATGTCCCAAAACACTTCCTAGCTGTGAGGTCTGGTTCATTCTGTCTGCCATCCTCTCTCAGCAGTAGGTCCTGGCTGTGGGATGCCTGGTCCCTGGGGCTCTAAGCCAGTAAGAATTTAATTTGCTTTACCTGATTTTGATACACAAAGTATTTTTGTGCCTTATGGAAACAGACAAAATGAATGGCCTTGTAGAAATTTTCTCTTTCTCGCTGGCCAGAGGGAAGACTGGTGGTAATTATCCTAGATTACTTACTTAGATTGTGTCTAAGATATATGGTTAGGTTACATTTAGGCAGCTAAGGTGAGTTAGGTTAGTCCTGCTCCTAAGTATAAACATGTAGTTGGGCACTTGGCAATTTTTCCATCTCATACCATTATGCAGGCAAGCCATCCTGATATAGTAAATATAGTATATGACATCTCAAAAATTTTTGCTCCTTTCCACCAATGTGCCACAGAATAGGCAAGTGAGAAATTGTGCCAGAGAGAAATGTCTGATCCAAATGCTTCCTGCAGCTGACCTCTATTAGACATTTTTTCATCAAGTAATAAATAATTTGGGGCTTGATTCATTCTTTTCTCTCACGTTCACAATAGTAAGATTCATGACAATATCTGAATCAAAATTAAAACTAGCAATTGCCATCTCATGTTTAGTTTGGGTTCTGTGATAAACCCAACATTCTCTCTGCCTATGCCACTGTTGAGCTAGTCATTCACAGTCTTATTTCTGTGCAGCTGATTAGTCCTTCTTGCTTTGAACTTGTATCCTTTAAATTGCTTTTTAAAAAAATTTAATCTTATCCAAAATTAAAGGATATAAATTATTTGATCTTCTCATGATCTGTTTAGGAAAGATACTGAAATTGTGGAACACAAGTAACCTGTGTCAGATTACATGCACACTTATGGTGAATAAGCCAAATTTGACAAATTCTTAAGTCACTGTTCCTGTTTTCCATCTGTTTATATATTTAAAGGCTAGTGATGTCCTTCCAACAAACCTGCATGACTAATTCATAAACACCAAACAAGTAACCTTTTTTGGGGATTTGTTTAAATCATGTTGGTAGAAATTTATCCAAATTAGCATGTTCTCCCCAACCCAAACTGCAAACAAAAATTTGTGACAAGTACATCTGAACTGCAGGAATATACTCTGTAAAGTCCAATTATGTTTTGCTAAACACATTACCCAACAATATCATCTATTATTGATGCATTTTGACTTAAAATGAACAATCATACATTTTGAACACAAAAGTGTGTCTTTTGTTCTACTAGGGCATTTCTGAAAAAAATTCATTATTAAATTTAGATGATGAATGCACACTGATTCCAAGAGATGAATCCTACTTATTTTGTTGAGAAAACACTTATTGTTCTTTTCCAGTCTGTGCTTTTACTATGAATTCTTTTCCTCAAGTCTTCCATTTCTTCTCTCTAGAATTATGTAACAACAGTGTGTCATGAGTTTACTCTGGCCGGGTTCAAACCCTTACAAAATTGCTAAAAGGTGAGAAAGGTTTCACATAGGTGTGTAAGTTTCGAGCTGGCTTCCCACCAAGTCTCCGAAACTTGACAACAGGGTCTGCTTCCCAGAGAGGGAAGAAAAAAAAAAACAAGCAGCCAAAGCTATAGCAAAAATATATATTTTACATATGAAACAGATATATACAGGGAGAATATTATATACCTATAACCTCAGAAACCCCAAATAGTTTCCCAAAGGGAAGAGGAGAAGGGAGAAGGGAAAAAGGACAAAATAGGACGAAAAGGGACAAAACCAAAACAGGTCTACACGATCTAAAAACCTGGTAACCAGCAAACTAAAGAACTGGCAAAATCTCACCACTTCCCTTGAGAGAAGCAGGACGTCTGGACGCGGCCCAGCGCTCTCCCCTCACACGTGGCAGACAACAGCAGTCACTGTAGGCCTCAGCTCCAGATAAGCCAGACCAAGACAGGGACCCACCGTTCTCAAACCTCGTCGGAAAGTAAGAGAGGGAGCTCTCTTATCTATGCCCCATTTATACCTGAGGTTACGTAAAGGAATAGCATGGAATACTTCCTTTGTCACTTTCCTAGTTCCTTCCTAGTTACAAGCTGGTCTCCAGGAAGGCCTAGACTGAAACCATCACAATAGGCAAGACAGACTTGACGTGAGGAATAATATTAAAATTTATTGCTAACAGAATAGAAACCAAAAAGTAATATAATACACAGTATTAAACACACTGTCAATCACCCCTCGGCCCCCTGCATCAATGCAGGAGAACTCTTAGGGTGATAGCTAAAGTCTCTCTCTCATCGGGGTGCGGGTGGTCTCTGCACCCGCCGAGGTCCTTTCATGGGCTGTGGGGCAACAGGCAACAAACCCGCTCCACCATGATCTTCACCACAGATTACAAGGAATTAAAGCTCTGAGTCTTTTCCCTGATATGTGGGGTCCCTCCCAGGGGAATAAACTCTTGGGGACCCCTCCAAGTTGGGCCCACAACCTCCCCCGGGTCGCAGGTTCTGGGGTTCATCTCAGTCTTTATAGCCTGATAGTTTTCACCAGAGTCCCGCCCAGAATAAACCTGCTCAGTGTGGCTTCTCTCGCTCTCTCTCTCTCTCTCTGAGTTGCAAATTCGAGTGGCGGTGGTAGCTGTGCTGGCTGTGCTGGTTGTGCTTCTCCTCTCTGCTCCGCTCCGCTCCCGGGCACACTCTGTGCCGTGCGCTGCTGCCGCTCCAAGCACCGCAGGGCCTGGCCAGCCTACCAACACCCCTCCCCCGCAGGGGGGAGGCGGTGAGGCTGGTCGGAGAACTACTGGGCAGTTTCTCTCTCACTCTCTGGAATTTCTTCTGAGCTCTGCTGCACATCTTGGCCATGGGCCCAGTTCCCGGTCCTGACTGCCTCCTCCCCTGCGACCGCTGCTGCCTGGTCTGGGCTAGCAGCTGCCATGGACCCAGGGTCATAGCTGCCGCCCCTTGGCCCACGCCGGGCCAGGCCGGGGCAGGGGGGCCCAGCCGTCATGGGGCCCGGCGGCCCCCCTGCTGCCTTCGTGGCTCTTAATTTCTTCTGCGCCATGAGCCTTCTCTTCTGGCTACTTAAATATGTAATTTGCAGAGGCGTTACCAAAGTTTTCAATTGGCTCTGCATCAGAAGTCCATCTGGAACCATCCATTTTTCAGCTCCATGGGGAAAAGACTAGTAAACCCATGGCACAGTGTTATACTTAACGTGCCCTTGAAAGGAACATTATTTTTAAAACAGGCAACCAGAATGAAATGCAATAGTAACTACCAGCCCACAAAAAATATTTTACTAATATGATTGGGTAGATAGAAATCAGATGTTTATTAGAGTCTTTCATTCCAGGCTTTTACAGTGCTTTACACATATAGCACAGCTTTCCCAGTGCTACATCAGTGAAGCACAGTCACCCCAGAGTGAGTGTAGCAGCTATTTTCCTCCCACTTGACAGCTGTTGGTTATTATTACATGATTTTTCCTACAGTTATTTTTCTGAAAAGTATATGAGAGTGAAATCCACCCACCAGGAGATAGGCAGAGACCATCTGCCGTGAATAATTTATTCCAGGCAGCAGTTGTACCAAAATCCCAAAATAAAAACCCCGTTACTATTATAACTTGAGCCAGTGGCATAAAACGAAAATAATATGTTCAGGGTCTTTCCATGACAATATCCTTGAATACAGATCTCCATTATGATCATAAACATTTTTTAATGCCTTTCCAAATTCAAGCTGAGGGGTCCTTTGAAACATTTAGGTTTTTTAGCCATCTAAAATGGAGTCCTACTTCCTGGACAAGTTAAGTGTACTTAAGCTTAGAAAGTTGATTAGAGAGATCTTTGTAGTATCCTAACATAGATATAGTGAAATAGATCATGTGATCTCTGATTAGAAGAGTTGATTGTTCGATCTTTAGGTACCTACCTAAAGTACATATTATTAATAAAATACTTGCTTTCAATTTCTGCTGTGGTCAATGGAAAGAAATTGATACTCTATATGAAAAATAGTAATTATTGTCTGAAGATATGTTCTCTCTTTCCCTTTTTTCTTTACTGATTACAGGACCATCATCATGTGGCTTGTTTTTCCTACTAATATAGATGGGGAAAAGTTCTTGGGTATACTTAAAAATAATTGTTCCTCTCAGAAATGCACTCTTGCTGCTGTACATTGCACATCCTTCTCACTCATGCTAGTTTACCCATCCCTACTTCCCATCAAGCTGTAAGAGAAATTTTAAAAATTTCCATGTTGATTCCATTAGTTTAAGTTTCTCTGCTTTAAGGCAGTGGGTGCTTTTGTATACGCACGTAATAGAAAATGCTTTGAAGACATGATCTGAATCTTCCACAGCAAATCAAAAATTGATCTGTAATCCAAAACATTTCACATGAAATAGATCAGATAGAGCCAAACCATTATCTATTCTAAATGCAATAACTCAGCAACTCAGATAATACAGGACCAAATCAATAAGAACAAGACAAAAATGTAAAGCAGGTTGTAAGGTTCAGAAAAAAAATGGATTGGAGAACGATCATGTTAAGAAAAGGTGAAAGAAAGGAACAATTTACTATTCTTTTTCCAGCTACTAACCTCCTGTTACTTTAAAATTCAGGATAGCAATAAAAAAAATTCAGTTAATAAAATTAGTACTTTTCCTTAAGCTAATTGTGTCAACATTTTCTAAGTGACATCTAAACTTCAGGCTTGGAATTTCATTGCCTTAATGTCACTCCCAAAACCACAAAATTCACTTGGCAACTGTAAGGCAACAGAAAATGGGGGAACATGTACAGAGAGTAGATTGGGATCTAGTATGTTTGCATTCACATCTGCCAAACTAGACTTTAAATTATTCAACCATAAAATATAGAGGACTAAAAGATAAGAAGAAAACAGCACATGTCACACAACATTTTACCTTCGTGCCCTTCTGCAGCCAATTTTTATGTAGTCTTAGAGTTGAGCCTGGAAGGCACAAGATTGATTCCTGCTTGATAAAGCAGAAACAGGTTTTAGGCACAAATTTCAAGTTAAAATACTTCTGGGAAAGGACTTTTCAAGTGATTTGTGAAGGGTGAGGCTTAGGGTCACCAGCACAGATAGAAAACACTAAATGATCTTAATTCCTGCAGCCAGTACCTAGTATGCTAGAGGAAAGGAATCTTGAAGTTGGTACATATTTTGTGCCCTCAGTTTCCCTTGCTGATCAGCGGAAACAAATCTGACTCATAACCTAACTCATTAATTTGCCTGCTCTTAGAGTGACCTTTGGATCTTTTCAAGAGCACAACTACTTAAAAGAATTCTATTACAAAGAGAAACTTTTTCCAAGAGAAAACTAGCAACAATGGCTCATTGAAAAGCTACTCAATTTAAATGTTTAGAATGTGCCAGTGAAAAGTGATGGAATTAAACAATATTGCCTTTTATGAATGAAAATTATGTTAAATACTTATTTCCAGTACCCAAAATGTCTAGAGCAATTATTATTAATAACCTCTTGAAATTATTATTAATAATATTAGCAACAACAACAACCACCAACCTAAACAAGGTCCTTTTTAGACAATAATTGAAAAAATCTAATAATTGCCGTGAAGCAAAAAATTTTCAAGAGGTTACTAGTCTGATGATCTGAATGTGATATTTTAACAGCTCCGAGCACAAGGTCTTCTTTTTCTTCATAAGTCTTTACTAATCACACTTTCAAACTCTGGTGGCTTACTTCAATTTTAATGGGAGCATTAACAGTTTTAGTATTCATAACAATGTCTACCTTTTCTGACAGAGGACTAGGAGATTGTCTCTAGACAGAGTTAGATGAGTCTCCCTGACAGAAGCACCTCTCGTGAAACCAAGACAAAGAATTTAAAATGAGCAAACTTATTTAAGAGGTGATGCGTATGTTGACTTTAGAGCTTGAGAGGTGCAGAAAGGAGAAGTTTATATCAAGTTTTACATGATATCTGGTAGTGAATCTCTTTTATACATGTGAAAAGTGCATGAGTCCTAAAATGATCTTATGAGCATTAACCCTCAAAGTCTATTGATACAATGATAGAAGGAAGCAGTCCTATGAACCCCATAAACATGAGAAAGAAGATATATTTGACAGAGGAGGTAAAACTTGTAAGCTAAAGCAAATTGTAACTCCTGAGGACACATTAAATCAAGGTCATTAGATCTAAGAATATTTCTTAATCATTCATGAATTTTCACATTATTCTTCTTCCCTATAATACAAAAGATAGTACTGAGATGACTAATTGCACATGCAAGGTGAGCAATGGTACTAAGAGATATTCCAAACACTTTTGGGAGGCATAATATAAAGAAAGAAAAAATTCCACATAAAATACCTAGAAGGACCTCATCCTAATCTGAGTTCAATTGTGGTGCAAAGATTTACAGGTTTGAACCTGCAATGGATGTGAAAAATATGGAGATAAACATATAATTCTTCATAATGCTAATAATCATTCTTAATAATTCTAATATGTATCCAACTGTCATAGGTTCTAAAAATCCAAGGGGAAATTTTCCTTCACCTGCCCCACTGTAAGAAGAGGGAGTTTGAACAGGGAGGTGGAAGGGGGGCAATTAGCTTTACAAAGGAGCTGGCTGGCAGAACTGCATTGCCGGCTAATGGCCCATCTGAGGCTTCAGTGAGGGGAGAGTTTTTCTTTCCTGCTGCCCTCCACACAAAGTGGGAGAACAGTTTGGTTTCTCTACTCGAACGGAGACGGGGAATCTGTGTGTGCATTTGGAAAAGCTTTGAGGCTCGTTTTCTTGCTCTCGACCTGGTCATTTCTGACCACTCGCCTTGGCTTGCTTGCACACTGCCCTTGCCTCCAGCCCGAACCTGCTGTGATTTCATCAGAGAGTTTGTGTTTGTTGGGAAAAAAGAGGAGCCTTGAGCACTGCCAGCCGAGGACAGTAGTGAGTTCTGTGGGAAGTGGACTGCCCTTCTTTCCCTCTCTTCCCTTCCCCCTCTTGGTGGGAGAAGGCCCCACTCAGACTTCTCCCGTGACCCGAGGCCCCAGGCGGTGACCACCAGAGCCCAACAGTGCCTCCTGCAGGCCACCACAGAGCACTGCAGGCTCTGCACCTCCAGTGATCCAACAGCGTCCCCTGCCAACCGTCATTAGAACAGTGCTAGAGGACAGAGAAGTATTCAGACTGTTTCTTTTTTTTTGAAGGGGACTTTTGGGTACAAGACTATTGTCTAGTTGTTTTTGTGTTCTGTTACTGTCTTTGCCAAAATACATATATATTTTAATAAAGGGTTGTTATTTCTTCCTTTTTCCATACTTCCTCGATTGGAGCCCCCTTAACTTTGGATTTACAATTGCTGAGAGAAAGGAGTTTGGTTTATCTCATAACTCATCCTCCTTAGCAAACATTCCAGCCTCTTCAAACTGAGGCACTAACACTACTAATAAACTCCATATTACTGGCAGGGGAGGGTTGTGTGTGTGCCACAAAATTCTTCTTTTAGACCAAGTTTCCTTTTAATACTACAAACAGTAAAACATAAAAGATGTAAGAAAGTACAAGGAAAAATAATATAGCAGGTCATTTAATATATGATTGAAGGGAGCAACTTCAGAAAATCACTTTAATAAAATATTATGCCCTGCCTTAAACTAGTCAGATCTTCAAGAAAATGACTCCTTACAGGAATCTAGTCCACAACTTTGCTTCCCTGATGCTTAAAAAAATTTCTAACACGCAGAAACTTTCTGTTCCTGGCTAGCATAAATCCACTTTATTTTAATACCTTTTGTCTCTGCTCTTTGATTCTTCCCTCCTTCTTCTAGTTGTATCCTTAGGACTTTGGTTTGTTTGGTTTAGCAAAACTTTCTCTTTCAATGCCTCTTCATTACCTTGATTTATCTGTGATTTTGCAACTCTTTTTGTTTCAGTTCATTTTTGCTTAACACAGGTGACCAAGATGGTAAAAGATATTGTAGTCAAAATTCTCTAAACAGTATTTTGTCCAATAGCACACAGTTTCCCCCATAAAACACATAAAATCACAGATACTTTTTCATCGCATTTTTAAGTCCATCATATTTTCAGTTTTTAATAGCATAGGAAACTGCAACTATGTCAGACTTTTCTAAGTCATTGCCAATTGATAAGTTGAAAATTAATGGTGTAAAATTAGTCCCTCTCCATAAGGCTTCAAGTTTCAGTTAAATTCCATTCCATTTCTATTACTAGTCCTTAGAATCATTATATGCTCTCTGCGTGATATGCCAATCCTTCTTTGTATTTACTTGCCTCTTAACTTTCTATGTTAAAAAATTTTCGTCAAGATTTTATTTTTGTGCCAAATGAATTAAAGATCTTCTTCTGGAGTAGTCCTTGAGGAACTCTGCTACTGATCTGCCTCTAGTCTGATAGTTTCCTTTTTTATTACTATTTTTAGCAATTTTTCTTTGTTTCTTG
This sequence comes from Neopelma chrysocephalum, assembly GCF_003984885.1. Lineage (NCBI taxonomy): Eukaryota > Metazoa > Chordata > Aves > Passeriformes > Pipridae > Neopelma > Neopelma chrysocephalum. Next base: position 5,898,689 of record NW_020897719.1, read on the forward strand.
TCTTTTACTACGTCTTATCTGCTCTATCCTGACAAACTGTTTCCCATGGAGAATCAGGTAATTTTTCTTTTGAAATTCTAACAAATGTCCGGGTTCTTTTTTCTACAAATCCTATCATTTTGACAAATAAGACTGTAAGATTAGCCTAGCGTGTTTAGCAGAGGTACTCTGCTAAATATTGTTTAATGCTGTAATATCATGGCAGCAGAGAAAGGGAAATATTGATGACAAACTTTCGGGTTGAATGACTTTAGAGATTGTGGTTACCTCGTGTCTAGATGGAGTTTACTAAGTACCTGAAGTTTTAATTTCACTTTGGCTTGAGCAGTCTAACAACTTCTGTCATGTGTTTACCCCCACCCAACCTCCTTTCCTAAAACAGAGACAAAGGACTTGTCCAGAATTAGGCGTTTCATTTATCTTTATTCATGACCATATATTTAATAACAACTTTATCTTTTTTCCATTTTCTCTTTACTTTGAGGAGTGAAGAAAAATTCTCTCATGTGGTCTACCGTAGATTTACAACCAACACTTCTGATCTCTTTTCCATGCTTCCTTGTGTATACAAATATGCCTTTTTTCAATGACCCGTTCTTTAAAACACTCTAACTCCTACAGCTTTTGCAAATGTTTTTTTATTTCTCAAGAGAGTTATAGGATTCTCAAGGGATTCTTTCTGTATCCTTCTATGCATGTTCTCCCCTTACTGATATACATGTATCTTTCACATACAAAAAAGTCAAATAAGAAAATAAGTCTCCACCTGGACTTTTAAGTCCAGTTGACTTGAATAACTAGATGCCTTAATATTTCTAGATTTGAGACACAAATTCTTAGTTTCAGAATGAGTTTTTGCTTATAGTTAAAACATAATATATTGATACAAATTTGTATAACCATATCTTAAATAATCCTTAAATTTACCAAATATAACATGGAAAATAGCATTGCATCTTTCAGGTATCAGAATCATGTGAGGCACATCTTTATCCATCATATTTTGTCTTCAAAATGCTTACATTAAATTAATCTCTATAACTATTTTACTATATTGTATTACTACTGCTATGTTCAGAATCTTTTTTATGGACAATGAGGAAACAGGTATTCTGTCAGTATTTTTGAAATCTTAATAGTCTAATTGAAGAATTGTTATTACAGAAAAAAGAATGAATATATCTGTACAGAACAGCTTCAATAATAAAAAAAATAATAATATGATTAAAATTGTTATGTACCCTCAGTTTCTACCTCTTATTCTGATGTCATGTGCACCCTTCCCCTGCCATAGTCACCCGCCAACTAGAAAAATAGCTGCCAAAAGCTAAACCAAGTAAAGTAAATCTGTAAGCAGTTCAAGAGTATTCCAGAGGGAACAAACCTGACAGACCTTAATCCCGACTCCTTTAAACCCAGTTTTTAGACTGTGGCCCATTACTAGCCATGGCAACACTGCGCTACAGGGCTACAGGGTTGTGTTATGTTTATGATAGCAAGTGTAATTAACTAGAGTGTAAAAATTATAACTAGGACTCCTCAGTTACTTATCTTAGTTTAAGTATTCAAAGCTTATGGAATGAATCCAGATAAATCCAGGAAATCTATGTAATGAATCCAGATGTATACAAGTCTTGAGACAACCTGCATTTCTAAGAGCTGGTCATTTACCTTCTTCTGTTTGAGCCTCCTTCCCACTCCCCTCTCAACTGACTGACACCCCTGTGTATATTGTGAGAAAAATTAGAAAAAAACAGACAAAATTTGCCAGGCTATGATAATGTGGCATCTTGAATCCCCAAAATCAAATCTACTTGTGGTATAAATCTGTGTCTTATATTGACAGGGACCCCTGGTGGCCTAGTGGTTAGCATGCAGGACTCTCACTGCTGCGACCACGGGTTCGAATCCCAAGTCCCCCGGGCAGATGGTAGCTCGTTAGCCCTGTGAGGCCATCCATCTATGAGAAGGACACTCTAAACAAACCTACGTCCTAAGGACCTCACTGCCATTGTCCAGGCTTGCTTGGCCCCGGCAGATGAACCTTAGGATTAAAGGGTGGGCTCAGTTCAGCGCAGGCTGTGTCTCACCTAAAAAAATCCATTGCGCAGGCTGGAAAGGTAAAAGACCTTTCCCCAAATCTTCGTTCGCGAAGACTGGCCATTATTATTATATTGACAACAGTGCTTTGATTTCAATTTTTTTCTACAGGGCTTAAAACAGAAGAGGCAATTTGGACCTCTTCTTTCAATCTGACATTTTAAGTTACTGCATTTTATTAAAGGTTACTTTGTTGAATGTAAGTTAATTTAATCAATGAATCACGTCTAAACATACCAACTCAGTAAAACACTTTTGATAGAGTTATGATCTATTTAAATAGCATCATCTAAATTTCATTAAATTTTTAACCGTCATTAATTTCTAATTTGCATGTTTCTGGTGGTTTTTTTCACAGTGCTAATCTTTTAGAGTTGTCTTACCATCACATGCTTCCTATAAAAGCTCACAATGCAAACCCAAATATATTCTTGTTCTCATGTTGTGCAATATAGAACTAGTTGAAAAAAACTGAAAATGTTTTTTTACTTCCGTTTAGTCTGATTTTCTCTTTGGTTGAGACAATTTTTTAGCGGAACATAGCTGAATTTTTGTATATTTAGTTTCAATGGTTTTTTTGTGCAAGTAATTTATTAATATAACTGAAATGTTGATATCATTATTAGTTCAGATCTAAATTGTTACGGAGCAATGCAGTTTAAATTGTTTTACACACATGTAGTTGCTAGCCCTTTTCCCAGTCTTGGGCTCAGCCTTTCCAGGCTGCCCTGGCTTTAAGGTTTCTGGCTTTGTAGTTTGTGGCTGTGGTGACATGGCTGTCAGCACCTGGCATACCTCACGAGAGGAATGCGATGATGATGTTGATTGCTCCTCACTCTGTAATCCACTTGCTTGTTTTACACTTTTGCACTTTCTTCACTGTCTGTAACATCCAGGTAACATCCTACTTTGCTGTATATGTTATCTTTTACTTGTGTGAGATATTATTTTTCCTTTATTTGCTACTCCTAAAACTCCTAAAACCTTTGTCCAGCTGCATGTTGGTATTTCCTTAACAGCGGGAGAGGTGTTTATAGCTGTGGGATTTGCAGTGCAAAACTGGGACCCTATCACTTGTCATCCCATGCTGCAGCGTATCTTATGTCTCTGCTTCTGAAGTCCTCTTGTCAAGGCCTGTTTTTCTCTTCATTGTCTTTGCAATCAGAATTATAAATACCTCATTTTGCCTAAAATAACTGCTCGTTCCTGTCAGGTATGTAAAACTAGCATAGCACCATACACAGGTGAAAAAAAGTAAAACAAATTAGCCACAGACACCTGCCCAGTTAAAGAAAGTACTGTCACAGCTAAGCCAAGTTACAGATCAAGAAAATTTCAGACAGAGCAAGCCTGACAAACCTCTATCCTGAGGCCTGCCCATCTGTATTGGGTCTGGCTGAGCTGGAGTTCATTTCCCTGTAGTGGCCCTCACAGTGGAAGGTGAGTGATAGAGCGGCTGGGTGGGCACCTGACATCCAACCAGGGTCAACCCACCACACCATCTCAGTACAGCACTTACGGCCTGCACTAGCAACGGAAATACTGCATTTGGGGCTGCATGGTCACATCCCATTTCAGTAAGGTATTCATTAATGGTACTTAGTATCTTGTTTTAACACCCTCGTAAAGTTGAACCTAGCTATGAGCATTTTCTCCTTCAATTTGATTATGAAAAAATTTAAATCAACATAAAATCATAATAGATCCAAATCCTAGGGAGCTGGTACAAGCCAGTTTAAGTATTAAAAAATAATTCCAATCACACTGACAGATGGTAGCACTTCCCATGCACCTTGGTGAGTGGAAGTGAAAGGGAAAAAATTAATTTGGCACCCAAACTTATTATCTGACCATTTAACATATTACCTTTAACATTTTCCACTGCATTTTCTCAATCTGATCAATAGATGGTCATCAAAATGTATTTGGTACAACATGCATCTGCAAAGTTCCCATTAGACTCATAAGTGGACCTGGCTTACCAGAGATATGACTCTCTCTGATCTGTATCTGTGCATTTTGGCTTTTCAGCTGCACTCCCTCTCCAAATTGTTCCACTTCATGGATAAAGATGATACTCTGCACCTGGTGCATGTGGGCTGGGACATATCTGGGTCCACTGGTGAGTAAATGGTTCTTCTATATTAAGAGCTATTCCTATTTCACTTTCCTAAGTAAAAATTCTTGTTTGAAACTCCTGTTGAAGACTTTTTTTTTTTCAAAAGCATTTGAATACCATTAACTGTAGGCTAACAAATTTTGCCTCAACCATATGAGTTCACAGAATTAAATATTTCATAAAAACTCTCAGGTAATCAAACCAACATTTGGATGCCAGTAGTAGAAACAAAAATATGACCAATAAGCACGTGTATTTTCTTCCTTCAAGAGCCAAATATTCCCTCTCTTCCCCTGTCTGTTTTTTGTTTATCATCTGTTTGGTGTTTCAGGTTCAGTTTGGTTTTATTGGAATACAGCCCTTTGTTCAAGGCTTCATAAGAGGACTTTACAAAATATTATGGGAGTTAGGAGCATCTGGCTGATTTGGCTGAAACTCCCTAACAAGATTAGTTACTGTGGGAGTTAAAACAAAATGAGAAGCTGAAGCAAAATATAATGTTAATGAGAAAACTTCTTGGCTTTTGCATACGCAAAACAGAAATTCAGCCAATTTCGTACCTTTGGAAATATACCACACAAAAAGCTAAAATATCTCCACAAATAAGAAACAGTTCTCTATATATCACCAAAGTCACTGAGAACTACCAACTAAAATATACATTGTTTGAACCTAAGAATTTTCTTGAAAAGCTATCACTGGTTTAGCTTTCATTGTATAAAATATAAAATTTTCTGTCTCATAAGTATTTTTTTCCTCAATTTCAGGTTTTCATTTTCTAAAGTTTTAAGTGAGAAGCCTAGAAATAGATAGACACAGTATTGGTAGGTGTTTCAACCCCAAAATGGACTTTATGCTGTGCCGTGGTGATCTCTGTGTATATTTGCACATCAACATTATCAGTCTGATTGGGGAAGGGCAGATGCCAGAAACTTTCTGCTACTGTAACACCCTAAGAGAGTTGTGTCTCTGTTGAAAGAGCTCCTCCCTTCTTTCCGTCCCTTCAGCTGTGTCCTGTGTGTCGACAGTAAGCCATGTTACCTTTGAGATATGCAAATGTGGAATCAGTCTGTGACGGAAACCTGAGAGACACAGTCTGTCCTGTTTCTTAGTGGAGAAACAAATGAAATTCATATTGGTCATTGGTGGGAATATACTGTCCAGTTTACAAATCAAAAGGAGTTGTAGTCCCAAGGAAGAGATTAATTAAAATATTTCTTCTAACTTTCTTGCAACAAAAAATAATTGGGATGAGAAATTCTGGTAATTTTAATGACAAGCTTGTTGGGAAATTTATAACATTTTCACACAGTATTTACAATACTTTTTTGCCCATGTGTATGACTGTGTGCTTTGACTTTGCTCAGCTGTCAGAAATCACTTTGAAACCGAGTGGTTTTTACTCATTATTTCCATTTCCCTGAAATAACTCAATAATAAAGAAAAATGAAGATAGGTAGAAGAAAAGACAAAAATATTTGACTGTCACTTGAAATCAGACTAGAATTCACATTAGTCCTGTAACCTGTCAGCAGTAAGACAACAGCATAAACCTGTATCTGGCAGGATCAAAGATAGCAGAAGTGTTCAAATAAGAAAGAGGACTGTTGCATCAAGCATATATCTCCCCATAGGTACTCTACAGATCCTGATTTATACATTAAACCATCAATTTTATTATATTCCTTCCATAAGATTTATTATTATTAATGGCAACTTATAACACTGATCTTAGCTGATGTTCTTTCAATCTAAACTCTTTATCTCATTCACCCTACATAACAATAAATTTCACTTTTCAGTTAAATGCTGTGAGTTGTTTCATTTATTCAATGACATTGTGAAGAGGAAAATTGAAATTGTCTTACTCTGAAGTTATGTGACTCATGAAGCGCTCTTAAGGTGCGTGAATCATGGAGCCTCTAGGACACAGCAAGACAAGGGACATGGGCATGGGTACCAAAGTGAAGAGAGATAAAGCTTTCTTCAGGAAATGAAAAACCTAATACTCCTGAACTAACTAGTCCATATTTTATGACAGTATTTTCTATGATTAAAACCCTTTTCCTGCATTCCTGTACATGTCTCTTTTCTAGAGAAAAAAAAAAGAGTTCCTATAGCCACTTACAGGTAAGTTTTATTCTTGGCCTTGTCACCCTTCCCAGACACATTTATTTCATACTGATATATTTCTCGTGAATACTCAGTGCACAATTGCAATGCAAATGAGGCAGTGCTGTTAGTTTCTGATAGCACAATAATACTTCATTCTGAACATGACTTTGTTTGCCTTTTTCCTACCAGTTGCACATTGAGCAGAAGTGAGATTTCTGCATTTTCCCAGATCCTTTCTGAAAAGTGAAGGATAATATCATTTTCTAAAGCATATGAGCACTTTATTTTTTTTCCTCTGTGGTGAGAGATACTTAGAATTTGTTGATACTATACCTCGTTGTTATACTGTTACCTTTACACAACTCTTATACACATATCTAAAATTCCTCAGTTGTCTCTGTTTCCAACTAATCCAAGTCACATTCATTGCTCTGCAAGTGTCTCTGCTTCTCTCATCACTTCCCTTTTAAAATATTTGATAAGTATATGAATCAACAGGTCCCTGATGCCATGGCTAGGCTTTGTGAACGAAGATTTGGGAAGGGCTCTATCCACGTTTCTTACAAGCGTGTTGGTGGCTAAAAAGGCCAATACGAGATAGACACGTCTGGTTGCAAAAGGCACAGCAGAAAGACTTCTTAGGTGGTATATTCTGGAAGACGCGAATCTTTCTGTGTTGTCTTTTCACCTCAAGAGTGATCCTGTGTGCTTTCTCCAAAGCATCAGCAGCGTTATAGATGGTGTGTCTCCAGGCCTCCTGATTGGAGGCCAGAGTAGACCAGTTATGTTGATCAATATGGCCAAGGCTGAGACGTTGTTTCAGGGAGTCCTTGTATCTTCTCTTTGGGGATCCTCTCTTGCGGCAGTCAGTGGCAAGTTCACCATAAAGCACGATCTGAGGGAGGCGGTGGTCCTTCATCCTTGAGATGTGTCCCACCCAACACAGCTGTGTTCTCAGCCACATGGCCTTGATACTTGTGACTGCTGCTTGTTCTAGAACAGACATATTAGTCACATAATCTGACCAGTGGATGTTAAGGATTGTATGGAGGCAGCGTTGATGGAAGTGTTCTAGGAGTCGCAGATGGTGGTGGTAGATGACCCATGATTCGTATCCATATAAAAGAGTAGACAGCACAATGACTCTGTAAACACTGAGCTTGATACTTTTCTTCAAGTGTTTATTTCGCCAAACTCTTATATGGCAGAATAACTTGAAAGCCAATGTGGGTTCCGAGCCAAAAGGAGTACCACAGACATGGTATTTCTTCTCAGACAACTGCAAGAGAAGTGTAGGGAACAGAATAAAGGTCTCTATGTAACCTTTGTTGATCTCACCAAGGCTTTCGATACTGTGAGCAGAAAAGGTCTATGGCAGATTTTGGAACATTTAGGATGTCCCCCCAAGTTCCTTAAAATGATCATCTCACATCAGAACGGCCAAGTCAGATATGGCAACACACTTTCTGAGCCCTTTCTAATAACCAATGGTATGAAACAAGGCTGCGTTCTTGCACCAACCCTATTCACAATCTTTTTCAGCATGATGCTCCAAAGGGCCATGGCAGACCTCAATGATCAGGATGATATCTACATTCAATGTCATACTGATGGAAGCCTATTCAACCTAAGGTCCCTGATGTATGAACTTACTAACATAGTTCTGGTAACATTTTGCCCAGATGAAAATCAAATATTAACCCAACGTTTTGTTTTCTGCCTCCTAGGCAAGTTGACTTTGCTTTATTACATCTTACAGGGTTCAAGGAGGCTCTAGTAGATTAGAAGCCTATAAAACTATCAGCTCATTCATCATTATTCTGGACTATTTAGAGCAAGAAATTTGTAAGATGTTTTTTTCCTACAGAGCTGCAAACAGACTACATTTGCCACAAAAATATGCAAGTGAGCCTCAGTGAGTTCTGTTTTGACTGGCCTCTAAGACAGCAGAGGGACCAACTTCCTAATCAGCTGCCTTCCACGCAAATGCCGATAAAGACCACAGATGTAGGTCACACACAAAAGGCAGAACCTAATCTCTGCTCTGGCTTTGAAACAGTTTAATCCTCAGCAGTGACTTTATGGGCACTTAAAACAATCTCCAAGAAGAAATGTCAAGCACTTTAATTAGTGTTTTCTTCAGCCAGGCTATCACCTCCTTAGATCTGCTCTTTTCCAGCTTTTCTCAGACTTTGCATGCTTTTCTGAAGCATGTGAAGCTGCAACTCCACTGGAACATAACAACTTTAACCCTGGGCTGTTCCTTACAGCAAAAACCTTGGCCATGATTTCTGTAATTAAAAGTTGTGGGAGGTGGGGGTGAATCCAACTTCTCTTCAATCAGTGGCTCCTGTGACAACAGAGGAATGTGAAAGCCCCCTTAAAGTGTCACGTAATAAACCTCAAAATTTGCCTTAAGCATGGAGGCATCTTACAAATGATTTTACCTTCAGATTAATTTCATGGAACAGTTGCTATAAGGAGGAATAACATGAGCTTAATCTAGTCAAAACTGTAATGGATGTAATTCATAGTCATAGCCCTTTCAGCAGAGTGTGGAGAAATGAAAATGCAGAAGTGAGGAGTGCTTTATGCAGACTTTTCTGAGTGCTGAAATTAGACAACCTGAACAGGATCAGAAGCCATTGAAAAAATCCTGTTGTTACATACCACAATGAAATGAGATGATTTTTCAGTAATGGAAAATGTTCCTTTACTGTCAGTTGGAAGGAGATTATTTATACAGATTATATTTATGTTGTCATGTTTTCTACTCCTAATTCTGTGTCTTGTCCCTTTGCCTTCACTGCAATATCAACACTCTCTAGGTGTTTGGACACTTTTGGGTTTTGCATTGGTACTTACCAGCTGTCTTCTTCAAGGAGGAAGCTCTGATGTAGGGAATGGTTGGACTTGATGATCTTGGAGGTCCTTTCCAACCCAGCCGATTCTATGATTCTATGATTCTATGAAAAGACTAATAACACAGTTGTACACCTGCATGGATAATACGTACGTTTAGTATAACCTGTATAAAGATCTGTAATATGGATATAACTCTGATAGACCTTGCTCTATCTAATCTCTTTGGAGTCTTTCAAAGCTATCTAGCAAATCATGCACTTTCTTCAGCAACCATGTTATGCTCAGTACTGGCAGGTTACTGTAAAAGATCGTGGCTTGTGACCTGTGAAACAGCCTTCTCATTCTGTGGTTAAATCCACATCTGTCATACCAGGTTTTTTAGATACTTGTATGTATATATATATATACACCAAATGTGTCCCTTTGAACATTTGCAACGAACTTAAAAATTGTTAGCTGGTGTTCAGGAAACTTTCTGTGCATTCACTGTACCCAAAACATGCATAAGAGGTGTCATTCTAATTGTGAACTATCATTGATTCAAATGAAAAAAGCTGAAAGTGGTTCATTGCAGGCCTTGGATCAGAAACAACTGCCTAGAGCACAGAATCACTGGTTTGCCTGTCTCTCTGTGAGCTCTAGAGCCACCACGGAGACTTTTTGTCCAGATGCTGTCTGTAGCACGAGACAGGGGGCTGCGTGAGTGGTTATCTAACAGGCTATTGAATAGATACTTGTGTTGCTGAAAGCCATAAAGGGAAAGGCAGAGGAGTCAAATTCCATATGTCTTCTAGGCTCTTAAGTCTGTTTAAAACTTCTCCAGAACAGTGGAGAGACTCTGCCTGCATATAAGGCTCAAGAGTGAAAAGAGTACTGCAGAAACACCTCTTATTGTGGTCCTCCTTTTGCAATAACCATCCACCCCATCCTTAGCAGAATAAAGAAGTTGACAAATTTCCAAACATGACAAATATGTGCTTTGTTTGATAAACAACACTTGCCCAGGCAGGCATTTCTTGCAGAATGTGACTGAAAAAAATTGGTCAATACTAAGCATCTTTCTGTCTGACATGAACCAGTTCTTTCTTTCTCCTAGATGCCTTAGTTCAACTCCCACTCTCATTTTCCCCCTCCCCAACCCCAGCAACACACCCCTCCTTTCCACATCAACAGTATACTTACCCTAACAAAAATATTTGAACACTGAAGTTCACACCTCACCTTTCCCTACAGTGGGAAACATGACCTTGGAAGGACAATTTTAGTACTCAAAAGAACAGTTCAAGAGTGAGATTTGCGTGTATCACTTTTTATTGTTATAGGGAATGAGTTGTAATAATTGGATAATTTAGTTTATGAGTGTTATTTTCAGTGAAAGTCCACTAATAATAATTAATTGAAAAGATCATCAAGACCTTAACTAGGCTAACAATAAATTCTTGGTTTCACATATAAGGTGTGTCTGTAGTCTAAGTAAATTGAACGCCATATGGCATGCTCTGGATCCCATTCCAGTGGACTAGTTGTTAAAATATAGATCCAAAAACTTGTGGAGAATACAGGTAGTCAAGGCTTTAATTTGTAGTGCAACAACTAGCCTCCTTGCCATCTGCAAGTTGCCCCAAGTATATCTACACTGTGCAAGACACAGAGTATTCTTAAATATTCTCACCATAGCCTTGGCATGGTCCTTCTGGGACATCCCAACACTTTATTTACACCAATTGAACCACTCAATTACCTAACACAGAAACTGTCTTTAAACAGTTACATTCAGACTGAATTTGTTGCACCAGCAATTGAGACAGAGTGAATGCTGTGAAGCTGAATGAAGAAGAAACAGAGTAGACATCAACACTGTATCATCAGAAGGGTGTGCATTGTTTCCACATTCCACTGAAAACAGTGATTTAGAGTAATCCAGCTAAACACATTCCCCTAGTCCCAATATAAACCACAATAAACAATAGCTTTCAGAGGAATTCAGGTTTCAAAAGAGAGAGGAGAATGAGACTTTACATCATCTACTAATGACTATTGTTGCAGATTTTACTTTACTCAGACAACTGGCTGATGGATGGCATAATACAGCTCTTACAATTCTAAAGGGTATTTCACCAAAGGGCTAATTCTTAGAAGAGCAGTTTATTGTGGAGAAAAGGTCCTGAAAATGAAGACGAAAGGAAGACTTTTAATCAGAGCACTAATGTGGGCTGTCTGTGATGAAGCTCTTATCATTCCACCCCAAGCAGTGTATGGAACTCAAAGACAGATTCAGTACAACAGCAATAGAGGCTTTTAAATAATTATTTGTACTTTAAACATAGGGAGATATTTGATTGCTTCACAAAACACTATGCATAAAGGAAAATAACTGTGAAGATGAGTTATGATCTTTTTTTTTTTCTGGACACTGGAGCCTGGGGTTGTTTCATACTGAAATTAGAAGCCTTCTAATTGGTGATAGTTTCATTTTTCCAATGATATAGATATATCTCTATAATGGGAAATAATAACATGAAAGGAAAGTGACTGATCTGGTAGGAGGGCTAGTCCCATAATGGAATATCAAGACAAAAAAATGCAGATAAGTAGAGGTCAGCTCAAAGGAAACATAACTGCCTATGGTGATACTCAAAGGTGAAGAAATACCTAACACATCTGCCTGAAGCAAAGGGATAGATGGTTTTCACTGACACCTTCTGAATTAGATTCATCACATTAAAAGACTATTGCAGCTTTAATGCAGAACGAAATAACTTGTAGCTATTAAAATAAGATCCCAGAAAATTTTATTTTGTCATAGCAGGTACTTCACTGCAGTCTTCTGGTCGCTTTCAGATGGAAAAAATCTTTTTTTGTCATGTTTCTTTTTGTCATGTTTCTTTATGTACTACAAAACACTGTGGAAGTCCAAGGGATTCCAAGATGGAGTTCACTTAATTGACCTTAACTGAAGGTCATGTTACACAGAAAGTATTTAAGCTACTGTTTAATTTTTTATTATTATTACGTTAGGGTTTCAAGCTATTCTACATAGGTGCTGGATTTCTACAGAGCACAGGTGCTGATTTTGTTTCTGCAGAGGGAAAGCTGAATGATGCTTGGGGTTTAATTATTTATTTATTTATTTATTCATTCGTTGATTTCATTCCAGTTGAATAGAAAAGAAATGCAATATTTGTGAGTAACTGAAGGATTCTTCTATTTTTTGTGACAGCTTGTAATACAATTTCATACAGCTCTTGAATAACTCAGAGGAATATCATATCCAGTTGAACTCCAAGGATGACATTGGCAATTCTGTGTAAAACTGAAAAGGATTACAAGTATTTTACATGTAGTAACATGGCAGTTAGTACTGTTGTTTCATGAAAATGGAAGTGCACAGGGTCAAAAAAAGTAGCACCAAATGCACTGACATATAAACAAAGTTAATGACCCCCCAAATATCCCAAGTAATATAGATTTACATAATTTAATAAAGTAAAACATAATTTAATAAGTTTATTTATCTTTCCTTATGAAGGCAGTTACTTTTAGTAACAGTGTTTAATTTCTTCTAAAAAGAAAGAAACATGAAAATGAGGATGAAGTTGCATAACAGCAAGATTTCTGACTACTTACATACAGAATGTGAAACTACGCCCATGCCAAAAACTGAAAAAAAATCCCATATGGTAAAACTGAGGAAGCTGAGCTTGAATTCTTTTAAAAAAAATTATTTTCTTTAAAGAATAATAAATAACAGTTTTGTAGGAAATTGCAAAACAATTAGTTTTTAATGCTGGTGTCTTGAGAACTTTTGCAGCTTGTAAATATCCTTAAATGCATCAAAGACACTGGAAATGTTCAAAAAGACAGGGCTTTTGCCTAGCATTCTTTTCCTCTGTATTCACTGTCATAAAACTGAAAACGAATCTACTTGAAAACATTGCCCCAATATAAGAAATATTCTAATGTTTACATAGAACATTTCCATTCAGCCTAAACATATTTTAATATTACGCTATTTCAAGAACCAGAACAAGTCATTTGAATTTTAATGCAAACAGAACCAATCTATGAGTGTATTAGACTCTCTTTGTCTTTAATGTTTTAATGTCTATTTCAAATTTTATGCTTTGAATGATTACTTCGCCTTACATGTGAAGTGGAAATATAGATCTATTTTTTCTGTTTTAATGTTACTTTAAGTGCCATCCCCTCCTGCTAAGATAGTAAATTATTTCAGAAGATAAAGAGCATGATGTCAATGTTTCTGTGTCATAATATAATTATTCCAAAAAGCACTGCTGCATATTTATATCAGTATTTAATAACAAGATCACATCACAAGGATGTGCTCACTAGAAAATAGAGTAGAAAATAGTTCTTATACAAATCACATATATTTGAATGGTGCTAGCTCTAACCTTCTAGTATAGTAAAAGATTGGGTTAATCACTTTTCCCAGTCATATAAAATCACAGGATTTGTGTCTCTGAGTCTCAGTCTCTTCTTCAAGCTTTCTAAGAGGTAGAAGAGCCAGGGAAAAAATTGCATTTTGAGTATGAAGGACAACAGAATTGTTTTGTTGGTAAAAGATAAAAATTGAACACAAACAAGTATTGAATACTGGTACCAAAGCATACTCTATTTCTCCCACCTTACGTACTGCCCTTCTTACTGTACTTCCACCTTCCATTTCCATCCCTAGTGATTTATGTTCTTTATTGATGACTTACCAAAATACAGTTTACCTTTCTTTTCCACTATTTGTTCTGTTTGGCCCAATTGTTTACTTTCCACATTCACCTACAGTGTCATATTCTTGAGATCACAGTTAGATTCTCTCCTGCCCACCAGGCAGCAGCTAGCATTCCTCCTATGCCTACTCCTCTCCTTGCCATGCTGCCACCAGCAGCCCTGCTGTGCCTTGCCTCCCTGCCCATCTGTCATGGTTTGAGAACCCCCAAAATCCAATTCCTGATTCCTAGCCCCCCTCCCACATCTCAACCCCATGTGAAATGGGTTTTCCAGACAAAAACACAAGACTCAATATGGGGGGAAAGGAATATATTACAAAGACTATACACATAAATAAATACTATAATACACTGCATACAATCTTAACTCTATATCTATCTCTACCATGACAATAATATTTACAATGGGCCAAATCTCTTCTCCCTCCAAATAAAAGTCCAGGAGAGAAGAAGAAGAAAAGACCCCTTCCAGTCTCTGAGCAGCAGGTCTCTCTCTAGGCAGCAGGCTCTCTTCTTCTCTTCCAGGCAGCAGTTGCTGGCTCTCTGCCAGCACACACAAGGGAGGCCTCCAAGCCTCTCTCAGCCCCTTGTCTCCAAACAAGGGGTCTTTCCGTGGGCTGCGTAACCCCAGACAAGGTCGCTCCACCACGGTCATATCACGAAGCACCGGGGTCTTCGTGACGGTCTGGTATCTTCAGGGGAATCCAAGCCCCTTCACAGAGCTTCTGTGCTCTGCCTCAAGATGGCTGCCAGCTTCTCTGAAGCTGCAGCAAGGGGGCCCAAGGTCACCCCACACACGCATTCCTTTGGCCATCCTGGCTTTAGCTCTCAGGAGGTCATGAGCTTCTTAGCTCCTCTCTCAGTGCATACTGCACTCCAAGACTCTTTCAAGTGAGTCCAATCATCCTTCTCTCTCTCGGAGGAGTCTCCAGGGAGTTTGGGGGGTGCTGGTTGTTTAGTTCTTACCCCCCGAAACTGTCTCTGCTGCTGGCTCGGTTCTCTCTTTCTGCTGCTGCTTTTCCTTTTCTTCAGACAGCTCTGTGTCTGCCTTGGCTGCATACCGGCTTCTGCTGCTTCTTATCTGCTTGGCCTTCTGCCACTGCTCCGGTACGCTGCTGTCTCCGCTGTTGCTCTGTCTGCCCACTCATGGTGGAGAAAAACTCCTTCAGCTTCTCAAGTCACAGACCTCAGTCCAGTCTAACACTGTTTCTGAGTTTCTATGACCCCAGCTAGGGCTGGGGGGGGGCAAAGCCCCCAGGAGCTTCTGCCCCAGCTCCTCGTGGCACTACAACAACATGGCTACTCTTCTTCAACAACCAGAACCACTGCTTCTTTTCCGGTCCAGAGAGATATGTTTATATTTTGTAGGAGCACTGATTGGGTCAAACCCCAAGGGTCACCTCCCCCTGGGGGTTACCACTTTCCTAGTTTCAGGGGGAAAACCTGGCTCAAACCACTACACCATCTCACCTCAACACCTTGTTCCGTCCTCTGGAACGTTTTTTCCCCCCACCTTGAGCTCATTTTTTTCACCCTGTATTCTCAACGCCTCAATCTCTAATACGGTCAGTGACACGTGGTGTCCCTCAGGGGACCAGTGCTATTGAATATCTTCATTTATGACATAGATGAAGGGATTGAGTGCACCCTCATCAAATTTGCAGATGAGACCAAGCTGAGAGGTGCAGTTGGTACACCTAAAGGATGGGATGCCATCCAGAGGGTCCTGGACAAGCTCAAGAAGTGTGCCCTTGGGAATCTCCTGAGGTTTAACAAGACCAAGTGTAAGGTGCCACACCTGGATTTGGGCAACCCCCGGTATCCATACAGGCTGGGGAATGGACAGATCAAGAGCAGTCCTGCTGAGAAGGACTTTGGGTTCCTGGTGGATGGGAGGTTGGACAATGTGCAGCCCAGAAAGCCAACTATGTCCTGGGCTGCATCAAAAGCAGTGTGGCAGCAGGTCAAGGAAGGGGATTCTGCCCCTCTATTCTGCTCTCATAAGACCCCACCTGGAGTGCTGCATCCAGCTCTGGAGTCCCCAGCACAGGAAGGATATTGATCTATTGGAGTGAGTCCAGAGGAGGGACACCAAGGTGATTGGAGGGATGGAGCACCTTGCTTATAAGCAAAGGCTAAGAGAATTGGGATTGTTCAGCCTACAGAAGGCTTTGGGATGACCTAATTGTGGCCTTTCTGTACCTGAAGGGAATGTACAAGAAAGATGGAGAGAGATTGTTTACTAGGGCACATAGTGACAAGACAAGGGTGAATGGCTTCAAACTGAAGGACAGTAGGTTTAGATTAGATATGAGGAAGAAGTTCTTTACTGTGAGGATGGTGAGGCACTGCAACAGCTTGCCCAGAGAAGGATGCCCCAGGGATGCCACACCCTTGGAAGTGTTTAAGGTCAGTTTGGACAGGGCTTTGAGCAAACTGGTCCAGTGGAAGGTGTCCCTGCCCACAGCCCAGGTGAGGGCTGGAAATAAATGATCTATAAGGACCCTTCTAATCCAGGGCTTTCTAAGTTTATATGATTATTTTCCTGGGTTTTTTTCTCTTGGTCTAATTCTGGTTTTTACTCCATATATAATTTTTTGTTTGCAATTTTTCTAGTAACTAGGCTGATTTCCTTTTAATGCAATATATATTCCTCTTTTAGGTAAATATCCTTTTCTTGGCAGCTTTGTCCTTTCTCCCCACGAATATCATGTTCCAAATCCTACTGTATTTTTCCTAGCTGGGTTTTAATTTATCTGGTCTGTATTAACAGCCTCAAAAATGTGTTAAATTCTATTCAGGTATTCTTATCTATCTTACACTCAGACCTTAAACTGGCTCCTCTGACCACAGGGGTTTTTGCAAACAATACGGTTAGTTATGATACTAGTTATGCTGCACTACTAATTTGGAAGAGCAGGTGTTTTTTTTTCTCATGTGGAACTCTATACTTCCCCACACAAGTACATTGTATTAATTGAAGGTAATACATAATAGTAATAAAATCAACTTTGTTCTGAAAAATTACATTAAAAATTTCCCTTAGTGTTTTTTTTTTATTTTTTTTTCATGGAGAATTAACAGTATGTGAATGAAAAGAGATATAATGTACCATTGTATCACTTTAAACTTTGATTAAATAAAGAGAAAGAAAAGATAATTATGTGAGAGGATATCTTTCTGGTGGTGGTGAGGATAAGACTAGAAAGCAAAATGGGATAAAATTCAGTCTAAGTGGCCTATTAAGAATTTGTTTCATTGTACTCTTCACGAGCAAACATCGCAAACTCGCATTCAACAAGTAAGTCTAACTTTTCGCTGGGGCAGGAGATCACTTAATTAACGCACCCATGAGTGTTTGATATGAACTGCAGAAATCTCCACCACCTTCCACCATAAAAATTGACAGTTCATCTCTACAAGCGTACCCTACATAATAGCAACTATTTCACAAATATAGACGAAGGGTAGCATTTCCAAATACAATAGAATTACTAACCTAAAACTACAGACAAGGTTTTCAAAAAATTTCACTTATTTATATGGACACTAGATTCCCTGGGTAAAAAGCAGGAGACACATGACTTGATTTATTTAAACCTAGATTGGACAAAGTAATGGTAAACATCATCAGGAAAATTAGCAAGTGAAATGACTAAAAGCGTGTGTTTGTGTTTGCCTATAATGTATGCATGTGAGCATGTATGTCTAGTTATAAGTATTTCCATTTTTTTCCCTTTTATTTCTGTGCAATTTCAAACTCTTTAAAATAGATAAACAAATCAATGTGGTTTTTTTTGGTGGGATGGTAAAATGTAATATATTTTAACATAACTCCACTGGCAGAAAATTATCAAAAAGTTGTGACTTCTGCCACTTAGTCATGGGGGATTTTTATTATAGAATCTTTTAGAGCAGCAGGAGAAATAGATATATGACACAGCCTGAAAGGCATGAAAGAAAATGAAGTAGTTAAAAGTTCTACAAAGAAATTTGTTGGTCTTTGTAATTTGTTCACATTACTTTTATCACCTAGATCTTAAAATGTATTTTCTTTCTTTGTTAGTTTGTTGGTGGTTTTTGGGTTTTTTTTGAGGGGTGAGGTGCTTGTTTATTTCATTATTGTTGTGGGTTTTTTTAATTAGCACTTATCACTGTCTGCAACAGTGGCTTGTGCACTAGGCACTTACTACATTTTAAATTCCACACACATGCTCTTGCTTTTCTAAGTACATGAGTCTGATGATTCTACCACTGGGAAATGTTTAGTTTCATTTTAAAAAAAATCAATTACTTGAGTCTTGTAGTTACGGGGAACTTCTGTCAGATCTTTTGACTTGGAGGAATTGGACTGCAAAATGCCTTCCAGTTTTTTATGTGACACCTTGACTGGACTTTTATTCTATCATCTCTCAGCAATAATAAACTCAATTTATGTTTAATTAGTCATGACACTTTATCATGTCTGGACAGAAACAACTCTTTGGCTATCTGCAGATAGTAAGAAAGACAGTTGAGAGAGTTGGGTTATTCTGAGAAACTGACATTGTTTAGTATGGAAAAGTCTCCAGGGAGACCTTATTGCAGCGCAGCATTTCAGTACTTAAAGGGGATTTATAAGAAAGATGAGGATAGTGTTTTTAATAGTAACTGTAGTGATAAGACAAGCAGTAACAGTTTTAAGTTAAAATTTTTTTTACAGTGAGGGTGATGAAACACTGGTACAGGTTGCCCAAAGAGGTTGGAGATGTCTTATCCTTGGAAAGAGTCAAGATCAGATTGGATGAAGCTCTGAGCAATCTGGTGCACTTGAAGAGATCCCTGCTCATTGCAGGGGTGTTGAAACTAAATGACCTTTCGTGTTCCCTTCCAATCCAAATCATTCCAGTAGTCTATGATTCTAACAGTAAAAGCTAGTTACTTCAAATTTACAAGCTTCTGAGATAGTTTTGTGCTGAAGTGCATCATCCAAAGCCTACCTGAGGCCTCACCAGTGAGGAGATTTGCTCAGCTGTCCTTCACTGAAAACTGTCACCAAGCCTGAGGAAATTACAGATTTCCTCATTATATCTCTGACTAAAGAAGGGGAAACTCTATTTATCCTGGACAGAAGCAAATTAA
Organism: Neopelma chrysocephalum; assembly: GCF_003984885.1. NCBI lineage: Eukaryota > Metazoa > Chordata > Aves > Passeriformes > Pipridae > Neopelma > Neopelma chrysocephalum. Next base: position 5,917,757 of record NW_020897719.1, read on the forward strand.
TAGATTACCTGTTTTGGCTGTGGATGTCTTGAAGAGAAAGGGTTAGGGTAAAGTAGAGCATAAGAAACCATGTTCCTCATTGTTTGGAGCTTTCAGGATCTCTTCCCTTGCATTTATTGAGATTAGATCCAATATACATATGTTTGGTGTCATAGAACAGTTGATGGGGACCCCTGGTGGCCTAGTGGTTAGCATGCAGGACTCTCACCGCTGCAACCCAGGTTCAAATCCCAGTCCCCCGGGCAGATGGAGCCCGTTAGCCCTGTGAGGCCATCCATCTATGAGAAGGTCACTCTAAACAAACCTACGTCCTGAGGACCTCACTGCCATTGTCCAAGCTTGCTTGGCCCTGGCAGATGAACCTTAGGATTAAAGGGTGGGCTCAGTTCAGCGCAGGCTGTGTCTCACCTAAAAAATCCATTGCGCAGGCTGGAAAGGTAAAAGACCTTTCCCAAAATCTTCGTTCGCGAAGACTGGCCATTATTATTATTAGAATAGTTGAGTTGAAAAGGTCCTTTTAAAGGTCATCTGGTCTAACCTCTCTACAAGGTTAGAGATCTCAACTAGATCTGGTATATCACTAAGTATCTTGTCAAAATATATGCCTGCTTTTACACTGTGTAAAATACAGAAATTAAGATAGTCTATGCAATAAAATACAATGGGAAGATCAGAAAAAACAAACCTGACCATGAGTCAGTTGCAGGCAGAGAATGTCACAGGTTGCTGAGTTATAATGTGAAGTTACTATCACACTGACCAGCATGAATATTCTTTAAGATATCTTGAGTTCAGGGTCCATTCATTGAATGGGATGTGAAATTCATGGAGATCCCTCTGCCTGTTGCTTTCCTCTTGTGGAATGTATAGCTCTAAACAATAAAATGTTTTTTTCATTATTATTAGTTCCTGTGAACATACTTAGTATTCTTCATGTCGCATACAAACACCCCCCAGAAACTCAGCTTTTGTTGTTTCCATTCTACCTTTTTATTGACCTACTCAGAAAATACACAAATGCAGCAAGTGTATAAGAAATACTATCTGGACTTCAGCCCCAAGGGTTTGGCCTAGTGTCTGAAAAAATTTTATTCCTCTCCAAACAAGAACTTACTGTGCTAATCCCCCTGGAATGCAGCATTTATTACTTACCTGGCAGGTGTGAAGCATTGCATGCTAAACGGATTATCTCTCCCTCCTTCTCTCCACCTCCCGCTTTGTTCAGGCAAAGCAGAAGAGGGGAAGGAAGAGATAATCCTCTTCAAATGGAGCATTTATTACCTCAGATGTAGGCATGAAGTGCTGCTTGCCAGGAGAGTTAGCATGGGAGCATCTGCTTATACAAGTGATAAACCCCATTATAAACAAACTAAAGCTTCATACTAATCTGACCACTGCTTTCTTGGGAAAGTTCAGGACTTTTTACTGCTCTTTACAATAGTATTCCTGATATTCAAGACACATCCTTAATATTGAATTATTGGTAATATGGTTATGGGAATTTTGGATAACAGCTACAATTAGTTACATGGGTTGTTCAACAAAGTTGTGAGTGTTTTTTTTTTTTTGGTTTTCCTTTGGGACTTCTTTTTTTTTTAATTTCCTTTTTTTAATTTTTATTTTGAACTTTCTGATTCAGGTCTGTCATAAATATTTGTCTAACTGTTGGCAGAGATTTGAGTTGGATAGATTTGCTCATTTCAAGAGCATCAATTCTACTTTCTGTTTCACAGACAACTGCCTTAATTCACCATGTTATGTTTGTGACATTTGTGAACATATTCCCAACACTTGCCAAGTCCATTTGCTTAGAAGAAAAAATATACTTGGCCCTAAAGATGCAAAGTAAAACCTTACCAAAAAGCCAACCAAACAAAACCCCCATTTTGCTTCTCTAAAAGAGAATTTCCTTCAGAGGCCTTATGATTTTTTAATGTATTGCACAGACACATAATGACTACACTCTAGGCACACAGAGCGAACCTCACACTTCTGGTTCTCAGGATGTAGCCAAGTTACCCAATCATGCATTCAGACTGGCTTCATCAAATTCAGAACATGCTGATCAATAAAAGTTTGCAGCATTCATGATGATTCAGAAAATAACAGAATTTCCCAACTTGTTCTCTTGTCAACAGCATATCAGAAGTTTTGGCATATTTTATCCAAAGCAAAGAAGAAAAGAATGAAAGAATGAGCCAGAAAATAAATACTGAAGCCTGCCAACAGATGTGCTCTTCTAAAACAGTTTAAGTCTTACAGCTGTTCTTCTGTCTCCTGCATTATATGAGTTTAAATAATATATGGTTTCACCTTTCAGGTTACAGCTTCTTCAGCAGTTTATTACCCCCAACCCAGGTGCAGCTGATCATTACAGATCTACTGGAGGAGTTTTTCCTGTGATTCATTTTAGTCAAAATCAGCTGGGTCAGTGCTGGGCCATGGCAGTCTGAGTCATCCTTAATCAAACTTGCTTGTGCCCCTACTCTGGATTCCACCATTCAGTTCTCTTCACCCTGGTCTCAGCAATGGTTCTACTCTGCACTTATTCTGAACCAGTTTGGGTTTGACAGAACTTAAAGATATAGGAAAATGTTCTCACACAAAGGTTGACTACCAACACAAAGGACGGAGGACACCCATGCAGCCACTGGGCAAGAGACAGAGAGGGACTCTAGTGGCTCCAATTTAGTTAGTCTTCTTTTGTATTTGACATAAGCCCAATTTGCTGAAGCGGAGCAATCAATAAAGTCCTAAGCAACAGATTAGCAGTTCACCAATTTCCTAGAGGAATAGAGCACTAAGGCAGTGAGAGAAGTGGTGGCTGTAGACACAGTGAACTCTGGAACTGGGAGAGAAGTGCAGCAAGTCTGCCTTCTTTCTTGGAGTAGACAGAAAAGCGATTATGATAACAACAAAGGCTGGGTTTTTCGATTATAGTATTTATACTGGAGAACAGTGATTAGTACAGGAGGTAACAAAATATTCTAATAAAAATTGTTCCTTAAAGCAAAGACGTTGGTTATTCTGGAAGGAACTTCGGAGAATGTAACTCTGATTCATGCCATGAGGCTCATGTAGCCTCATGCATTTCACTAAGTCCTAAAATTTCCTACAAGATTTTCAATATATCTGTATTGTCAGAAGAGTTTTTCACGGAAAAAGATATCATTCTGTATGTTCTCATGCAAACTCAGCTGCAGGAGCAGGTTTGCCAATTAGGAAATTTGTACAGTCTGATATGCACTTAACCTTGTCTTCATTACAGAAAGCTGTAAGGACAAGTCCCAACATGTCTACTCCTAACTGTCATTCAGATGTATAAAATGCAAGCAGCACAGAGGGTGTTTCCAGAGTAAGAAGAAACAAAGAAAAAGAAAATTGCCATACAGAGAATATTTCCTTGTACTTATGTCAGTTGGCAATGTAGATGCTTGGTTAGACTGACTCTCTTGGGCAGAACCTCTGATATTTTGTAATTGTTGTATCTTTCTTAACTGTGAAAACTTTTGTGTGTGACTTGCTTCTATTATTCTTTCTTTTTGAGAGAATTTCTAATTCATATGCAACTCTATCAGCTTTTCAGGATGCATGCTTGCATCTATTTTCAGCCATTGATGATGTGCTATAGAAGAGAATTGAGGATAAATAGCATGTCTAGTATTGAAGTGCTAAACACTCACTTTGTTCCAGAAATGCTGTTATTCTCTCTCTGTGCAGTCTTTTTATTCAATTCTGAGAAAAAAGCTCCTCCAAGCTAATTTACGTTCGCACCTATTTGTTTTGTACAATACCGAATGTTCTTGAAGAAAATATTTATCCAAAGTGTGCCTCTCTGAAGAACTAGAACATTCAAGAACCTAGCCTGGTTAATGCAAAAATAAGTTATAATACGTGCAATTGCACTTATAATGCAAATACACCTCTAGATTTCATGTATTTTGCTGAGTTATAAGATCTGCTTAAGTGACAAAGTGATTCAGTGCTGAGAGGATACTCTTTGAATTCTATTTTTGGGGTTTTTTTGTGTGTTTTTGTTTGCTTGTTTGGTTGGTTTTTTGTTTTTGTTTTTGATTTTTTGGTTTTTTTTTCAAAGCACTAGATATTGTACCTGTGAATACTAGGTAATTGAGCTTAGGTTCATTATGCTTTCAGTAGATGTTTTGTGGATCCATATATTTCATTAGGATATTGTTTGATATATTTTCATTCACTATTCGCTTGCTAATAAATTTCTCAGGCAGTAAAGGAACAGAAACAGCCTAGGATCAGTTCAACTGCACAGCCAGTGTAAGGAATCTGTCATATTTCTGTAACACACCCAGAGTATTCAGAAAATGATTATGAATTCTAAGTTTGTTAACAGCCAATCTCCATGGCTCATAAATGTTTCTCAAATTAATGAAAACCCAACGATTGTTAAATTTCCCTTTGATGAATATTACTTAGCTGTCAAGAGAAGAGGAAATAACACTAGGATCTGAAACAAATAACTGAGGATGCAAGAGGATCTTGTTATATAACTGTATTTAACATCATTGTTGGTAGGTTATTTTGTATTCATTTGCAGTCAACACATGATGTCTCTTTGGCCCAAAATATTGGTGTTTTAACAATGTAGTCAAAGTGCCCTCTGAAAAGCAGACTGACTTACACTGATATGATGTAGACTTTAGTGACTCCTAAGCACACAAGATCTTTTAAGAAATCCAGTAATCATGTCACTGGTTTGTAGCGTGTACTGAGCTAATTTACTTCTAGATAACCTGTCTTTTGTGGTTTTTCTGACATACAAAAAAATTGCCTCAGATGGCAACAAGTCATCTCTGAGCCTTCCTAATGAGATCACCAACCCAGCTTTAGCACCCTGATCACTATTACTCCTCTCTTGCAATCAGGTTTTAGTACTGTGGGATCAACCACAGTTTGCAGAAGATTCTGATAAAAGAAAGACTTAGATGTGATTGACTGTGTGATGTGGTTGTATTATGCCATGGGAAATGGGTGTGAAATGGGATGATGAGAATGCAAAGATCTGGACTGCAGAGGATTTTTTGCCCTCTTTTCTACCATTTTTTTTTCTAGTTTACTGGTACCTATTATCTGTTTAAAAGAAAAATATATAGAGGAGATAAATAGGTAAATAATCTATTACCAGAGTGAAGATGATTTCCTTTTGTTCGGTTTAAAAGACTAGCAAGTAATTTGTTTGTGTAGGTCTATTGCAAAGATTAGAATTTTTCATTGGAAATATATTAAAAAGCAAATATTGTACAGTATTTTTTCAGAAGATTTCAACAAAAAAAGTGTTTTAGGAGATCAGTGTGTTAGGCTTGATGTCTTAGCACCTGATAAATTTCTTATGCGAAATATTCAATCACTAGTCATCCAACATGCATTAGGTGTTCATTCTATATAGTTATTCTCTATTATTATTTCAGTACAGAAAAAAAATCCCTCTGTGTTTCGTAGCAGAGGGTTTTATTCTGTCTCTAAGTACATTTATGCATGCTGAAAGCTAGCTAAAGAAAAAGCAAATCCTTAGTCATCCTGCTGCTATTGCAGCACCAGAAATGAGAATGAATGGGCTGCAACAATGTTGCTGCAGTGGAAAGTTGATGAATAAAACTAGACTGGACACTTTATGAAGACTGGAGCTTTCATTTATTCATCCATAAAAGTATAACAGTACAAAATGCACTTAAATAGATGCAAAGCAATAATAAAAAAAGGTTTATGCTCTCAATGACCTTTTGAGCAATATGGTTTATTTAACTCTTTCAGTATATGACAACAGAGTAATTTTTAGTACAGCTACACTCAGCTATTCATCATGTTCATGACAAATGTGACAGTTAGCAATTCAACAGCAGCAAAGCAATTTTTCCTGTAAGTATCAATAATGGGAAGCAAGGGAGAAGGCAGAGGAAGTGGGATTTTTTACTGAGATCTGAGAAATACACCCAATCTAAATACACAAGCAAAATTTATATGGTTTAAAGAACAAAGGAATGAACATGGCTATTAGGATCATCAGATAGAGGATATATTGGCCTTTTGACATCTAGCTTTCTCAATGCAGACCACTGTTAGAAGGATCCCTGCTGCTTTATCTATAGAAACTGAACTCATCATATAAATTCATATAAATTTTTTATCTTACCTATTCTTAAAATCTCTCTCTGCACTGTCATCATTTTCCTCAGTTAAAACAATGTCAACCAAGTCAAGTAGGGGTGAAGGACAGAAAAATGGACTAAGGATGTTTATCAGAGCTGAGTCATCAATGGAACTCGAACGGGATGCTTAGAAAAACAACAAATTTGCTAAACTGAATTATGTAGTAATCTGAAACTGATAAAGACAAGTGAGCGAAATTAATTTGGAATATTTCCTGGCAAGATTTTTCTGATTTTTATAGATCATAATAGAGAAAGTAACAGCAGTTGTTTTTCAGCCCTAGAATTATCAGCAGTTGTTTTCTGGCTCTGGAATTATAGACTTGTGTATCAGGAGAATTATATGCAAGTGTGAAATTTATCAAATATTTCTTATTATAAAAAAAATTATGTAATAAGGATGTCCTTCAAATATCTTGTGAACCAGGTTTCATGAACTATCTCTTTATATCAAAGCCTAGTTTCAAAGTGAGAAGAAAACAATGTGTAAATATGAAGATCAATCTAGAATGGTCCAAATAAAGAGCTGAAAAATGGAAATTAAAGCAGGAAATTCAACTTTATATATCTGTAGAAATTTTGCAAACCACCTCCTGCTCATAGGATGATCTGTTGTAGCCTATTGCACTTGCTTCATCAGACCTACTTTCATATCCATATAAGAGAGGTAGTAGGACCAGGAGATATTTTTCTGCAGCACTAGGAACAGAGAGTTATTTATAGTTACTAACCAGTGGTACCACCCTTGAGAATGACTCTGACCCTGACAGCCAGTATTTACTAAAAAAAGGTTGTTCCACTTTACATCAAACTGTAAAAGCTTAGATGGGGGAAAAATAGACTAATTTCAAAAGATTAACATTTAAGAGAACATCATAATTACCATACTTTCAGATTGCACGGAAAATTGAATCTTTATAACGATTCCAGTGCTTTTCCTTTTTCTCTTGGTCACTTTCAGTGAAGTAAGAAGTACTTAATACTGACATTCCCAGTCCAAGATTTACCTGAGGGGCTTTCTGGAGGAGAGGGAATATATCTACCTGTTATCTGGGTGATACTCTTCTTCTGCCTAGCTTGTTTAGCTAATCCTAAGTGTAAATTCTTTTGAGAAAAGTACTATGTACACTGGCTAATATAAAGTTATTTGCTGAGAATTGAATCTCTGGACATAGTGTTTCAATTTTGTAACCAAGAAATGAATACCGCCAAGCCCATAAAGAGGAAAAAATCCTTTGAATAGCTGCACACTGTTACTATTTACTATTAGGCCCCATATGTATTAATAATCCCACCAGTGACTTTGTCATTTCCCAATGAATTTCAGAGAGCCAAATCAACTCCTCCAGGCAAACCAGGAAAGGTTTACAAATAAACAGCTGTTTTGGACCAAGTCATATACTGCTCTTTTTCCAACAGCTCATGTTAGTTTTTGATTTGTTGCTGCCAAGGACGCCTATGAAAAACACTTAAGAAATAGTGGGAGAACGGATGTGACAGAGAGCAAAAGAAAAACCTGAGCACCTTGCAGGTGCCGATTCACAATCACAGAGGTACATGCTTATGCACAGCCACAGGTTCGTGCTGATCAGAGCAGAGGTGCACTCCATGCTTCTTGTTCTGTAGTAGGGCCTATACTGATAGTACAAGGTGTAATGGTTTTAAACTAAAAGAGAGTAGATTCAGACTAGATATGAGGAAGAAATTTTTTATGATCAGGGTGGTAAAATACTAGCACAGGTTGCCCAGCGAGGATGTAGATGCCCCACCCCTGGAAACAGGTCAGGTTGGACCAGGCTGTTAGCAACCTGATCTATTTGAAGATGTCCTCACTCATTGCAGGTGGGTTGAACTGGGTGACTTTAAGGATCACTTGCAATTCAAACCATTCTACTATTCTGTAATTCTGTGCAGGGAACAGCTGTGAGACACAGTGGAGACTGTCCAGTTGAGTCACCAGCCTCTCACCAAGTCCCGGTCCACAGATAGCACTGTTTAACCACGTAGAAGTAGGGACTCTGCTATGTCTGCCTTATATTTAAGTTGATCACACTTCTGAAGAGAAGCACAAGGCCTGAAGATTTAGGTCTTGGCCATGCTTTTTATCTAAACAGCCATACCTGCCTGTGTGTAATCCACAATCAGTATGTGAACTTTCTTATTTTGTCAAAACTAAACTGAGATGTGAACAGTCTCCCTTATTTTTTACTACTTTTGATCCCTCTTCATTCTATACTTTCATATTATCACTGATTTAAGTAGGTAACAGTGGCCAGCATAACCTCAATTAGCTTAGAGGAAATGATGAGCAGCTTTTTAAGCCTCCAGCTTTCCCTTTTCCTTCTTGGTTGTAAAAATACCCTTCTTTCTGTATCCCTAAATCAGCATTGTTCAAAAAGGAAAAAAAAAAAGCTGGGAGAAAAAAGTTATTTATTTATGTTTGGAAAAGACTAAAATATTTAAACATTATATGAAAACACTTAAATCCAGAACTGTGAGCCCCCTATTAAGCCTCGTACAAGTTATTTAGGGAGAGTGAATATTTCTCTGACCACACGGACTGAATAATTAAGAGATTTTCTTATCTGCTGTTTCCCTTCCTTTTTTGCAAAACAAGTTTTGATGGAAAAAGAGAGGAAGTGCCAAATTACATGTCAGTCATAAATGGAAAGAATACCACGCCCATAAATTTTATACAACTATATATGTAAAGATAGCTGAAGATGTGTGCTATAGTTTGGACAATGATCCATCTCTTAGGTCCTACAATAATAAAGAAATTAAGGTCAGCAAGTTTTCTCATAACAATTTCTGGGGTTCCAAATGTTACTCTAGAATTCTTTAGATTAGGAAGTAAAAATCTGGATTTTTTTCTGAATTTCTCAAGAAAAAAAATAAGCAGGTCCAAGATTACCAGTTACTATCTCCCTTTTCTGAAAGAAATTAAAAACAAACCAAAAGGAAAAATAAAATCACAACTTAAAATTAGCAAAGATGTGACAATGTAGTTAAAGTGAACATAGAACTTCCAAGAGAAGAGAGTATAAATATTCAATTCCTCCATCAAAAAAACTGTAGCTCGGCAAAGTAAGGTGTTCCTCAGTTTAGAAAGTTCTGGTTTCAGGTCTCATTAAACTCTCTCCAGTGAGAGGTAACCTTAAGCAGCTGATATGATTTTATGATCCCTCCTGCCCACAAGCTGAAGAAATAAATGAAAGTATAATAATCTGATGATCAAAGAGATGAATACTCTGTGATAAATAGAGTTGAGTTTTCATTTGCAAATATCCGATTAACTAAGACACAAAAGGAAAGGTTTGTTTCAATCAGTTTGAATGGGAGTTTCCATGAAAAGACTTGAGATTTCTCAGATTTTCTTTAAATTTTGTAAGGGATCCAGCCAACGTTAAATCTTGAGCTATATTGTCAATCAAAATTCAAGCTTAATATTTCCTAATCCATGAAGAAAAGGCAAAACTTCTTTTAACATGGTCCTTTGAAGATCCATATGAAACTCTGTGCAGAGATGAGACAACCTCAGGCAGCAAGCCAATTAGACACAAACAGTATTTTTACACTATTACTGCACTGTTTACAGAGAATCTGAAAACTAATGTTCAGTAACTATTATTTTGCTGGTTGAGTTGTAGTTTCTATTGCTTTCCTAACATACAGACCACAGACGATGACCACTAACGGGGCAGCACAGAAGTGGCTTTGGAGTGGTTTAATCTCCGTCTCCTTGTGGTCTCTGCTTTTATGGCAGAATAGGCCAGAGCACTACTAAGCAATTCCAGTTGCTATCCTCTCTAAATTGAATCAAATAAAATTATCAGAGGTGGTTCTCCTAAAGGAAAAAAAGTATTGTATTGTCAAAGACTTCAACACTTGTTTGTGATGGTTAACTGCTGAAATAAGAGAAAGGTCACAGATTAAAAAAAAAAATCTGATTTTTTTACTCATTTACTGTTAAACCACCATGTAGTCAGATGAAGTGACTTTGCATGACTACATTATGTCCAAAAGAAAGCCTGTTGTCATGTTCCTTCTTGTATAAACTTGTAAAGAGTTCTATCTCTTTTGTGTTACCAATACCATGCCCATGAAATAGTAACCAACCCTTTGTGAATAACCTCTGTTAAACAAAAAGATGATTAGCAAAGTGTGATACGTGTATTAAGGTGTGCCTAATTTAGTTCAAAATAAGAGAAATTAATGAGGTTTTCTGGAACCCAACACTTTACCATACACACATTTGATAGATTTTATACTGAGTCCATACTATTCTTGTACCTATCAGGATATCTTTGTCTGTACATGAAGCTAATACACACATTTAACTGTTCATTGTTCTGCAGCTTATTACCTAATTGTTATCGAATGCTGTAGTGATTGTTGTGATTGTCTTGGATCACCTCTGTTCTTGTTCATTGGCAAACAAATCTAAAAATACATCTTTCTTCGTGTTTGATATTGCGGCAGCTGCAGCCTCTGTTAAGTGGCTCTGTCAGTTTTCAGGCAGATATAAATAAGAACCTGACTGGATAAATAAAGCCATACATTTCTGCCGGAGCTAGTCTCTGATCAGGGAATATGCTGTGAAAATACTTGAAAAATCTCCATCTTCTGAAGAAGAAATCAAATGCAGCCTTCAAAGCTGGTATGATAAAAAAGCCAGGATCAGGAAAACAACAAGCAGAAGACAGAACTTATGAAAACTTAACGAGTGTATTTATTTCAAATGATAATTAGTATGGGGAATAAAGTTTGGACTGATAATACTTCTAGCAGCCTTGGAGCAGTTTTTCATAAATACAAATATTCAAACATATTCATAGTTTCTGAGAATCTTCACAAAATTGCAAAAGAAATATTTTTAAAACAGTTACATAGCCCACAAATAGGATACATACATACCTGCATGTCTATTTGCTTTTTTGACTTTAGTGGGTCTACACAGTGGGAAACACTGATTAATTTTATACAAGTCAACTCAGTTTGCATCTTACAAACTCTGGGCTATAGACAGATGTCATTCTCACTTGGTTGTATTCACTACACAGTGAAAGCTACAGGCCCCGTATTTATAGTGGGGTCAAACAGTGTTTCAAATTCCATATCATTAAACTGGTAAAACATAATATCTCTAACCCACTGGACAGAATGGCTACATCGCAATACGAAGAAGCTCAAGTGTCTGTACTGCCTGATGCTTATACACAACTACATATAGTTTTTCCACAGCCAGGCTTACCCATCTGCTCAGCCTATCACAAACATAGATACAGATTCTGAAATGGTCCCAGAAAGGATCAGATCACTCCTGTACCTGTAAAACCATTAATCTTTGCAAAATGGGAGTTAGAGTCACAGCCCTTAGCCCTTTTTTATAGGCACTGCAATACAAAGGACAGTGCTGTCAGTGTTTCTGAAGGGTGTTACAGATGAACATTTTACTCACCCTTTTTTTATCTATTAGAAACTCAGATTTTGAATCTTTCTAGTAGATGATCTGCAAGACGTTGGTTTGCCTGCCAAGTGATATGTTCCTCTAATTCTGGATGTACATAAAGATGTTGCATTCCCTCTGCTTAAATCCTACTTTTGGCCTTTGGAAAGATAGTTGCATTTTGCTAGTATAAGTCTCAAATTTTCAAAATTTTTATTTAGTTGCTAATAAAAATAAAGCTAAGGGTTAGGAAAGCAATTTCTGTCATTTTATTATAAAGCTGGACTACATTACATTCTGTTACTCAATTATCTGAGGAATCTGTAAAGGTCTTACAAGGAAAATTGCATTTATGACTTCACAGGGATTGTTGCTGAGTACTGAGAAGTAGAATAGCAATATATGTACTCTAATAGATGTGCAAGTGAAAACATTGCCTAAACTGTTTTCCTTTAATATCTTGATGTTATAAAGCTACTCTGCATTGCTGTTCCCTCATGGTACCACTTTGATAAACAAAAAGAAGAGTACAATATTGATAAGACTGAGTATGAAGAGGAGACAAAAAAAGGGTAATGTACCCATCAACTTTTCTATGGGAAAACAGATGGCCCTCATAACCATGATTGTACCCACTTTGTTTCTAGCCATTATTCTATGTCTTTGCAGAACTAGACTTTGCAACTGATAGAACCATCTCTTTAAAGATGCAACTTTCATGTTCAGATAACTGCTGATGTATTGCAACTCAGTAAAGTCTAAGATCTTAATTGTACATCTGATGTAACCATAGAAGCAAGACAAGAATAATCATCAGGGGAAAACATGTCATTGAAAAGAGAGATGAGTTTTGTGTTTTCAATTCAACTGTAAAAAAAAACCAAACAACAAAACTAAGCAAACAGATCATAGAATATTTTAATCCATATTTAATGTAATTATCCTTGAAATCATTTGACATCCATAACTTTAATAGGAGTAGGAATATTCTTCTTCCTAGTATTTCTATGGAAGTCTTCCCTGAAGTGGTTGTATTGATGTCAACTTCAAGTTGATTCAGCTGGAAGTAACAAGAAAGTCCTGAAACAATTAATCAGAAAGGCAGGATCCAGGAAACACAGGCCTTTGCTTTGATAGCTCTAATTTGGCTGAGGTGTAATAACTAATCAATAACCTTCTGCAAGGATGAAAAAAAGAAGTTTTCAAGCTTAATGTATAATTAGCAACATTTCCAAATGCAGATCCCTCTACAGTAAACATACAATACTTTAAAAAAAATGAATGTTATTTTATTTTCATATATCAAGCAATTTTTATGCACACAGATCACATTGCTTTGCTCCTGGAAATGTAAAAATTTCCTTTGCACATGGAAAGTTTCACACTAGCAGCTTTCTGTAATTGCTGCCTTTGGCTTTAGCATAGAAAGTAATAAAATGCAGGCCTAGCTAGAACACGAAGATACCAAGTATGTGTATTTAAAAATGGAATCAAACAGGAAAGCAAGTCATCCCTTCATTAACCTCCTAGATATTCAATGACTGAATTATGCATTTCATGTTTGTAAGCATTTAATTTACATGAACTTCAAAATAAAGTATTCTTCCTGCTTCAGAAATGGTACATTTTAATTTTGGAGTTTGACAAGTCCTAGGATAGGTAGTGTTTATGTTTGGAATTGCCATCTTATAGGTCTACAATCAGCTTCACAAAACAGAAATGCGGGAACTAGAAATCTGAGCTCTAGTTTTCAGTGATTATAAAAGTATTCTTAAATATATGAGGCTTGTCATAGGCTCTAAAGAATGTTCCATGATTTGCTTTTCTAAAGCAATTCTTCAATAGATTAACAAAACTTTAAAAGAAATATTAATCTGTAGAACCTGTGAAATTCAAAGATTAAGAATGTGACTTCATCTTAAAATAAATTCTCTATTCACCCATGCCTTATCTCTGTAGCCAGAGAACCTCTATACCACAATTTAAAAATGAACATTTTAGCCCAAAGAAATGGTATGTTTTAAGTAGTTCTGAAACTCAAATAGTAACTCATATTCTCCATTAGCTGACAAAGACCTTTTAAATTGGATTTTTATGTCCCACACAACAAATTTACTGTGCAGAATGTTATGTAATTTCTAACTTGGCTGTTAGTTTATAGAAAATATGTATATAAGTATTTTAAACAGGAGAAAACATGACCTTCAAAAAGATGAAAAAGATAGATGTGACATGAATTTGTATTTACGTATGTGTGTTCAAAAAAATACATTTATATTTTGAAAAATAAAGATATATACTTGCAGGAAGACTGAGATGTAAGAATTGAAGATTTCTAAAACAATATCTCAGCTCCCCATTTTTCAGTATTTTGAAATTAGATGTAAATTATGAATATGTATAAACTCATTTTTACCTTTAGCAGTTCATAAAAAAATCACAAGTTAATTTCCAGCTTCTGATTAAAAAAATAGTGAGCTAAATAGATAACTGTTCTAGGCAGTAATTAATATGTAAACAAACAAATGCCATCTGGTTACTACTGTAACTACTGGATACAGTAGTTATTTACTTTCATTTCCATTTTCTTGATTAAAAAGAGTATATTTGCATGTAACCATAGGCATTTTCACAACCCACAAAACTTCTGTTTCTATCAGAGACCTATGTGAATGAAAGAAATCTAAAAGTCTTTTTAGGAGGAAAACCCTATATTTAAATATAGTTCAAAGATTCTTCTGCGGTATCGCCAGAGTATCCAGGGAGAAAAAATAAAAATGTTTTCCAGTCACTCTGGTTTCTGCTTTACCAGGCCTATTTTTACTAGGGCCAGATTGCCCTCTATCAGCTATATCACTGTATCACCTATAACAGTTTGACCTTACATAACAGAGACTAGTTTGGAAGACTCTGGGTGCACCATGCTAGAGCTCTCCCATTGTGATTCATGTCAGCCCTAGAGGTGGGCTTTGGGCTCTGCATGTTCAAGGATTCCTTTGCTTAGGCTTGCTTACAGCCTGGCACAAAGCATCGGTTGGATACAAACAAAACAAATAATTTTCAGCTCAGCTGAAAGTTTTAGATCATATTTCTAATACGTAGATTAGCCTTAGACATCTCATCTTCATCCATTTTCTGCTGGTGCAGAAATGATTCAGTAGCTGCAGTGATGGCAATGACAACGCAGTATCTCTTAATAGCAAGCACATTCAGAATGCCGGTTAAACTGGCATTAATAGCCCTTTTTCTGTGATGCAATGCAAAGCAGATAGTATATTCATTATTTTGAACTTACTAAAATTAAGGCTAGAATAATATTTAAGAACTCTTTCCTCAGGCAAGTTCAACTGTGTGCTTATGTATATTTCATCTGGAACAACATATTCTTCTTCTATTTAGAGACTTTATAGCTACATGCAAGAACTGTAATTTATTGACAAAGTGTGTTGATCCATAAATTGAATTTTACAATGATAGAATATTTGTCTTGAGATACAACAAAGAAAGTACTTACTAACTTCTAGCCTGTAACCAATTCTAGCTTTTTCTATGAATGTTTTTAACAGGTACAATATTGAACCTGTAGTGAAAAAATTTTGTCAGTAATGTGTAATGTTCTACAATGCACAAACTTGTTTTTTCTATCTCTAACCATTGTATAAAGAGAATTCTTGTTTAAAAACCCCTAACTCAGTATGTTCAGATAAAATAACACAAAAAAATTATTTTATTGGATTGATACATTGAAATGCTCTATTCCTTAATTATTTAAAACTTGGTAACAAGTTAGAAGATTCAATGACACTAAGACAAGCCTTGACAAGTAAAACAGATTCACTCCACACTGCCAACATTTCCAACTCTGAAATGCCCACAGGGGCTGCTTTGTCTCATCTTTATTCAAGGACTCACATATTTCTATATCATTCTGTAAATACTGTGGTAAATGAGACACACCGAAGGTCAGAAAGAACTGAGTTCCAGGTCTAAGCCTTACTAATGCAACCATGTAGACATGTAGATCTGACTGATTTTTTTTTTTATTCTGGAAACACTGTTGTCAAGTCTGTCAGCATTTCACAGGAAGAAAAATGACAACATATTTTTTCTGTGATGTGTTCTATATATTATTAGGTGGAGGCTGGGACAGGCTTTTTTTTTTTTTTTACATTATCTTGTTATATCCAGAGATTTCTGTTTCTAGACAAATCTCCAATCATGCCATAAATATCTTTCAGGGAGCATGGCGTCATATTTTACTTGATCTCCGGCTTTTTTTGCCTGATATTTTGTGTCATTGCCAAGACTATCACTATCCCAGTTTATTTCCACTATTAAAGTGCTCAGGCTTAGACCTTGTCAGCTGAGTTCTTATCTGATTATCAAGGCCTGAGGGGTTTTTTTTGGCTGTTAGCAATTTATCTCACTGCAGACAGAGCTTCCAAACTGTGAATCTTTGCATATATTTGAGTCTTACTGAGTTATCTCCAGCTTGGCTGACTGTCAAACTGAGAAAATATTTAGTAAGTTTAAGAGAAAATGGACCTTCTTCTTTAGAATGTTAACATATTTTCCATGACTCTTACCACTAATTGATCTTGTCATGTGTTATGCTATTATAATTTCTACAGTGTAATTCAAAGAAGGAACTAGGAGATGTTTTTCATGATTTTGAAGGGGAAGCTGCTATTTCCCACATTTTTTTTTGCCAGTTCAGAAAAACATTTTTATTAAGCATTGTATTCTTTTTTTTCATCATGTCACTTCAATTTCTACCTGTAGTATATTGCTCTATTATAATGAACTATTGATTCATTTAATACACATGTATTTATTAATGCCTGTAAAATACAAATAAAAAATGAAAGACGTAAAATATGTATGAAAAATCATTTTAGGAGGCAATCAGTGTAGACAAAGGAAAACTCATGTAATGAAAATATTTGAGTGGGAAAATTTCACAGACATACTTTACCCTGTACAGAAGTATCTGAGTGAAAATAAATAAAATGTGCCATGAAGTTCACTAATTCTTTATTTCTCTCTTTCCTTTTATCAAAAAAGTAATAATGGTAGCACTTATACAATATTGTGTTTAGGTCAATTCCAGTATGTCAAATCTTTTTTCACAGAGGATTTTATTTATTTGAAGGTTGTTCCAAGTGGAATGGGAGGTACAGACTTTTTTGATCTAAATAAGAAAAACCCAATAAATGGCCTAATGAAATGGTAGAATAAGGAGTAAGACGGATAACAAGTAAATGTTACATCCCTTCAGATGACAGGAACCCTGCTTTCATGTGTCATCATATAGACCCCAGACATATCTTCCCATGGCAAACCTGCCCATGGAGAAAAGTTCCTCCTTTTTCGGTTATTTGAGCTACTACAAGATTTTCTTACAATAAAACAACTCTATTAAAAATTTCTACTGTCAAAAAAATAGTTCCCATGAGCGCTTCTTGCTGCACTGTTACAAAGGAAAGGCCACACAGGTGGCATGAACTCTGCTACCAAGTGGGTGATGCCTTCGGTCTCCTCCATTACAGTGAGCTTACTGACTTCATCACATGGCAGCCTGAAGGCCATGCTGGACACAGCCCAACACAGTAAAATGTACAATGTAAAATATAAAATTTTTTATGTGTTACAGGACAAGAGCCAAATCCTTATTATAGATTTACTGTAAATAGACAATGCTATGACTAATAAGAGCTGATTTAAGTATGATTCTAAGGTCAAAGTCTCAATGCTGAAGTTTTCTGTCAAATAACTTAGTGAAATTAGTGGTACAAATAAACCTGGAGAACAATAATTAAAAATTATTCAGCATACTAAAAGGAGTACTACAAGTTTGTATTGAAACATGAATCTGAAATTAAAATATTTATGGCATTGACTTTTGTTATGGGACTTCAGATGACCAAATTTTATTCATACTCTGTTATTTCATTTTATCTTGTCCTTCTTGCCAGTCACTTCCAATCTTGTATTCTTTTTACAGCCACTTTCATGATCTCTACTGTACCTTGTAAACAGGGTGCTCTGTTCAAGCTGCACTGCCTTCTGCAAGTTTTAGCAGATTTGACACAGCCCACCAAATACACACTGTGAGTAACAACACCACAACAATGTCGTATAAGTTTGATTACAGTGAGTGAAATCAGTTGAAGTGTGCAATGTTGTGGTGCTGTAAAACCACTAAGCTGTGTAGTAATAGAAATACTCTGTATCTATGTGAAAAGAAGTCTATGTGGAAGCAAATTAGCAAGATAGGGAAAGAGTAATTAAAAATAAAAAGCTAAGCTTTCGGTTACCTTCTCTAAATAAGTCAAGGAGGAAATCTAAAGAAATGATGGTTATAGCATTAATGGTTAAGAGTAGCAATAACTGCCATATGTGTCACATCCTTCTGTGACTTCTTCAGCTGCAGAAGTATATGGAGCAGGAAGCTGTGCAATAAAGGATGGAAATTGACTGTGCCTGGTGCAGGTGTAGCCAATGAGAGCGAGCACTTAGGATATTTACTGCCTTGGCTTTTAGCAATGTGGGAGAAAAAGTTTCTTTTTGATGAAGAAATAGATTAATCTCCAAACACTGAAATAAATTAAGGAAACTGTATTGTTAAAAGAAATTATAACGTGAAAGTCTAGCTTATCTTCTTAATTTAAATCACGTAAATTTGGACTGTATTTGCTGAGGATAATGTAATAACAGTCACTGTGTTTGGGAAAGAAATCTGGATCCTTATTCTAGGCCCCAGTCTTTGTAAAATCAAAATGCTCTAAAAGCTAGAAAGTAGGATGGAAAAGTCACAAAGTGTATTACTAGTTATATGCCTTCTGAAATATTCCTTCAAAGATATCCAACAATGTGTTAATTGCTTTCCTTGGAAAACCTGTAATTCTATCTTTTCTGTGTATTAAATATCAAAGTGTAGATGCAGTACTTAAAATCATTTGGCTCTGACTCTTCAATTATTTCTTTAATTAGATAATCCAGTTGGCATATCTAAATTTTTTACTCTAAAAAACCATAGATTGCTATATATGTTTAAAACTTCATATAGAAAGTGAAGTACTGGAATCAGTGTAAATGGTGTATATGTTAATTGAAAATACAGTGATTTAAAACTATTAGTGATTTCATTACAGGAATTCTGGGAACTTGATGAAGATGATACATGCAGATATTTCTAAAAGTAAGGGAAGTGCTTGTATATAAGGAATGTAAACTATTCTCAAAAACTTGGTAAACAAGAGTCAGTTGACAATTTAGTTCCCTAAAATTTGCTAATTTCACAGAATGTATAATGAACACCAGGTCTGTAGAGAACATTATGGTTTTGGTACTGTGAAAATTTCAATTTTCCAGTATGTTAGCCTGTCTTTTTAGAGTTAATGTTTTGATATGCTTCAATGATCCACTATGTATCCTCCAATAATATTATAAGATATACTGAGAAATTAATAAAGGAAAAGGAAAAAGAAAAAATTAAGAAAAGAGATAAGAAAGGTAAATTAGTAGACTATGAAGAAGTGATAAGAGATTACTTTGTATAAACAAATATAAAGAAGATTACATCATCAAGAGACAGATAGGAAGTGGTATATGCAAAACATCAAGATATAAGCAGAAGTTTCAATTACATTTGATTATTTTTCAATCAATTGGCTTTCTCCTCCCAAGCCTAGGAAAGGCTTGTGACACCATAAAAGAAACAAATGAGGTTCAAAGGCACCTTTAACCCTGTGGCTTCATTTATGCCTGTAAACCAAAGAGTGCCAGGGTCCAGCCTTTTGTCCTGAAACCAACTGGCATAGTCTTGTTTAGGTCTCTTAAACTCTATTATTCCCTAGAAGAGGCTGGTCTTTTGAGGAATAGTCACTGGCTAAGCTCCAGATGATACCTCAACTTTTTTTGGGAAATACTCCCTGGCCCAAGTCAAAACAAGGGCTTAGTACTGAATCCATAGGGCAACAAGATGGCCATTTGAGCTATAGGGCCTGGGCTCCAGACATTTTTAACTGATTTGTGTAGATGTAGCTCTTATCTTTAACTATGAAATCCCTTGCAAAATACACTTTCCCATACTTGAACCTTATTTAGCTTACAGCCTGTTTTCATTTTAGAACAATTTCTTTAATTTCCGCCTTGTTATAATGTTGCTGAAAAGGTACGTGATAGCTGAAATTAACTATGTGATTGATGTTCAATGCCCTAAAATCCAAACTCCTGCCTTAGTTTTCTATTTTTATTGATATATACTCAGAAGATAGAAAATGATTTATATATAATAGGGAAACCATGAAGAATAATATTAACTATGAAAACAGGTGTTACAAACTTGTACTGAAAAAGGAGTGACAAAAGGCTAAATGATTAAAAAATCTCAAGATATTTAAACATGCAATTGATTGCATGCTTCTTTCTTATCTGTAATCTGCAGATGGTTTCTCTGGAAAAATTGTATTGTGTTGAATTTTTTGTTGTTGTTGTTTTGAAGTCACCAACCAAAATATATTCAGACTTCATATGTAAAGACTTATCAATATCAGAAACAAATCTGGAACAAAAGGTTATTTAGGTCCAGCACACCGCTTTCAGCAAGATTACTTTTATTCTTGATATGTTTTGATATTTATCTTCAGATATGGACCAGACTTTTTCTTTAACTTAAACACATCACTGAAGTTGACACCACCAATCACCTTAGTTTCTCATGTGGCACAAGCTACTAATATAGAAAGACACAGTAGTCCATAATTACCACTGTTCTTGCTTTTATTATTGATAAGTGTATTAGTATATAAGTAAGTATGAGGGAATCCCCAACAGTAAATGAATTATTTAGTTCCTTGAATACTGAAAAGTTGTTTGGGAACATATTCCTGGAGATTAATTGTTCAAGAGTTCTGTATTCTCCATACACAGGCTGTGATCCCAGGACCACCATAAAATGCACCTCCATGAGCAGCCCACAGAACTGAATGAACCTCTGAGTTTTATGAAGTCCCAGCCAGTTTGTTTTTGAGTAGCAGGATTTGACCTGCTACTGGGCAGGTGGGAAAACTGACAGATGCTGGGAAAGTAGAATCAGGGCAAGGGGTACTAATAGTGTCCACCTCTACTATCGAAATCTCACTATTAACACACAGACATACATCACACACATTACACTAAAATTTTTTTTAAATCATGGAACTTTCATAATGAGATATTTTAGAGGAAGAACTGGGAAGTTTTAGAAGGAGTACAACAAAAATGAAGACTCTCCTAAATTTACTTCTAAATTTGACTCTGTATAAGGAAGACTCAAAGGGATTTTTTTTTTTTTGTAATATTGAAATACTTTTGCTGTCATACATGCTTCAAAATTATATTTCCATTATCTTAGAGGAAAGTGAGCCTGGACTGAGATTTTGGAGCACAGTGGGGAAGCTAAGCATTGTTTGTGCAATATCTGCTGGAAGTTGTATGTAGACTTGATCAGCCTATCTGTCTAACCTCTTCTGCGCATGTTTCACAATTCTCTGGCAATTTCTTTAATGGGTTCTCCTTGCCTATCCTTCCTCTTTCTCCTCTGCATAATACAGCATACTGAATACTTGCATCTATTTTATGAATAATGTTAAGGCATCCATTGGCCTGGATTAGTCACTTAATAATGATTTTTCTAAGCTTTAAAATGTAACCGGACAAAACGACCATACAAATCACAAGGTTGTGCATGCAGTCCTCTCCACTGCCAGAATCCACTTGCCATGAGCAAGTATTTTTCACCATTTCAGTTTTTCTTTGCCAAGGCATTTGGCATCTAGGAATAATGACAATTTCATTGCAGACCAAGAAAACATTTAATTAAAGCTCTACTAAATACACGAGATGAAAACAAAATATTCGCTAGTAGGTGAGATTGAAGGATATAAAAAAATGGGCTTTTATAATGGAAAGAAAAAATACCATTCATCAACATTTTTTGCTACCTTCAAATAATTTGAAATACTTATTCAGTATATTGAAAACTTGTTCCATGAATATGTAAATTTAAGAAAAAATATTAATCCCTGTCAGGCTGGAGCTTTTGTGGAATCCTTATCTACAAGCCCTTTTCCTCAGTGTCCAAAGTGATTATTTGTCAATTATTTCACTCTGTAAATATTAATCTTTGATGGACCACACATCTTTAAAATTTTCCCCCCATATTCTATTTTCCTATAGAATAAAATTAACATAAAAAATAATGTCTTGAATAGAGTATTTTTAGGGGTGTTTTTAAAATGAATTCATGGTATTTGATTTCTGTTGAAGTAAGTATATTAAAACAACAAAACACATTAGGAAGTATTTTGTTTTCCTGCTGTCACCAAATCCCAAAGGTTTTTTTAGGTAAAAAGCACAGCTGTTATGCAAGGAGGAGAAACCCTATATGTTCTCAACATTCAATTATTACCCAAAGACTCCAGCATGGAGGAAATGAGACAATATTTTTTATTTCTGTGTTCTATAAGTAATAAATTTGAATATTTAGAATATGTATTGATTACTATTCTAGACGAGCTATGAAATTTGTATGCATTTATCTGAGAAACCAGTGAGAAGTAATTTTCATCTTAAGCAGTTGTAGAAGTTGACTAAATGACACCCTTAACACGCTAAAAAACAAAAAGACCAACACCACACATAGGATTTCTTACAGTTTTAGCTTTCTAGCTCTAAAAATGGTAATAAAGTCGTGGTCATTTTTTGACGTTAATATTTACTGTGTTATCAATCTTGCTTTTGAAAAGCCTACATGCTCAGTTAGTGATAAAAATTACCTCAATCCTTGGGGATCCAATATCTATTCAAATTTAGATGAACTGACATTAACATTACTATTCTATGACTAGCATGATTTTTCAGTATGTTTCTGTGCAAGGAAAAACTGTCCTTTAATTCCCTATTTAGGGATTTAGATTTGCTATTATTATAGCTAAAACCAGAGTTTAACACTATATGTCTGTGACTATGACTGAATACAAGAAATTCACACAATGGGATCTACCCTTGGCTTGCTGCTTCTTGATAAGCAGACTCATCAGGCTTATTCTTTGGGACACCTCTAATCTCCACAAGTTTTCCTAATAATATTCTTCCTGAAAATTCCTTCCATCCTTACACTGTTACCTGGACTGATTAATTAAGATCCGAAGGAAACTAGTGATACACTGGGTCAGATAAAGGAGAAAAGTGAGATTTTTCACTATGAACCAGCAGTAGGCACTTTTGGGCCTGGGACCAGAGCAAAATATCATCTACTAATTTCTTTCTAAAGTCTGTGTGAGCTTAAAGGATGTCACATATTGCTCATGGTGCTCCCCATTTTAGGTACTGGGAGTTACCTCACTGCATGGTAAAAGCTGCCATAAAAGCCTTTTAGTTACACTGATCAAAAATCTTACTTTTTTCAGGCCTGATAAAAGATAGATCAGCAGTTGTGATAACACTCCCCTGTAGAAATTAATAGATTAGGAAGGACTGAGTTTAGTCCTAGAAATCTCATTTGCCTCCTTGTTGTTTCTATCAAGATTTCCGTCTTCCAGAAGATGGGAAAGGGATGTAAGCAATAAACTATAGTTTACAGAAAAATTTTACAGTGAAACTAATTCAGCAGCAGTCCTCCCATCATTATCCTTACTTCAGAGAGCTGGATTGTACTTTCAGACTGTTGTCTGCCTCTTGCTAAGCAGATAAAGATCTCTTAAAATTATTAGGTACTCTGTTCTATTGGATGAGGTGCTGATAACTTTCCTGAAAATTCACTACCTTGCTGAGGCAGGCTCACATGGAACACATAAAACAGTGCAATTGTCCTTTTGGAGTTTTGGGTTCGAGGGTTTTTTTCATTTTGGTTTGGTTTATTGTGGTTTGTTGGGTTTGTTTGTTTGTTTGTTGGTTTGTTTTTGAGAGCAGTACAAGCAAGATCTTTGAAGGTATCACATATGCAGACCTGTGGCAAAAACAGCTTCTATGTACTACTGGGAGAAAACACAATGCATTCTGGAAAGTATTGGTTTTGGAGTAAGAAGTGAGGGACTCAGGATATCTTAACTTCTATTTCTTATTCTACACTGTCATCTATATAATTTTCTTTTGTATAAATAATAAAATTAATGCAGTGTAACACTTTGCATTCTGAGAAATAATAGGTACAGTCTAATGAGCTGACTTCCAGAGGGTTGCATTATGGTGGTCTTCAAAAAAAGAAGAGATACAATAAGTACAGTGAAGAAGCCCTGGATAGCTAATAAAGGACTTGACTTGATAATTACTTTTCCCATGTCTGTATTAGAACAGGACTAGCCTTTCTCCACAGCTTTTAGGTTTAATTATACTATGACATGATATGTCATTTCAGTGATATTTTCCTGCTCTAAAAAGTACATCGGAGACAGTTTAATTGCAAGTGTCACCAAATACACATTTTAAGCAACATGAAGGAGGGACTGAAGGCTGTTTATTCATGTCTTTAAACTGAGTGACAAACAGCTATCTTGGTTATGTAATTTGTTTAGTGCAGGGGATACTGTCTCTTTGGGAACTCGATGAGACTCGCTGGGGTTCTCCTCTAGAAGACTTTTTACAGGACTATGGTATGATAAAGTGGATGCAAGTTCCACACTTAAAGAAACTTTCACCACATAGTCAGACTGGCATTGGAATAACATGCAATGTCCATTTATCCTAAGTTTATTTCGGATTAATCTGACATAACTAAGACAATTATCCAAAATTAGCAAAACAAATGCATTTAACCCAGAGTCTTTGAAGGGAAAGTGGGCATTGTGGGAACGAGCTGAGCCAGCAGGACCTGTGTTTAGTTGATTAGAACCAAAAGGGAGTGTTTTGGCCTTGGAGCTGAGAAAGAATGCTGGGAATTCTAATTAACTAAATGGCAACCACAGATACTGTTTACCCGAAGAGGTTAATAAAGGGAACGCAGAGAGAGCTCTGTGGAGAATCCTGAAAACTGAGTGGTGTGTGTGTACAGTCCCATTCCTTCATCGTCAATAAGTCATATGAGTTCTCTATATAGTGAAGAAGGAAATGACGTTCATGTCTTAGGGGAAGAGATGAAGGAGACTGTCTGAGCCAAACTCCCACTGGGATTCTCTGAAATCTTGCCTTTCTCCTCCCTGTAGTCATTTCCCTTCTTAACTAAAACCAATGTGAAACTGCTTCACAGCCTACAGTTTATTCTCTGACTTTGATACCAAACTAACTCTTGTGGATGAGGACATCAGTGAAGGGTGGTAACCACCTTTTACATAATAACTTGTTTGTAGACCTGGCCCGGGATGTAGATCCTGATCAAGAGATTATTTATGCCATCTATGTTCATATCCATGCAAGGCAGTTAGGAACAATAGCTTCTGGAGCCTTTGACTCCTCCTCTTCCGGCTATCTCACTGTACTTTTTTGCTCATTTGTTTTGGTAGGGGTTTTGTTTGTTTGGTTGGTTTTTTTATTTTGTTTTCCTCCCTCTTCTAGGTACGTTTGAAGGCAGCACTCCTTGGAATTCAAAACAGCAAGGCTAAAGGCACTAAACATGGTGACAAATTTAGATGCTATCATTACAGATGTACAAAACCAGTAAGAAAGAACCTGGCTTATTCAAGGACTCTGAGTAACTCTTACTCAAAACTGTGTAACACCTAGTTTCTACTGAAGGATAGTACTACCTCTTATCTTTTTATGAAGGAAAATATTGTTCTGTGCCTGCATATGACATACATTTCAGTGTATAAAATATCACTTATGTCACTCCAGAAAACAGATACTGTCTTCCTAATAAGCAAAGCCGATTTTGTTCATTGCAGGTAAATGGCTTGTTTCCAGCTCCAGTCAAATATTGAATCTGTTTCAACCCTATTCAGTGAGTGATTTGTCTGTAGCCAAGTAGATGTTGGTTCTAGCTGAGTCTGGACAGCACCAAGACTGTGTCAAAAACAGCTGTGTATAACAAATATTGGAACTGTAGTAAACAGCACAGAATTCTAGATGGACTTGAATACATAGATTAATTTCTGAGGTTGGAAAGTAGCAGAAATCTCCTGGGGGTTATTTTTCCACAACAGAAATTGAGAGAAGGGCAGGTAAGTGATGATTCTCTTTATGGAGAAGCAAGTTAAAGAATGGCTTTTGTCTGAAGGTCAAGAACTGAGGCTATGAGTTAGGTCAATAATCCTGGCAATTAGTTGATTTTACTTCCAGAAATGAACTGATTGTCTTCAATTCAAGCGAGAGTAGGTGCAGCTATAAGGTGCATATATATATTTTTTTAATTTTAAATCTCTTTCCCTTTCCCAAACTTCTAGATACAGCATAAAAAGATAATTTTTCTTTTAACTTGGAGTTTTTCTTATAACAAAAAATTATTTCAAGTTGTCTGCATTTCCTTAGGGATACAATCTCAGGCAATGATGAATTCATTAAGGAAGTATGTCTCTCTCAGAGCTAAGCATTCAACAGAAAGTGGGGTCCTCAGTGGGGGCACCTGCCCACAGAGCTGGAGAGGTCTTTCTGGGGCTAATAACATGACTAGGAAGGGAATACTTCTAACAGTACATAGCTGGTTCAGATTCAGCAAGAAAGTGTAAGACCTGAAAGGTTTCTTCAGAAATATGGTATTCTTTTTATTAACTTGGACCTTACTTCACAAATACAGTGTAAAAACCATATATCAGGATTTGTGAGATGTGTTGTCTTGTATTAATTTGGTTTTGTGTTTGAATTGTTCCCTTTATATTGTGTCTGATTTGCATATTATGGTGTCAATAACAAAAAAACTCTTAAAGAATTATAGATATTAATTTAATTGGATTTATTTCTTTTCTTTTCTAGCATATTATAAGGATCTAAAATGAATTTTACTGTTTATTTCACATTATTTGACTAGAATAAAGGGTGATAGTTAGTGTTTGCACTATCTGCTTATCAAAACCAGTATAACTATAATGGATTTCTGTGGTACTATACCAGTTTACATGGGCTGAAGATAGTACCCCTTTTTTACTAAGTTCATGCTGACAGTAATTAAGTTTTGAATCAAAATACTGATCCTATCACAAATGTGAAAGCCTCTGCACAGTGATTCCAGAAGTATACCAATCTCCATGTAGTCATATAAAATCACTTCTGTATGTGTATTGGTTTGGGCTGGGATAGAATTAATTTTCTTCGTAGTAGCTGGCATGGGGTTATGTTGTGGATTTGTGACCAAAACTGTGTGGATAACAGAGGGATGTTTTAGCCATCAGTGAGCAGAGCTTACACAGAGTCAAGGCCTTTTCTGCCTCTCATCCCACCCCACCACACCAGCCAGGAGGCTGGGGGTGCGCAAGGAGTTGGGACGGAACACAGCTGACCCCAAGTGACCACAGGGATATCCCAGACTGTATGGCACCATATTCAGCATATAAAGCTGGGGGAAGAAGCAGGAAGGGAGGATATTTGGAGGGATGGCATTTGTCTTCCCCAGCAACTACTTGAGATGGAACCCTGCTTTCCTGGGGGTGGCTAAAAACCTACCTGCCCATGGGAAGTGGTGAATGAATTATTGTTTTGCTTTCCTTGTATGCATGGCTTCTTCTTTACCTATTAAATTGTCAGTATCTCAATCCATGATTTATCTCCCTTTTACTCTTCTGATTCTCTCTCCTATCCCACTACGGGAGAGTGAGCGAATGGCTATGTGTGCTGAGCTGCCAGCTGGGGTTAAACTGTGATAATTGCTGACATTGTCTTGACTGTGTCATACTCTCTCCCATGTTTTGTTTATATAGGTTGTGCAGAAGCCCAGAAGCTTACTCAACAGAGGAGGGAAAATGAAGAAAAGGGTTTCCAAACGATATGAGAGGAGGCAAGGTATTTCTTAAAAGTAAAATACAGCTTTGTGTAGAGATAGCTTTGGATGAAGTAACAGTACTACCAGAATAAGGCAGCAAAGTCGCTTTTGGCAATGTTCTGCCTTGGCTTATTTATCCTACTTGTTTAAAAATTCAGTAAGTGATATGGCTCTCCCATTTTTGAACAAGTATGTTCAAAGCTAGTTTGAGTCTAGACAAGTAGTTTTGCATCATATCAGCCCCCAAAGCAAATTCACTTGTCCATGACAATTATTAGTGAAGCGAGTAATGTAACATGAGGGAAATTGAAATACATATTTTCAAGCCTCAGATGACTTTTGCCATTAGGAAAGTTACTGCTTAGAAATGTTAGACTGCTGGGATTTTTCTAAATGGTGGCATTGCTGTGAATTAATAATAGTCTTTTAATAAGTTAATGTGGTTTTGGTGACACTCTTTTCCATAATCAGGGGATGAGGTAGCAGTGGTATTTAAGCCTGGGGGGAGGACTACTATACTTGTAAATATACTTAGTGGTATCTTTTTAAAGTTTCTCAGTTATAATCCCTGATGGAATTATATTACATTATGTAACAATGTATATGCTATGTAAATTTAATTTCTGCACCCTCTTTCTTACACTCCTTTGAAATGCTTCCACATAGCCCTTTGCACAGGTTATCCTGTGTTACTGTAATTACTTTTTATGTTGTCAGCAAGACAAGCAAATCAGAGTCAATGTTTTCCCTTTCTGTCCTTCTCATTGGACACTGGTGTTGCTTTCTGGGCTCAGACAGAGAGCATACTGCAAGGAATTTGAGTGCCATGAGAAAACTGCTTTTCTTTTGACTTCATTGGTATTTTTCTACCCTCATAATCTGGGAACAAAAAGGAATTTTGATTCTGAGCTATATTTTTCTCCTTTGATAATATCCTTCATTAAAGGCCTTGGCTAAATGTCAACATATAGCCCACAGAACATTGACATATTACTTAGTTTCCCCTAATTTTATTTTTAATAAAGCAACATATATATCTCTCCTCTACTGTCCTACTTTCTATCAGATGTTGCAGTTGTATGAAAGAAGGAACATTTTCCTTTCTCTATACTGTCCTGGTAAAAACACTGTTTTTCTTCTTTATTGTGAATGTGGATAGAGTGAAATTGATCTTGTTTTCTTGCTCTTGGAGAAATACTGACTTCATTCTGGTCTTCATGTCATTTTCTGGCTAGTAATACGGAAACAAACCACCTAAATAAAGAATCCCCAACAGACTCACTTCAAAAGTATATCTAAAATAATGAAGATGAAAGACTGATGCTGAATATACATATAATAAAAGCAAAAACATGCCCCCTTCTATCTCCAAAAGATGAACTAAAAGAAGCAAACAAACCCTAAACAAAACCCCATTTCTTATTGTGTGAACTAATGTTCTATTAATCATATTATTTTGAAAGAACACCATCAGAATTTCTTAGAAGTTTATTTTCTGATGAGCAGAAAAGACAACTGTAGAGATGACAACCGGAGTGGGAAGGATGGTTACACACTCATGAGTGAGCAAAGTGCCCTCCTGACCTGACATAATGTAAAACCAGGACAACTTTTCTGCACTCCAGGCATTGCTGCACTAAGGCTCACAGAACATGAATGCTAACTACACAACCTGTAAATCAGATAGACAGACAAAAAGTTAGCATAATCTGCAAGTCCAATATTTATTTTCCCACTCTCAGCATTAAGCATAAGAATGAAAAGGAGTGTTCACCTTGAACTTCCATATTAAAATTTCATATTATAAAATAGATGCAAACATAATGTGCAGAGTTTCAGATATATTTGGTTACAAGTCTTTCCTTGTCTGGTCCTTTGACAGATTTTTTGTAATAATTTGTTTTCTTCTCCTGCCCTGTCTGGCCTTGTGAACAGACAAGTGACTAAGTAATTTGTGAGAACAATAAAATAGGCACATTAATAGTGAAAATATCCTAGAAGTTTGCAAAAAAAGTTAGAAAAAAAAGAGCAAACTTGTAGTGTTGAATGGGCAACTATCAAATACGGGATACAGGAATAAGTAGATATAACCTCAAATTTGAGAAAAAACCCCAGATACTATGCACAAAACTTGGCATTCTTTTCATACTATAATACTGACAGACAAATTTTTAATACTATTGCAATAATATTGCAGTCTTTTATGGACAATCCACTTGTCTTTACATCTTGATAAATTATTTGATAAATGCTAGAAAGGCTCAGTTTTGACTTCCTTTTTCTTAATTTTAATAAGAAAAAGTATTGGTAGAACAAAATCCTAGTAAATTTGAACAAGAGACTCTACCTATAACATCAATATTATATTGATCTTTGGCACACATACAAAAAACGTGACAGTTACTATTACTGTTTTTCTCTGTTTTTCTTTGTTGTATGATAGCAAGTTATTATGTTTTTGAAGGTGGAACAGAGCTTTAAAGGTCATGTGTACACCTACATTTTATGAAAATACAGAAATATTTAAAAACTATTTAAATTCTCTGATCTTTCTTAAAATAATTCAATATAATTTGTGCTTAAAAATATTTTTCTATATTTTTTGTATCTTTGCACATGTTAAAATCACAAGGTAGTTAGTTAACTGGTACAAATGAAAAGAAGTTAACAGAAAAAAAACAACAAAAAACCAGCACAAAATTGCAAATTGAATTGCCTTGAGTTTTTGTATATGGGACAACTGATATTTTGATTGCTATTATTAGAAATTTATGACTGTCATTCCCATTTAAAATCTAGACAAAACAGGGAAATCAATACAGTTGTTCTGTATGATTGTACTGTGCTAAGGTTTTGTACTCTATGTGCTTTTCATTGCAAGGAAAATACATGCCCAGACCCTACTTAAGTAAAGTTGGTCTCATCTTGACACAAATAACTATAACGAAACGTACACTTCTATTCCCAGATTAAAAAGGGGAGTATAATTTACATTAGCTAATGAAAGATTTCTCCTAGATTAATTTGAGTTTATGTTAGTCAAATAAAATTCTGACACAATTTCAAGTTACACACATAGATACTTTCTATAGCCATCAAAAAGAGATGTGAATTTTCAGGCAAATATCCATACCATTGTAAGGCAAATATCACACAGAGATGTCCTTCCAGTAACTTTGGAACATATAGTTTAGGTAAGACACTTGCTTTCCAGAAGAATAGATTAGGTAAACAAATGCTAACCATCAAAAGTCTCATTCAGCACATCTTTTATATTTAATTACACATCTAAGGGTTTCACTATGTAAGAAGGAAGGTGGGAAAAAAAAAAAGGAGCAGTGGGAGCTCGAAGAATGACAACATCTTTCTACTTGCATTATTCACAAAGTTAGGCACTAGGCTTTTCTGCAGCTCCTATTAATATCTGAACCATTTTGGTGTCCTGGTGAGGACAGAGGAATATGCAAGATTCATGGAACAAACTAATGATGAATCTCAAAAGTATGAATGATTTGTACTTATTTCTCCTAGTAGCCACCCAGTAATCTCCATCTCTTTACTAGTATTTCTGTAGCACCTTATTGACACTGGAAGTAACTTTAGAGACTAAAAAATATATGTAAAACTCTTATTTGATATTCAAAAGATTAAATATATTAAAAATAGCCACATTTTAAAAATGGTTGAAAGAGTAAAAGACACTGCTGTGAATAATAAAATAAATGAAGATGTGTTTCCTACAACTTCACAACTTGAGAATAGATTCTTTTCGGTAAAGTAAGAACCCCGACTAATGTGTTTCTTGCGTTTGCAGTGTTTGTGAGTTTTGTGTGTTATATCTAATGAGAAACAGAAATACATTAGGTGGATCATATGTACTTTCTCTTGACTTTCATCAGCATTTGTTTCCACATAGTTTGTATGTAGTCTCTTTGGGATAATGACCCTATGGTAAAGCATGAATAAAATTGCCTATGGACTAGATAGGTGTAGTTTGAAATAGGTAAATGGATTTCATTGTTAAATAGAATCCTGTTAAAATTGCTTTGACTGTATCAGGGCTCAGTGTTCACACTACCGACCTTCACGCAATCATTCACTATGGCTGAATATTGATTTTAGAAAGACCTACCTTCAAAATAACTTCAAGGAAAATCAGCACAATTTGATATAACATCAAGGTAGGAGACAAAACTATGGAAAAAGAAAAACTTTATATATTAGTTGTGGGTATGGGTGCATCATAAATCAGGGATCAGAAAAAGAGGGTCAATGCAGCTGCAACTATACCATATTTTATCTAAGGCACAATATCCACTGCATTGTTTCAGCTCTTTTATGTCCTCTGACCTCTTTATGTCCATTTGCTCATACTGCCCATTGAGCTGCGTGAATGTTATTGTGGAGAAAACCTCAAAACACATCCTAAGAGAAGCTGATTCATTCAGAAGTCACACTTGCAATAATCACACTGCAACACTGTGAAGAAATATCAAAGCTAGTATGGGGCAGTCCTTGACAATTTTCAAGAATATTTGCTGGTCCTACTGTAATCCATAAATGACTGGAGGGCTGCAGCCAAAAAACCCCCAAAAAATTAATAATAGAAAATTCACCAGAATCAAATGAGTGACAGAAATTATTAAAAGAGGATGTTAGTGAAGTCCTTACACCATGACAAATTCTAAGATGTGACTATAAGTTAATTAAAGCATCATCACTTTTTCTGAACAGTGAAAAATATACTTGTTAAGAAGAGAGGCTTAAAGTAGATGTATCACCAGAAGAATGAGATTTTTTTTAATGTGAGATGCAATTTTAGGCATCTTCACAAACAAGTTACATTTTGTCACCTCATGGTCTAATTATGTTCTGCTTTCTCTTAAGTAGCTATCTTTGTACTACTCTTACTGTAGATGTCCTGCCAGTATATAATACTTTCCAAGCATTTCTTTTAAATTAGAACAAAATTGAATCTCAAGAATTCTTCTCTAAAAATATAATTGTACTGTACAGAAAGTAGTAGTGGAGAAAAAAGAGGACAAATAAAATGGCATGGCCTGATCCTGGTTTATGAGAACATATTCCCATCAACTTTCTGCAGAAATAATATTTTCATTTTGCCTTAAAAATCAGACAACATTGCTTAGAATACATTCTTCCTTGTCAAACATTTCACTGATTCTTCATTCTGTAGACAGCTTAATAAAAGGTATTTCACTCTTAGCATGTTACTGAAGTTGTGTGTCATTTTCTTTTCATTTCAGATGACATTTGTGGAAGCAAGAGTCTCAGATACGTTTTAAGTACATAACTATGAGGACCATTAACTCCTTTCTTTCTTCATACTTTACAGCACAGAGAAAAAGAAATTTGTACATTGTGTTTTCTATTGTGGAGGACATTTGAGATAACTGAACAGGTCTTAAGAGTCAGAATATTTAAAAGATTTGAAAGTTGCAGATTTCCCTCCCCTTTCTGAAGGTTGCTCAAAGGAAAAAAAAACCCTTACAAACAACACACAGAAAGATATAACTCCAATAGATGAAGCATAACAGAGGCTTGTGCCAAAGACAAAATGTCCCCAGTTACTAGTTGAGGAGCCATCAAGAAACTCCAGGCGCAGTTCTGGAGAGGATCAACCTGTATTTTGTAATTGACAAGAAGGGGAAAACAGGAAGAGGAGGATTTGGGCTATTTGAGGTGTGGGGTCCCTGGGCCTACAGTGTCAACAACTGGAGGCAGTGGGGTGTTGGTGCTAGACACTGGAGTAAATGGGGGTCTTGGCCCAGCCACTGGGTTGGGAATGAGGTATGTTCCAAGTGTCAACTGCTGGAGGAACTGGGGTAGAGTGAGGAGAGTGAAGGGCTCTGCACTGGCAGCTGGAGAGGCACCATGGGTCACAGCCCAAGTGCCGGATGCTGGCAGGGGTGTGAGTTTCTGTATCTTCCCCAAACTTGATATGTGTCAGAATGCAGAGGTCAGTAATGCTAACATGATCCCAGGGAGGCAAGAAGCCGGAATGCTTTGTTGGACTTACAAGTTCATGTTTAAAGGTTTTAAGGTTTGCATATTCATCAGGGGGTTCTAACTATTACAATTTTTACAATTAGGGGGTTTCAGGGGACAACATAAGGGAAAAGCCCAAATTTTTGGGGTCTTAACAATTACCTCATGGGGAAAAACCCATTTTATCTTAGGGGATTTTACAGGGGGGAACTGGTATTTGGGTCTACAGAATGCAAGGATTCGGGGAACACAAAGGGAGAGATAAGGTACAATAGATCTTCTGCACAGGTCTGATGAGATCAGGGTTCCGACTCTCTGGCTTGGGCAGGGCATGTGATAACATCATGCAAGGAGTCACTTCACATGCTGCTGAAGAAGGCAGGAAGAATCCACAGGGATGAGGTTAGTGAAAAGAGGTTTTCCCAGCTTCTGTAGCCAATGGCCTTTTGCAAAGACCACTCATCTCTCTCTGCAAATATTGTATTTTGGGATCCAACACCAGAATGTGTGTTTAATTGACTCAAAAACCTCAAGTTGGACCAGGGACAAGTAGGATGCCCTGGATCTAACAGGCATATTGGGCAGGCAAGGGTCTGTGTTGGTATTTGAGGAAGACCTGTGATTATGGGCTGCCTTTGAAATGAATTTGTGAATGTGTGTGTGTTTTCTAGCAAGCATCAAGCTGGACCAGCTGACTGGTATGGGCAGGTAAGAAACACAGGATCAGGGCAAGTATGTTGGACAAGCAGAAGGGCCATGCTGGTACTTGGAGGATCCCTGAATGTGCTTGTGAATCTAGAAAGTGTTGCATGTGTGCCTTCATTAGTGACCTTCAGTCCAGACCAGCCAAAGTGGGGGGGGGCTCTCTGTGCTGACATTGTATGTCAGTCCTGTATATGGGTGCTGCTAAATGTTGCACCCTGTCTGTGCCCAGCCCTGTAGCAGGTGCTGTCGTTGTATCTTCTGTCTGCATTCATGTGTCTCTGTGTGTGTGCATCTGAGAAATGCTCTCAGCAAACCACTTGAACCTTTAAACAGGAAAGGGGCTGCTGCATCTGTCAGTCAGGAATAGGGGCTCCAGGTGCTCCGCATGCCCCAGGATATGCTTCAGTGACCAAGAACAAGACTCCAGCCCCAGAACTACTGGAGAAAGCAGCCCTCAGCACTAAGCATTGATGTGTTGTTAAAGTGTGCTTGTTCTAGGTTTTGATTTCTGACAGCAAACAGTATCATGGTTCTCTATCTTTATAAAATAATTATGTGTTTGACACTCTGTATAGAGTTCCTGGACAATTTTTATCATTTTCAGTCTGTATATTCTTGGATATTTCATCTTGCTGAAGTTTCTCATCCCTTCACTCTCACAATATAATAAGATGAACTTTGGTATACTTTAGCAACATTACTCCTTTCCCCCCCATAATCTTCCCTGTTGCCATTATGTCTCTCCATTTTGGGCTTCTTTTATACCTTAAGTATAAATAATTTTTCTTCTCCTCCCAAATCATACCTTTATTTTCAAGAAATAATATTTTCCTGCTTCTCTTCTTAATTTTTTAATAGTCAATTAGGAAAGGATATAGCGAGTTGGCTTCCTCCTTGACAAATATTTGCAAATATCCCAGATATTTTAGAAAATATGGATGACTCCAATCCTGTATTATCTTTTTCTTTGTCCTTTTCCTTTCCCTGGGATTCTTATAGCAATTATGTGACAGAGGCTATTATTACACAATAGCGTAATAATAGCAATGTAATTGTGTTTCAAGCAATTGACAAAAGCAAAAAAGCTTGGAAAGTTGAAAGAAAATGAAAATTGTTAGTTGTACGGCATGATAACAAACTAGATAGCAGTTGTTTTTGAGAAAAATGTTCCCTATAACTGTTACTTACAACAAATTCATACTTCTATCTATAAATTAATGGGCATAACATAACTGTCAATGGAAAGGATAATTTGGTGGATCTCATTTAAATGGAAAGTTAATAATTCTACATAATTCATGTACTATAACTCTTTATACGCATAGAGAATTACTCAGATACATAAAATATCAAGACCCAGTCAGTAAAATTAAAATTCATAAAATCAAACTGAACAAAGAAGGAAGCAATAGGTTTAGATTTACAAGACTTTTTAAATGGCAAATACAAAACCATATTAAAATATATGAAAAAATATTCAGTAATACTGACCCAGTCACTGAGTTTTATAGAAATTATGCTTTAAAACCTTTAAAAAGTCAGTGTTTTAAAAAAAATTGAATCTGTCCCACTCCTATGACAAAAACTTCATAGATACTGAGATGCAGAATCAGAATATAAAAGTCTGATTCTTATTTCTGGGTTGATTTGTTGTTTGGTGGGTTTTTTCCCAAGATTCCATACCAGTTCCTTATAAATTTATTATATTGATTTACAATAAAAGGACTGTGTTAAAAAACATATTTTTACCACAGTTTCTGTATTTCATGTGTGGCCACAGTATTTCCATTGCTACCTGATTGATTAAATTTCATGAGCATCATTTTTCACTGTCATTATTTGTTTACATGTAAGTAGTTCTCAGAGGTCTCAATCCCTATTGAGATCTATCGGTGCCAAGGATATTGCAATACAGACTATTCTCAGATGAACTTAAAATTGGAATAGTCAGAAGACAGGATAAAGAGAGTGGATTAATTCACAAAGACCTGAATCTGAAAATAGGCAGGTTTTCTTACCGTGTAAATATAGGTGTCTTGGATACCATCACCATCTCTAAATGTAGTACATTCCCCCTACACTCATCCAGGGACTGAGTCCTGGCCCCTGGGCCAGGTAATGTAGGCCTGGGCCCCCATTAGTTGGAGCTTCCTCTGCCTCAAGTGGAGTGGTGCATTAGTAATACAAGGCACCTGTCCCAGATGTTTTCTAGCTCCCATGTGGTGCTCTGTGGCTCACACACAAAATAATAGTTATTTTGTTCACACAAACAAAATAACTATTATTGTGAGCTTTCTCTAGTTGGAAAAGTTGTAATGATACATTGTGAATTTGATGAATCCAAGTTACAGAATGGGTTGCCTGAATTCCTACCAGTCTGTTACAGTCAGAATCTTGTTATGGTCCAAAGGAGCAGATTGTGCATGCAAAGGAGGAATTTATTGTTAGTCTAAGTAAACTCTTATTTTATACTTATATATACTTATATATTTTATATAAGGTGATACATCTGCTCAAGATTTCTAGAATTTGTCCTGCTATTATGGACACACTTCACTGCCTGTCTGGCACTTTAGATCGATGGTTTCAGTCTGTGAGGGAGGGCTATGGCAAACTTTTGGCATCCCAGGTTCTTCGTGGGGATGAGGATGATGTTGTGTTGAAGGTTTCCTTCTCTCTGCTCCAGGATCTGCCTTGTATCATTTTTACTGTCTTGCTTTACACTTTATTGGCTTTCAAGTTCACAGTACATCAAAATTCACATCCATGATCACTATGTGTAACATTTTGCACATGTTTTATACTTGTTTTTTGTTCTCTGTTACCTCCAAAACTGGTTTTACTCAGCTCCTGATGTGGCACTCTTTTTGTGACCAGTTAATTGGGCATTGGTGAGTAGTTCACAGCCTAGGAGCCACCTGATATAGGTGGAATTACATGGGGTTATTTTATTTTCCTCTATTTATTGTGTACATTTGACTGTATTCAATTTTTTCTCTTAATAGACCACTTTAGAAATACTTATCAGAGAATGTAGAAGGGTGCAGTAACATTTAAATGACTTAAACCATTTCCTCTTCAGTAGCTTTGATTTTTGAGTGAAGTGGACTTCAAAATTAGAAGTGTTCAATGGCAACCTATATTAACTACATTAAGCTCTATTAACACATTGGAGCAACCAATTTTGGCATATGGGCTTATCCAGAAAATAGAGAACATAAAATTCAATGGCTTTTTTCCCACAGCATCAGACAAATTTAAGTCACTCATAACATCAATTTACAGAGAAATGGCAGACTTATAAATTACTTGATTGTTATAGGCAACATGAAGCAAACATATGGTGTAAGGTATTTGAAAAGGAAGTTATGAGTAAATCCTGTAAAATCTGTAAAAATGCTATAATAAACTTCTAAACAGTTTCTTGTGGGGTACTGTTTAAATGTTGATAGGTGTTCATAACTCTTGGGTCATCTTTCAAACACAATTTCATATTATCAATGGATTTCTCAGCTTTCTGGACTGTTTTTCTGTAGTTTTAACTTTTTTTTAGCTCATATTCAAGTATAATTTTTAATTTTAAAAATTAATTCTAGATGTCACAATAAATAAACCAGAGAACAAGGACATCTAATTTTAAAAATATATAAAAGAATATCTTTGGTTTTCCTGTCTACAAGCAAAAAAGCTACATCCTAGTAAAAGATCCAATGAAGCTTAAAATGTCTTATCTGTTTGTACTTGAAACAAATTTCCTTATGTCTCTTGAAACAAATTTCCTTATGTCTCTTGAAACAAATTTCCTTATGTTTCTTGATACTGTTACCCA
Source organism: Neopelma chrysocephalum (assembly GCF_003984885.1). Classification (NCBI taxonomy): domain Eukaryota; kingdom Metazoa; phylum Chordata; class Aves; order Passeriformes; family Pipridae; genus Neopelma; species Neopelma chrysocephalum. The sequence continues at coordinate 5,955,817 of NW_020897719.1, forward strand.
TTCTTTGTTGCTATCTCTGTGTCTCCTAAGCTAATGGAAAGTCAAATAACCCAATTAGCTATTAACAAGACCAGCAGTGTAAGTGACTTCAGTTTTTTAGTCTAGTTGTGACAATGTCAGGCATCACAAATAAAAGAACACACTAACATCTCCTTGGAAATGAGAAAAAAAAGTAAAACATGGAATTCATTAGCCTTCTCCTGGGGCAATCAATGGTAATGGATCTGCCAATCATTTGAAAACTATGACCACAATACAGTCTCCCTAAGCAAATTTTTAATTTATATATTACAGATGTACTTTCCATATCTTACATAAATAAATAGCTAATATCTCCCAAGATTTTTAACAAATTGTAGAAAGACTCTGTTATTAATAATTCTGTTATAATTTAATGGTTCTGCTTGTCATCAGGTCATAGTTTTTGCTGTATTCCCTTAGGGAACCAATGCTGTACAAATTCTAAGTAAATTAGTTTAAATGAAAACAAATTAATGGTGAATCATGCAAACTGACCTTTACCTGTTAGTTGTAATGCCAGATTATTATCTGTAAGTCAGTAAATACTGTAGGATTCATTTAAGCTTTAATCACATTAATGAGAAATGAATTTTAATTCAGCAAAATATCCTTAGTGGATTTCCTTGTATGAATATTATGAGTAGAAAGGAGATATGTGAAAGTCAAGGAGTGGAGGAGGACATGTACTAGAAAGGGTGGAAGAGATATAGTGCTGAACAGAACTGCCATATCGCAAGCTCACACGGGCCTATGTGGTCTTTAGGAGAAGATGTCTATGTTTACATGTCTAAAGCTTCTATTCATAGACAATGAACAATCAGTTACAACACATCAGATTATCTAGCCTCTACTAGTCAGGCACTTTGTGACTACTCTGTCAAAGATGGCATACCCTAAAAATCACAGGCATTTCTGACTTTAAAATATGCCCCTAGAAGTTGTGAGTCCTGGATGTGGCAGACAGAGTGCTAAGTGCTTTGTTGGTTAACTGTCATCCAGTGAATTCTGCCTCTGGATGACAATTACAGTTACCAGTGGTACCTGGAAAATACAGGAAGATTTTATATACTGGATATATGTCTTTTTCAAAAGAAAATAAACATGTTGTGTGACAATGGCAAGTATGCTTGTAATATGAAGAAATGAAAGGCCCAATAAAAAGGTAAACCATGTTCACTACAGCTCATTAATGTTTTATACCAATAAGGTTATGATATGACATGAGTCTGGAATGCAGCAAGTGGAATGAACTGGGGTTTGACTAGAAAGTGGGGCTGAAGCTCAGCAGTTTTGGATGGAAGTTTATGGCGCAGCTAAACAAGACGGGCCATTTTTTCATGTCCTGTCATACTGTGCAAAGAGGATAAGAGCTTCTCTCTTTCCGCTTAGATGAGTTAGAAAAACTACTAGTTCTATGGAACATTAGTTTTTGATGTTTTACGATTGTGTAGCACCCTGCAAGTCAGAGACCTGATTATGAAGGTCTATAGGTGCCATGATAAACAATAAACAAACAGTAATATCAGAAAGAATGGCTTTAATACCAAGAAGATATCTTCTTCTGGGATTTAGGAGAGAGTGTATCTTCATATTTGTCAGTAGAGAAGACTGTTTTTCATAACCAATAACTCTGTTGTAATGAGAATTTGTTTCTATGCTAGGTAAATTTTCCTCTGTGCTCCAAGATGTGCTGTTGTAATCTATTAGGCTGGCACTTCTAAGTAAATTTATAATGTTTCCGAGAGAACTGATTTGTTATTTAAACACACTTAAAGCTTCCTTTTTGGTGATTCTTGGATTACAAGGTGTTCTGCAAAATGTCATAAGGCATAGCTTTTAAAAAAAAAGGCAAAAAAAAAAGTTATTATTTCATTTTTCTAGCCTATGCAGTTTTGCTAGTATAGTCAGGACAAGATTTCCTCTTAGCCTAGCTGTCCATACTCCTGTCATTTTCACTGGTTTAGTTTGTTTTGTTTTTTTTCTGGGGAGATTTCCATGATGTTTTTAATCTTCACCTGAGGATGTCTTTTCTACTTTTTTTCTGGGGCTGTCTTTTTCACATTTGATTCATACTCATAGCCTCCAAAGATCTGTTAAGTAACATCTCTTTCTCATTATGATATACAGCTGTCAGTAGTGCACACCATTATGCTATTCCTTAAAACTTAGTGCTGATTAATCTGATCATGTTTACATTTCTAACTATTTCTAGTTTTTCAGAGTCACGGAGAAAACTTGCTGTTCATTTCCTCTACAGTATTTAGCACATCAAACTCAAGGTCCAGAGAAAGTTGTTTTGCCAGATTAGACCAAAAAAGAGTGGGTAGACATTGCACAATATCAGAAGCTTTAGAAAAATCTTATGTATATCCAGACCACCTAGCTCAGGCTATACAGCCTTTTCAGCTACGCTTCTTTGAACAAAGAAGTACACCATATATTTAGTCATGTTCAATCATATATATGCACATGATATCTACAACTTGTATGCAAAAAGGGTACCTTATAAAAACCTTGGCTTGGAAAAGTATGTCTGAGTGGCAGGCACTTAGTCATGATAAGATTGAGAGCCAGCCTCTCAAACACCGAACGTACCTGGGCCTGTTTTGTCCTTTACAAAGTTTGTGCTCAAAGTAATTTCAACAGCCTGGCAGTTGCGTATTCTTAGTCCTATGATTCATTTAATAGAGAGCATTTCTAGTAGAAGAAACAGACCCAGGAGTTTGCCAATTGACATGTCAGCTGTCAGCTCTACGGGTGTTATTGGTTACTTAACACTCATTATCAGCTTTCAGCTGCTATGATGAAAAAACAGAGATATGAAGGTCTGTCATAGTTATTCCATTCCTTCATTTAACTTTACCAAGTCACTGGACAAAGTAATTGAAAGTTTATTGTGGAGTATTTTTATGTGCTGCAAGTAAGTGGAAAATATAATTTCATAGCTCCTGATGCTCCCTGAAAAGAAAACAGAATAGATTCCTCCAAACACCTGAGTATTTTCATGTTAAGGCAGATCATGTCACCAGCTGATTTATGTCAGTCTAAGACACTGTAATAAGGTATTTTCCAAGATGATTTATCAGACTCTGAGAGATAACACTTTTTTCTCCTCTGTTGTATTAATTTCACTATTTTCCATTAATTCTTTGCTTATTTTCTTTATTTTTTACAGGCAACTTCACTTAGTGACTGAAACAGTCACTAAGTTACTATAATATAACTATGTTATAGTTAATTTATTTTAAGAATTTTCACATTAACACCACAAAGTTATACAAGAAAATAGCTATTGTCTCAATCTGAAGTCATAACTACAGGTGTAAAACTGCATTAGTAATCTTTTTGGCAATGATTACATCGAGGGGAGAAATTTGTCTTTTTCTTTTTGTCAATCTAAAGCTTTAACGACTTTATGTCAGAAGACTGTAAATCAATGTCAGACAATGAGGGGTTGTGAAAAATAAAAAGACGAGTTTACAGCAGCTTTCATTTTCTTTCAAGCTTTTATTCTAGTTTGATGTCTTTGCTATTTCGTAGAACCTTAGAGTGAGGGAGAGACCCTGAAAGATCATCTAGTTATAACTTCACTGCTGTGGACAGGGACATCTTCAAATGGTTGCATCCTTAGGGTAGTAGTCAACATCTTGGAGTTCCAATAGACACCAGTGACAAGTGGTGTCCCTCAGGGATCTGTTATTGGGACCAGCCATTAATGACATAGGCAAAAGGGCTGAGCATACACTCAGCAGATTTGCGTGAGGCATCAAGCTGAGTGATGTGTTTGACACAACTAAAGGATGGGATGCCATCCAGAGCGACCTGCACAAGCTCAAGAATTGGGCCCATGGGAATCTCAGGAGATTTAACAATACCAAGTGCAAGGTGGTGCATCTAGATCTGGGCAACCACCTGTATCAATACAGGCTGGGGGATGAACAGATTGAGAGCAGCCCTGCTGAGAAGGACTTGAGACATCCACCCCCTCTCTAGGAAGTCTGTTACAGTGTTTGATCACCCACTTGGTAAACAAATGCTTGCTAATGTCCAGTCTAAACCTGCTCTGGCACAACTTTGCATCATTCCCATGCATCCTATCAATGGGTACAGGGGAGAAAAGATAACTCCTCCCTTTCTTTTTCCCCTCCTCAGGAAGCTGTAGAGAGTAGTGAGGTTACCACTCAGCCTCCTTTTCTCTAACCTAGACAAGCCCAAAGTCCTTAGCTGTGGCTCATAGGAAATTCCTTCCACTCCTTTCACCAGCTATTTTGCCCTCCTCTGAATGCATTCAAGGACCTTCACATCCTTCTCAAATTGTGGGACCCTGATCTGAACAGAGCTCTCAAGGTGAGGCCATACCAATGCCGAGTCTTAATAATTGAAAGCACTAGAGGCCTTCAAAAAATATGCCCATGAAGATTATAGAATCTGCATCATTGAAGATTTTAAAAGCTCATCAAGACATGCCATGAACTGCATGATCTAGCTTCAGTTAGGCCTGCTTTCCTCAGGTGTTAGAATTGGAGGACTTTAGAAATCCCTTCCACTCCAAAATATACAACAAACCTAATTCCCTATTCCCTATCTGTTCTGATTTAGAAATTATCAAGAAGGGTTTTATCTGGAGTCCAGCTGATTGATCACTGCCATTTTCATCACAAATTACAGAGATGTTTGGAAGAGAAACCTTGTAACCTAGCAGTTATTTTTATCCATATTAAAAAGTTTGAATTACTGCTCTTGCACTGGGGATGAACACCCTCCCCAGAGTAAAGGCAGCACCAAAATGGTTGAGGGACAGGGATTCTTCGACTCTACAGTTTAAGCCATGGAGTTGCAAAATAAAAGTAAAATTTATAAAAGCATTGTAATGTGATACTCAGTTAAGACACTAAGGAGAGGAAAAGGCCTTGGTAAGTTGAACCCTGCAGGCATTCCCTGACATTCCCAGGTTGATGTTAGGAAGAATGACCTGACATTCCCTCACTGATGATGGGGAAAATTGCTCTGTGACCCTCATCATCTTGGAGGTAAGTCAGATATGATTAGGATGGAAAGACTGGTTCCAGTGTCCTGTTCTAAACTGCGGTGATCAAGCACTGGGCTGGGTGGCATATGCTCCTGATCAGTCCCAAGGACATGATTTACTACCCTTTTCTACAGCTCTTTTCACAGTCCAGTTTCTTCATCTTCACCACCAGCTACTCTACTTACTCTTCCCACAGGGATCTCAGTTTTGCTGACTTTTTATACCTACTTGTTATTCACGATGTGGTTGCCCTGGAAAATTCCGCCTTGGTAAGCAGTTCTGTAAGGTAATGCCTCTGTTTATACATAGTTTTTCATTTCTGCCATTTCTCATGTTGTTGTCATCTTAGTCGGGCTAGTCAGGCTTGGCCAGCTGCATTTACTTTTACATCTACTCCTTTGCTGTCTAACTCCTGTATTTTCTCTTGCTGTTCCCCTCTTAGTGTAATTCAGGGTGGACCTTTTTCTATGAATATTCCAAAACAAGTAGCAACCCGTAAACACTGCTTGTTTATCTGGCCTTTAATCTGCCCTAGATAAGTATTTGTCTTTAGAAGGGGGCACCAGAAAATAAAACACCATTTTCACAAAAAATGCTACCAACTGGCTTTTGTTCAGCTTTTACAAGAAGAAAACTAATGAAACCAGGAATCTGCACTAGCCTCTGATTAGCTCAAAGTCTCCCTGAGGGTATGAGCTTCTTTTGTTACTGTTTCTAGCCTACAATGTCAGTGTCTTCTGCTCCTAGAGACATCTCTGAAACCAGGATTTGAACTTCCTTAGAAATCTCAGGTTCTCTTTCAGATCTCACATGTAGGTCTTTTCCCTTAGGGTACCACAGTGCTAAAGCATCAGGATACTTTATGTGAACTGCCACATCCTGCAAGGAAAACCCTGCCCTCACTTTAATTTTTAACTTCATCACAGTTTTCACGAACAAATTGCTATTCAATCAGAATCATGCTATTTTCCGTGTTTTCATCACAGAGATGTAGAAAGAAGAAAAATACTTCTTTCTAATCTTTATGGTAGGAGGAGTGTTTGTGTTTCAAAGTAAGGGAAAGCAAGTAAAACAGTAGTGACCCTAAGAGACAATGTCTTATTGATGAGGACAGCTCTGAATTGCCATTCCATAGTAATAATGTTTTGTTTTCCTCTCTTTTGTACTTCTTTCCAGTTTTTAAGAACAGGGATGCATTATACATTGGCAGGTACATATTGAATGAGAGAGAGTGTTGACAGAACAGAATTGACATAGTGTCACATGAAAAGGGGCAGGAAAGATGAATTTTCTGTCCAACCTATGTGAATTTATTTTTTTGGCTATCAGAGTCCCTTATGTTCAAAACAGTCTGTTGGCATCTCACCTAATGAGACCCTTCGCTTCGCTTCACCGAGACAGACAGGACATTGGATACCTTTTAATATAAGGACTACACCAAATAGTGGTAGAAAAACCCTCAGCAGGTTTGCCCTAAGAGTTATTTCACCGTCGATGAAACTGTTGGCACCTAAAAGTGGACTCACTCTAACAGTTCACGAAATAAAACGTTTATTAATACAAATCTGTGACAATTTATGGGGTTTGCTGCATCAGGAAAAGGGTCTAACTGCAAAAAAAACACACTTAAACTATGTAGTAATAACAATAATAAGGCAAAGCATAGACACACATGCTAGAGCTAAAGAAGTAACAAAAAATAAGTAAAAATTTTAAGGTACTATAGAGCAAAAGTAAAATTAGTGTATATGTATAAAGCAATCGCTCATCCCACAGCATCCTGAGAAGGTGGAAGGTGAAAAGGTAGCCTGTCTGTTACCTCTGCAGCATTATCCCCAGTTTTTGCTTATGTCCAATCTCTTTTTATACCTTTTCACCTTTTTGGGGGTGATAGACAGATGAAATAGGCCTAAGGGTCCACTTGCCCTGTTCCTTGCATCCAGGATTTTCCGGGGGGGGGGGGGGGAAGGGGGAAAAGCAGGGACGGAGAGACCTGTTAACTCCATATCACTCCTTTCTTCATTTTAATCCCTTTATCAGTGTGGCAGTTTGAGCTACATTAGAAATCCAAAATCCAATTTCCAGGCCTCCCCCCACCCCTTCCCACAATTTATCCCAACACCGAAGAGAGAACTTTCAGACAAGAGGCTTCTATAGGGGGAAGGGGAACTATATACATTTATTTACACAAAGAAATATACTGTACAAACTAAAAGCAACTATAAATATATATATTATATTTCTATCAGTCCTTTTAAGCCACTCCCTTTAACTTTAGTCCAGGAAAAGCCTTTTAGGTTGATATGTGACGCAGTCTCTCTCTCGTGGGAGTGTTCGGGGCCCCTGAACACTCCCTCACCAACCTTCAGCTGTTTGCCAAAGTCCTTTATTCTTACAAAGTCCAAAATAGCTTTGAGTCCTTTCTCCTCAGTCCTGTGTCATTTCTGTGATCTCTCTCTCTCGGTCTCATACCTCGGTTTGCTGCTGCTGTAGCTTATCACAGTAGGCGTTTGGAATCTTCATTCCTTCAAGTCAGCTTTTAACCTACCCGGTCAAAACCTTGGCAGGGCAACTCCAGAGCCCTTTGGCCCATCTCCAATTTCGCCTGGGATTCTTCTCCCAAGCGCCAAGCTGTTTCGTTATCAGCCCATCCACTTGGCTTTGCTCCAATGCTGAGCCTCTTCTCCACTTAACAGTGGAGGGAAAGGAAAGGCCCCCCTCCACAGCTTAACTGCAAAAAGGGGGGGGAAGAGGGCTCTCTCTCTCTCTCTCTCTCTCTCTTACCAGTTGTTTGTGAGTCACATCCCTCACAAACATACACTCACTCCAATGCTGCCTCTACCTCTGACCTAGGCAGAGTTGGGGGGCCGCAGGGCTCCCCTTCCCCCCCCCCGGAGGGGGAAAGAAAGAGCCCAACCACCCCCTGGCCTTCTACACCTACACGCAGCAGACACCAACAGAGAATATATTCCAACAGCTTCCGATGCTGTGTATATATGATTTTTAGCAGAAGAGAACAAAACAAGTGGTGATTGGCCCTCCAGGGAACACTGCCCTGGCACCCAACCACCTCTGAGCCCCCGACTCCCGGGGGGGACAATCTCAAACTATGACAATCAGTTTCTGGGAATGTCTCCCCAGGTACAGTTTTTTTCCAGGAAACCATCAGGAGCCTTTTTCTTTCTTTTGTGTGGCCTTATCTATCACCTTACATGTAGCACTGAGCAACTGGAATAAAGCCATTAATATATATTTCTACTTTAACTGACTATTTGAGTAGCTACAAATGAGGTAACACTAAATGACAGAGGAAAAAAAGTCAGGCCTTTCATTTACATCCACTGATGGTAATCAGTTAAAAAAACCCATATTTTTGGGTTTTTTTTTCAGGTAGTATTTTCATTATTGTCCAAGGCCTTCGGTGAATCAGATAGGGCAAAAATCATCTTCGTCCTCTAGTTCTTGGCAGCCTCTACTCCTAGATGTTGGACAGAGCTTCAGATGGCCTAAACATAAATCTTTCCACTGGTTCTGGTAGAGACATAATGATTTATAACCATTGAAATCAACCACTGTGTGTTTGCAGAGGATAAAAATCAGAGCAACCACTGATCCATTGATTTCTCCTCCTACTTCCTTGTCAATGCTTTGTGCTTTGTTAGAACTTTCCATTCCCTCATTGGTTCTTACAGATATCATCTGCTGTAATTTTAGTCACTCTTGTTCAGAGATATAAAAACTTCCAAAAAAATACATAGTTAAACAATTCATTTAGTATTTTATTTTCAATTGGAGAAATAATTTATAATAAATTTGAACAGTCAAAAATGCTGATATTAGCTCATTTTGTAAGAATTTAGTTCTATTTTGATTTATACTTTGGACAGTGATGCTGTAATCTAAATATTTGAAGATTAAATACTATAATCCGTAATTAATTTGACATGCTAAATAATTATTATGGATTTTATAAGCTCCTGAATGAACTCAGCTTTTATTTCTAATCTGTATGAATGACCTGCCATGGCTACATATCAGATCATTACTGGAGATTTATATGGATAATACAGTAATTTATTATGGTTCTCTAAGATTTCTAGATGTAGTTTATGCCCAGATTTCAAGGGTGAATACCGTCAGTGATTTTCTTGTGCTAAATAATTTATCAATAGAAACAAAAAGATTGACAAACTGGGTGTTGTACTCTGTATAAATTGATCCGTTAATGGTAGATCAGAAAAAGTCTCTATAAAAAATTCTTTCTTCAAGAAAACAATATTTGCACTAAGTTTAATAAATAATGTAGAAGATGTTACTCAATACACATGAAAATAAAGTATGGTTATCAGCAAACTAGTGTTGAACTTGCTTTGTGTATTTTTAATTTAATAACACTAGTAAATCCATAAAATGGTTGATCTGCACTTAAGATTAGATGGACTAATTTCTTCATTTATTTACAGAGTCATGTCTTAGGAGATTTCATCTTGCATCACTTTTTAACATCTCTGACTTCTTTTTGCATGAAACAGTCAATGAAATGCAGTCGAATCCCATGTTACATAAACAAAAATTCTATGAACATCAAATATTTACACTGTCTGGAAAAAGACCCCAGGTTTGATTGGCTGATTTATAAAGGGATTTTCTCTGTGCCATTGTAATATTGCAAAACTGGTCACTTATTTCAAGAGGAGAAATCTTGCGTGTTTACACCTTTGTAGAAAAATCTTAGTACTGAGTGTTTTACAGCAATGTATCTGGAATAAAATTGTAATGTTTTATAATTTTGGGTCATCCTCTGAGTAAGGAAAACATTCCACAAATTTTATTTATTTTTGTTCAAATATTTTCATACTTATGCGGTGCTTCCTATAGATTCACACATCTTTAACAGAGTAGTCACAAATACTAAAGTCTATTGAAGGTGCAGCATCACAGGGTTCCCTTTGTGCTAATAATCACAGAAAGTATTCATGGTCCTCTGTTGCTTTAATCTGCTGAATTCTTTTCTGCCATGTCCTGAGCTGCTGCAGTTGCTAGTTAAAACAACTTGGAGCATGCACTTCCAGGTGTCACACGTCTACCTTCACTATAATACACAGACTGAGAGAGCTAATGCATCCTCAGATTAACATATCACATTTCAGATAAACTACTCTGTTCATGTTCAATCTTAAAATTCCTTTCTTAAGATTTTGAACAAAAGTTTGTATCATTCTGAGAGATGTGTTTTATCAGCACACAGCCATTTTCATAGCTCTAGGAAAAGGAAAAAATATTATTTCTTTTGACAGGTTTCACAATGCTATGTAAATCTTTTCCATACACAGAGGACCTGCTTTATGACCTAGTATTGCTTATCTCCAAAATAATCACCATTTTGACTAGGTCAAGTAGCATCATTTGATAAAATATCAGATTTTAAACCACTTGTGTTGGAAAATATATCCTTTTGTAAGCTCCCAAAGCAGTATTTTCCCTGGCCTAATTTTCAACTCATCCTTACATTTATAGATTCTTCTAGTATTTAAGGCGCTGCTACTTTGCACTCAACCATTTCATAACTGCTGAATGGAATGATATTAAAGCATAGGTCATACTGCACAGCTGTGATTAAGAAACATTTTAAGGTAGTGTTGGATACATTTCCTTTCCATTTCCAGTCATTTATTTAAACAATATAACTACTATAGAAAAAATAATGTGCAAGGTACAATGGGACACATTATAATATCTCACTCTGCTTATAAAAAACTATATGTTCTTTCATATCAATAGAAGTACATGCTTTGTAACCACTACATTCTTCACACCCACCGTACACTGACTAATACAATGACTAAAGAATCCATCTTAGAGTTTCCTAATAATGTCTAAATTTATTTGCAATCTATGTCTGAATAAGTTAAATGCATATATTGCATTACTGCTTGTTTTGCCAATACTTGCATAAGGAAAACATCAGTAATGCAGAAAAAAATGTTCAATTTCAATATTTAACTTTCTGTTGTGTTGTTAGTTGCAACATGACATCCGAGTTACTTCAAATAATTATTTTATTATTTTATCCAGGAGGTAAAAATCATACAGCTATACATGATCGGTAACAGAAAAGTTCATTTCACCTACATTTAATTGCTGAGTATGTAGAATTGTATACTTGACAAGTCCAGCTCCTGCCTCAGTATCCATGTAATATTTCATTTTAATTAAATCTCTTTGAAAAGGTGCAGAGCAAAAGCTCATAATTCTCACTGTTTTAGACAAATCAGCCCTGCTATGATACAGTACATATGTACATGTTCACATGCTTCTCATACTTATTTCCAGAGTGATATTTCTCTTTTACACCTTCTCAGTGCTTCAAGTATTTACTAGAGATTTCTTGTGAAAACTTATTATGATCCTACTAAAAGTGAAGCAAAAAATCACACCATAGCAGCTCAAATAGCTGTATAGATTTTCTCTAGAAGTAAAAAAATCTGCTCCAAGTAATTTCTTCCTGGGGAATAAAGACTAAAGCTTCCAAATTATGGTTGCTCTGTTGTGATAGATTGATGATGGCTGGCTGCGTGACCTTTATCCGGACATGCTCTCACTACCCCTCCTAGACAGGACAGCAGAGAAAATAAGATGGAAAAGCACGAGTCAAGATGAATACAGGGAAATTACTTACCATTTACTGTTTGAAAAAGAGACTTTACTTGGGGAAAATTAATTTATTGGGAATTAAAAACAGAGTAGGATGATGAACAACCTAAAACAGTAAGAAAACAAAACAATACAAATTAAACCCAATGAAAACAACAACCTCTCCCCCAGCAACCAGGCCCAACTTCACTCCTTCATCCCAGGCTCCACCTTCTTCTACCTTGAGTGGTGCAAGAGGATGTGGAATCAGGTTTGTGGTCAGTCCATAAACCTTTGTCTCTACCACTCCTTCCTCCTAATCCAGCTCCAGTCTATTCAAGTTTTAATAATTGCAGATATTCAGGAAAACTATGTATAAAACAATTTTCACATTGCATTAGATTTTAGCTTTCCAGAGTATTAGAGGTTTATGCTTAAGGACTGGATACCCCCAAATGGCACAAAATGCTTTAATTTCTTGTGTGATTTCAGTTTGTTATCACAGTATAGACTGCACTCTCCTTACTGACCAAATCCTTACTATTTCTCTGCTACTGTGAAAAGATCTTGATCTTCAGTTGATAAAAGTAACGACTTGTACTTAAGGACCATAATGGGTCAAATCAAAGGTCAACCTATTCCAACGTTCTACTAATAAAATACTAAGAAAACACTGAAAAAACCAAATGTGAGCAGTGCAATACTACAGTCATATATCCTCAAAACACTTCATTTCCTGTGATTTAAGGTTCAGCAGCTTTTTGGGCCACAGAGGACTTGATGGTCCTTAATAACCGTCAGTGGGGGGTTTCTTACACAAATTTACCCATTTCTTTTTGAATTTTGTGTAATCATTTGGCCTCTGAAGCATCTTGTGGCAAAGAAATTCCAACTTAGCTACATAAGAAGAAGTTTCTATTTTGTCTGCAACCTGCTAGTTTTACTGGAGCTCCTTATTCTGTACTGCACAAGACAGCAAACAACTTGAGCTGATTACCTCAAATCCCTTCTGTTTCTCAATACTGTTACCAGTAATCTACTCTCCATTTTCTCTTCTGCAAACTGAAGACTGTTCATCCCTAGTTACAGATGTCCTTCCTACTTTTTGTATGTTTTACATTAGTTATTGATTTTTCTAATTTCCTTTTACTTTTCTAATCATTACTAATATTTGACTTGCCCATTATTGTGTATATCATAGCAGTAAAGCTAGTATCTTTTTCACATATATCACACTTATTTATATTTAATATAACTGTAATTTGATTGCTTGTGTGACCTTTCCACAACTCCTTATGGTGACCCCTCATTTATACCATGCTGAATATCTCAGTGTCATCAGCAGATATTGCCAGCTCACATTGTAACTGTTTTGCATATCAGCTATAAATATCTTGTTGGGGAAAAAAAAAAAGAAGGAGTTAGGATCTGTTTGGGCAACTTCTCCATGGCACAGGTTGTGTTGAGACACAGTAGCTAGCAGGTTTCAGGAGCTATACTTTTCCTCTCTTCTTTTGAATTGTTTTGTGGTACTTGAAGCACACACTGAGTCTTCTATTTTAACTTCAAAATAAAAGCCCTTATGAGTGAGCAATGTGGAAATAAGCACTTATTTGTTCAGATGGCCTGAACATCAGTTCCACTAAGCACTGTATCTGGGCACAATAAAAACATCTGCCCACAGAAGACAAAGTCTCTTATCAGAGCTATGTGCTCACCCTGTAGGACTTGAGAGATGAGTTCCTCAAAGGCTTTTTACACACCATTGCACCCTGGCTGGCACAGGTCTGAATTTTTCTATTATATAAAGGTAAGCAAATGATAAGGATACGTGGTTGCAAGGGAAGTGCAGTATTTCTCCTTACCCAAATGTACCCATTCTTCCTTACCAACTCCAGATGGTTGAATTGTATTGTAATTTCAAACCTGCAAACCAGTTTGAGGAGTACTTCTTTGTCATTTGAGATGAAAGATGCTCTGCTAAAGGTAGTAACTCTATCATTCTTTTAATGCTTGCCTTAAATTACATTAAACAAGTTCTAAAAAGAATGATCAAGGAGCTAAGAATATAAGGAAAAAATAAGACCATAAAAAAATTATTTTTGTAATGTACTTTAAAGACATCAGATGAGACATGAGATGTATAGATCAGCTGTTGTTTGGGGGAAAATAGTATCACCTGGAATTCCAATGTAAAACTTGGACCCTGTCTTTTGTTACATAGAAACAATCAGTAAATGTGAAATACTGAGCAGTCCTACACTTTGTATCTTCTTTTCATCATTTCTCAATTTATTGATTATTGCCAGTTTCTCAAGAATTTCTTTCCAGATTTTATACAATGTGTCATTGTTTTGTTTCTCCTTTTTTGATGACACCTTTTATTTTCTCTCATGTTGAAAATGCCTTGCTTCAAAATATTATTGTCATTACCTGTCCTACAAATATTATTATGCCTCCAATAAAGGACTGTGAGGTTAAGTAATAAAAAATCCATTTTATTTCCAAGTATTTATGATATTTCCTCTCACTAATAATCTGTCTTGTCAATTAAATTTAAGTATTTGAACAACTCATAACAATTTTATGTACTCATGTGAGTAGTGGGAAAAAAATGCTTCTAAATTTAAAAAGAAAAGTGTTGACAGATTAGTAATATCTAGCAGTTTTCTTTTTAGCTAACATATACAAAACTCTAATATGTCTTATTATGTGATGCTACAACACACCTACAAGATCTCTGTACATGAAAAACTACTGGTCTGAGAAAGAACTTAACAGCGATTAAAAACTCTCTGTCATACCTAGCCTAGAGTCTGCAGTGACAGAATGTCTGTAGCTGTACTGGCAGTTGCCCAGTGACAGTTATACCTTTCCCCCTTTTCACAGCCTCAAAATAGAGCAGTACTCAGTCTAGAGGGTAAAGTTTGTACCTCTGCCTGAGAGAGAGTTTGAGAAGAAAATTTGCAAATACTGAGTGGAATACCACTGGCTGAAGTTACGGCTTTACTAAAGCAGTAATTTTTTGACTGGGATCGAAAATTCACCAGCAGTTACCAACTCAGATAATCTTAGAAAAATAATTCATTTTTGCAGATATCATTGTTCTCCCATTCCCTCAAAGGTCATTTTGCTTACCCTGCACCTATAGCAACAAATCATTGGTTTGTCTGGAGGGCACTCTATTTCTTCAGGCTTCACAACATCATGTTTTTTCCCTCAAGCTCCCATTTTACTACCTTTTCCAAAAAAAGTCCATTCCTCAACTTCTTACATAATATTTTCTCCCTTTATCTGCAATGTAAATGAAGTGAATCAAAATAATTTTCCTGTGTAAAAGTGCTAGGCATCTATCTACCTGTGGAAGAAAAGAGGGGAGGGAGTGACTTGTCTTTCATTGCTTTTGGAGACTGTGTTGACAAAGTTCCTTCTGTAGACTAACACTTCATTTTGTATGCAGTATGTCGCTGATGATTCTTTTATCTCCATGTACAGATCAAAATGATTGTTTTAAATCTAAAAATAGCTGAAAATAAGAACAAAGTAATATCAATTTAGACAACTGTGTTTGATTCTTCATGACTAACATAAATAGGAATACGGTTATTACTTTTACCATAAAAGAATTTTCCCTTAGAACTAATGTCTCAACTCTGCTTTCTTTGTATTTTATTAAAACATGTATTTAAAATCAAATAAGTACTCTGAATTTCTTTTTCAAACAAGATCATAAAATTAGGTCTATCAAAATAACAAAGATCAAGACCCAGGTTTATGCTACAAAATAAGAGAGAGATATAAAAACTATAAACTTGTTTTTTTAATTTGAAGTTTAGGCCTCAACTTCTCATGGCAAATTTTCATCATCAAGTTTTTGCAGTAGAGAAAGTCAGCTTAGTCATTTCTTTACAGAAACTTCAAGAAGTGCACCATCTGGTATTTCTAACCTCTGTAGTATTGCAAACTTTCCTCTGGGCAGCACTGCTTGCTTAATATTTTTTTTTTGTTACGGTTATTTATTCAGAAGAGAATTGCTTCCCCTCCCCATTTTTGCAGGTATTTTTTTTATGGCCAATTCACCATTACTTACTCATAAGGGATATTTCTGGCTCAAAACTCCTATAAGATATATTTTTAGCAATAAATAGGAATATTAAAAGCACTAAGATCTGACATATTTTTTAAATGTTCTTTTAGCTAGTAGAAATGAATAGCCTAAACCATAAACAGGCAAAAATACTAAATGTCTATCTCAACTGCATGACATTTGTGATCTGGATATGGCAAGCTAATATATTTATCCCTGTGAATGGCTGTACCTTCACTGCTTTGGCTTCTTTCTAATGCCTGTTGTTGGGAAGTGTCTCTTCTATGCCAATACCTAGTTACCAGTTCACAAATTCACCAGTGCAATGCATTGGAGGAAGATCCCATGACTTCTTGGAAGTGCAGAAACAAATTGTTTTGATATTCTTGTTTTCAGAATCATGATGCCAGTCTTCCAGTTTCCATTCTACCAGCATCAAGGTTTAAAGAAAGGAAGAAAAAAACCTTCTCACTACAGATCCAATATCAGCTGCATAATTAGTAGGCTGAGTGGCATAGTTCATTTTGTGAGGTTTCTCCTTCTGTTTACAGAGCTTATAAGCAAAGTCCTTGCACAACCTGATGGCCAAAATCCAGTCCTTATGACAAAACCTTCCACTAAGTATAGCTTTCACTCATGAAAACCTTGTTGTGAAAATAAGTGTAGATTTATGCAATCATACACCGTTTTCTTAATACATGACTGTAGTCTTGCAATGTGTCTCAGAATCATATTGTGCAGAATGCAAATATAGGGAAGCTTCCATCAGGCTTGGCTCACCCAGTGAATCTTCACTTAGATTTTTTAGATTATACTGCCATTGTGCTCTAGTTCTTTGAACTCAGTGATTCTATTTGCCAAATAAAATCATCCCATAATTGTTGGATCCCAAAATATATCTATAGAGAGAGATTTAAGTGGTCTTTGGAAAAAACTGTGGGCTATGAAAGCTGGGGAAAGAACCTCAGTTTAAGAAGTAAATGAGATATCATCGGTGTGGAGTGCCCTGGTAAGCCAGAGAGCCTGCACTCTGATCTCATCACACCTGCGCAGAAGACTTATTGTGTTTTATCTCTCCCTTTGTGTTCCTTGGATCCTGTGCATTCTGCAAACCCGAATACCTTCTTTCCCCCTGTAATTCCCCCAAGATAAAATGGCTTTTCCCCTATGATGTATGTGTTAAGACCCCAAATTTGTTAACCTGAGTTTTCCGCTTACGTCATCCCCTGAAACCCCCTAATTGTAATAATTGTAATAGTTACAACCCCCTGTTGAATATGTAGACCCTAAACCCTTTAAATATGAACTTGTAAGTCCAATAAACCATTCCAGTTTTCTGCCTCTGCTGGGATCGTCGTAGTTATTGACTCACTACACACAATACAAAGATAAGCTTTGAAAAAAACGTATATACAAATTCTTTTGGAAGATTTACATGCAACAAAAACAACTTTGGATAACAGACAAAGTTTAAAGGTAGAGGTGTTACAGGACTCTGTAAAATGCCTCTGCAAGTGCCTAACTTTGCTAGTTAGAGAGTTCTGGGTCTGACAGAACTTAAAGTTTCAAGATATTTTCAGAGTGGATGGGATTATTTTCATTCTGATGCCAACCTCTCTCCATGGTTCTTGCAATTCAGGTGTACAGAGAAAAAACTGACTTTTCCCAAGTCCCCAGAAAGTTCCCTCTAGGTTATCCATGGTCAGGACTGCATTTATAGCATATATTGTTTGCCTCTATTAGCTACACATAGAATATTCTATGGTTATTTTGCACAACTGGTCTGTCCCAGTCCCCAGCATCAGTATGTAACTTTCAAAAAATGCATAAAGGTTAGGTTTTAAAATGCCAAATTTTACTTCACAAGTAAAACTCATTTTACCTAAATAAATATTGCTCTTAATGCCTCATTGTAAATTTTTTTATCCTGTCCTCTACTAGCAACCCCCTACACAACACAACAGTAAAATAAATATAGCTAAAATATTGGTTTGGTGTTCTCTTGCTGGTCAATGAAACAGTTCGCCCTTGTTCATTGCTTCTGTACTTGAAATGTGCTTTACAGTACACATATCAACAAACATGCATGGTCAGAATCTGATCTTCATGCGTTCATCTCATTTTAATAACCTTTTAATTAAACTTACATGAGGAAAATGCTGGTTGAGGAAAAGAAACTAGAAGACACTAAGTGGTATTTAATTCTTGCAAAGAGCCAAGAAGACACAGTAGAAACAGGTAATGGACAACAGAGGATTTGCAGTTTTTCCTCACTTCTTGCTTATCCTCTCCTGGGCAGGTATATTTTCACAGAAGACGATGTCTTTTTGTTAAGTGGCATTTTTAGAGAAATTTTGTCTATTACTCTTTTTCCTCCTTCACTGAAATGACAATCATCTGGAAACTGCATAGGTCTTACCATGCTTTTCTAGGATCAATGCACTAAAAATAAATTGCCGTATCCAGAAGGCATCAGAATAATTATAATTCAAGGGAAACCTCTTACAAATCAAGACCTCTATGCATCCTTGAATGTCACTATATAACATATACATATTTTTAAAGCACAGGTAAGACTGACAATTTTATAGTACTATTGGTTTATTAACCTTAATATTCAGCAATCCCATTAAGTCTGATGGAAAATAATCAACCTTTGACTAATAACTTGTAGTTTATGATAGTATAATATACACTCTTGGGCTTGTTCAGAATAACGTAAATATGCATGTACACTTAGAGGACTTTGTATATCATCTGAGCTTTCAGGTTTTATTTTTATTATAATAATAAAATTACATTAAAATAGGGAATTCAGACATGCAAAACAAGTCCACAAATTCAAAAAGTTTTGCAATTCATTGCTAACACTAGCATTAGCACTGGTTGGCCTCATTCTCCCAATGTAGTTTACAGGATACATGCCAGTCCTGTGTCAGTGTCTGGGGATGTCATGGTCAAGACCCTTACACACTTCAATAGCTGATGCAAGACCCCACTCTCTCCTGCAGCTGACACCACCAACCTGGGGTGACTCCAGCTGCTGGCACGCAGTTCTCTCACATTGATTCCCCTGGTAGGTGTTGCTAGTCCTTGCAGTACTCACATATATGGAATAAAAAGTGAGATTACAAAGATTAATATATTTTGTAGAATAGGACAGACTATGGTGATCTGCCACAGGACACAGTCAGAGAAGCATACTGACTGATCCTCTTTTACATGTAAAGGGCCTTTTCTGTCAGTTCCTCCTTTGTTCCTCCCCAGTTACCTTCCCCTGCACATTATAGAATCATGGAATGGTTTGGATTGGAAGGAACCTTAAAGATCACCCAGTTCCAACCTCCTTGCCATGGGCAGGGACACTTCTCGCTAGACCAGGTTTCTCAAAGCCCCGTCCAACCTGGCCTTGAACAGGGCCAGGATTGAGTCACCCAGGACTTCTCTGGGCAACCTGTTCCAGTGCCTCACCACCCTCAGAGTAAAGAATTTCTTCCTAATATCTAATCTAAACTCAGTTTGAAGCCATCCTCCCTTGTCCTGTCACCATAGCTCCTGATGAAGAGTCCCTCTCTGGTTTTCCTGTAGGACTCCTTCTGATACTGGGAGGTTGCTACAAGATGTCCATGCAACCTTCTCTTCTCCAGGCTGAACAGCCTCAACTTTCTCAGTCTGACTTCATATGGGAGGTGCTCTAATCCCCTTATCAACCTCATGGCCCTCCTTCAGACTTGCTCCCACACTTCCACGTCCTTCTTATGTTGAGGGCACCATAACTGTATTCAGAATTCCAGGTGGGGGATCTCACAAGAACAGAGTAGAGGGGGGAGAATCACCTCCTTTGATCTCCTGGCCATGCTCCTTTTGATACAGCCCAGGATTCAGTTGGCCTTCCAGGCTGTAAGTGCACACTGCCAGCTCATGTTGAGTTTTATGTCAACCATCACCCCAAAGTCCTTCTCTGCAGGGCTGCTTTCATTCTCCATCCAACCTGTAGGTGTGCCTGGGATTGCCGTTACCCAGGTGTAGGACTTTTTATCATTTTGATTCTTTCATTTGATTAGTCCCACTGAACACCAACCTCCAACCCCCAGTATCTCAGCCTCTCAAGTTTGCAACCTTATTGTTCACAAATCCTCAATTTGCTTGCTGTTTCTTGATAGCCCATCGCTAATTTTGGTTTTGGCTTGTCTTGGTTATGTTTGTCTGTCAGGTCTGTGCCATTTAATTATTATCTGCATTTACATAGAAATAGTCCTCCATCAGATAATCTTAGCAAAGCAGACGCTCACCTTCTACATCTTTACAGATTCTGCATACCCTTACTGGTCCTACTGGGGGAACCATCAGAGCTCAAACTGAACAACTGTAGTGCAAAATCTGAAATAATTTTGATTTAGACAGAAGTACTAAAGTACTTCTGCTATTGTTTGATTGCAGGCATGATCCTAAATATATAATGAAGTAACAATAAAAGGAAACATATTGCAATTAACGAAAATAATCCAGAGATTTGCTTTGGGTTTTTTGTGTTGTTTTGTTTTCTTAACACAAGTCAGTGTAATTCAGTGAATTGAGCTATTTTGGTAGCAATTCAGAAACAGCTAGTATTACTATCATGGCTTCTGTAAACTACTTCATCTTCATCTTCCTTCTTCTTCATGGCTAGGCTTCGCGAACGAAGATTTGGGAAGGGCTCTACCCACTTTTCTTGCAAGCACGTTGGTGGCTAAAAAGGCCAATACGAGAGAGGCAAGTCCGGTTGCAAAAGACACAACAGAAAGACTCCTTAGATGGTAAATTCTGCAAGGCACGATTCTTTCTGCGTTGTCTTTTCTCCTCAAGGGTGATCCTGCGTGCTTTCTCAAAAGCATCAGCAGCGTTATAAATGGTTTGTCTCCAGGCCTCCCGATTGGAGGCCAGAGTGGACCAGTTATGGTGGTCAATATGCCCGAGGCTGAGTTGTTGCTTCAGGGAGTCCTTGTATCTTTTCTTCGGAGCTCCTCTCTTGTAAACTACAAAGACACAATATTCAACACATGGGATTTGCAACACCCTCCTTTTTCCCCTAGGCAAACTATGTCAAAGTTGTTAATCTAAGATATGGGGCAGTTAACAAGTTTGTATCTGAAGACTGCAGAGTAAAATGGGATTCAGAAAGAATCAATATTTCTTCTAGATAACAGGAGTCAAGGCCAGGTCATACATTAAACCAAACAATTTAAGTATAAATATCAATGTGCTTCCTGACAGGATGCCAATAAATGTGCTTTAAAAGAAAAGGTATATAACTTGGTCATATAATTAGGAATAAAGTACCAATAAACTAAAGGCGTTTCTTAGAAGAACTGAAAATATCTTAAAGTAGCAATTCACAGAAACAATTGGGAGAAACTGAAGCACAGGAAGAACCCACTTAACTCCAGCTGAAGATCACACTGCACGTGGAGCTTTCAGAATCTCACAGGTTTGGTTGCAAAAGTCTTATTATCTCCGAGACAGGTACAGATCAATACTAGCAACATCCACAAGATTGAAACAGGTCACACTTAGGAGAGGAGATGGTATCATTTTAATGAAGAAATAAAAGATCATATGCAGGATTCTTAAGAAGGAGACAGTGAAAGGTCATTTGCTGTACAACAGATTTAATGGTTTTCTCCTAATGAATGCCATCAGTGTAAGACAGAGGTTTGGTTTTCCCTGGAACTAAAAGATTGTCAAGTTTTTTAGGCTTTCAAGTTTTCTCTGAAAAGAAAAATATGAGAAAGATCCAGTGAATTTTAGAATTATTTTCCTCTAATATATCTATATTAAATGAAAACCATATAGACACAACTATCAGGGTAGAAGCAGCACAAATCCTCACTATGATTGTACATCCACAGGATGACATGACTTTGTAGGTCTGATGGTCATGCGTCTTTTCTTACTGGGGAATGAAGGGAAAGACTGAGTCCTACTACAGAGTAAGTCATGGCATAACAGTCTGAGCTGAAGACAGATAACTTGAGGCAAATGTATCCACCACTGATCATTCACAATGTATCCTGCAGTGGTGTTGGAATCGCTTTCAGACTGTAAAGAAAATTCTACCAATCAATGAGTAAACCAAATTATTTTAAATCAATTTTTTTTTTCTTTTCAAAGATCCTTAATGAAAAAAGAAAGACTGTTTTGTTCCCTCAGCATGGCTTAATGTTGCTGCTTTACCTTAGCTGTGAGGGAGTCATCATCACTATTGGTGATGAGAGGGATGAAACCAATAAGGTAATGCTAATAGATTCAAAGGGATTTATCCAATTAGTACTCAAATACACTGGGGTGATCATATGTCTGCTTTTGATAAAGGCTTGTTTTTTCAATAAATTTCACTGAACTGTCAGATTACAGGTAGGTTCATTCAGCAGAAAGTTGAAGTCTAAGCATGGGAAAAAGGGTTAAAGAGGCCTTTCAGACAAATGTTGTATTTTAGAATTCTCTTGTTTACCTCTAAGGAAAATGTAACTCAAGAAATGAATATGCAAATGATAAGTGAGAATTATAGACACATGCCAAATATCTGAAGTTCAATATCTGAGTTTCAAGAACTCCTAGCACCTCCCCACCACTTCCCTTTTGCAAAGTATAGAGAAAAATTCATTACAATCTCTTTGTGTTAGAATTAAAGATGTTGAAAGCAGTTTTGTCTCCTAAAATTTGAACTACCATGGGATGAGTTACTTGTTGGTTGTAAAACCAATCAGTTCTGGCACATGTGAGCTCAGGAGCACAGACAGAGCGAGTTGGACACTCAGCTACCTCTACATAGAACCACCTTCTCCAGGGCCATAACTCACTGTCCTTTGAATAATGCCTCTATTGCCTCTAAATTCTAGATCTGACCTCTTTTCCCATATTCAAATTATGTCAAGAGGAAGAATTAATATTACAGCTTAAAATTATTTTCTCTTCAGAGGTATGCCAGTGATTAAAACAAGGTTATAGCACTGTAATATTTTAGTACTTTTCCTCGCTGTGGAAAAATTTGTACATTTTTGGACTCAACTTCTTGACTCTAAGATGAAAATAAAGACATTTAACTTTCTTCAGGAACGATTTCCTTTTTCTGTCTCAAAAAAAAAAAAAAAACAAAACAAAACTGCAAAATTCTATGCAACATTTATGGTAAGATAGATATTAACTTCAGGTTAAGCTTTTAAACTTCAAGTAGTGCCAGAGATAACAGGATTCTTACCTATAATGTTGGGAAGAAAAATGATTTTGTGTTTAAGAAACACTTTTATGTCTGTGGGACAGAGCTCAATTTCAGAATTCCTTTAAAGCCAGGAGTAAATAACTTATGGATTTGAGTCATGTCACTTAATTTTAGCTTGTCTAAAAGTTAGACATCCCACGCAAACTAAGGAGAACATCTTGGCTCTGCCCACAGTTCAAGAGATGGATAACTAAATGTAGAGCATGATTCATACCTTCTTAAAATAGTCACTTTTCACTGACTTGATGAATGTGAAAGTCAGTTCTAAAATGACAAATTATTTTAAAAAGTATAGTTCAGCTTATTTTAGGCTAGAATCTCCCTCTCTCTCATTTACTTTACAAAATCAAGTATTGAAACATTGCCTATCCCTTCAGGAAAGGACAATGGGACTAGGAATACCTTAAGGATTTAAAAGATGTTAATGTACTTGTTTCTAAGATAAATGTGTGATTTTAGTTGTGTCCTGCTCAGATGCAATTATTTCTCAGAGAACATATATTAACAGGTATTCCATGTGTAGACATGTATGGATGTTTCTAAATATTGTGATTTCTTTAGCCGTAAAGAATTACAAGAATTCAAAACTAATTTATATCCTGCAAGCCCATCAGTTCTTTTGTATCTCGCTTGAACCACCTCAGTCCCTTGTGTTCCTTCATGCTGCATGCTACAGATCCATAATGCCATGGATCCCACATTTCACCTTCTTCTGGAGAGTAATTTTTTTTTTTTATCTCTTTCTTTTCACTAGGATGCCTAATCACTCAGGCACCACTCAGAGGAATCCATGGAAACTGGAAGGGCAGACACTCCACTACTGCTAATAAACCCTAGCGTGTAGCGAACTACAATGATCCCAGCGGAGGCAGAAAACTGGAATGCTTTGTTGGACTTACAAGTTCATATTTAAAGGGTTTAGGATCTGCATATTCAACAGGGAGTTGTAACTATTACAATTATTACAATTAGGGTGTTTCAGGGGATGACATAAGGGAAAAACCTGACTTACACAATTTGGGGTTTTAACAATTACCTCATGGGGTAATTACCCAGTTTATCTTAGGGGGCTTTACAGGGGGGAACAGGTATTTGAGTCTACAGAATGCAAGGTGTCCTAGTTAGAATGACTGGGACCAATTCATCACTGGATGGGTGTAACCCCAAACTGTGTATTCTAAAGCCTTCCATGCCATTTCCCAGAAACTGTTGTCAGTAGAGGCCTGCGAGGTAGGAAGACGTTCCTGTCCTCATAATCTTTTTTGGAATTCCCCACTCTGATACCCTTTTATGGAATTCCCCTCTCTGAGGGAAGGACTGAGCATCCTCATACCCTTTTATGGAATTCCCTACTCTGAGGGAGGGACTGAGCACTGCCGCCTGAACTGGAGAATATATAAACTGGGAGTTTTGGAACCTTACCACCACTCGTGGGATCCAGAGGAAGACTGCAGACCACCGCTCTCAACCAGACTGAGACCACCACCCTTGACTGGACTGCAATCACCACTTTTTGAACAGACTGCAGCAGCTCTCCCACCAGCAGGTTTTTCCCCTCTCCCTTTACTTTGGACTTGGGGGGGGGCAAGGAACACCACTTTTGTTCATGCCCCAGGGTGCTGGCTTATACATTTGGGTTTTGCGGGTTAAAACCACTTGTCTGTCTGTATAATTGTACTTATTGTATTATTTTAATAAATTGTTATTCTGACTTACAATCTCTCTTTTGAGTTGAGTTCATTTCCCCTGCTGGTTAACTTTTAAACCAGCACACAAGGATTCAGGGAACCCAGAGAGAGAGATAAGGTCTTCTGCACAGGTTTGATGAGATCAGGTCATGGTTTCTCCAGGCTTAGGCAGGACATTCCAAACTCGTGACATCAATGGATCTTTGTCTGGACTCTAGATGGAGGTTTTTTCCCAGTCTCTGACACCCAAGGTTTTTGTTTAAACCTAGCAGTTTTCTTTTTCTCATATCCAAATTTTGGAATCCAACACTAGTGGTTCTAAAAATCTCAAAATGTTGCAGCAGTCTGAGACCAAAATTTTGTAGAATTGCAATATGGTAGTTCTAGTGGCTGTGCTCCTGCAACTTGAAATTTGGCCATCATATTCAATTTTTTTATGAGGATTCAGGAGAGTGCCAAGAATACTGAGTTCTAAAGACAGATTATGAGTGCTTCAAGTGACCCGGGAGTTTTTTTGTGGATTTTGTTTGAAAGGTATCTTTAGATCCCATCGTATTCATTCAAGGATAACCAAATTTCCAGTTTGAAGCTTTTAAATCCTAAGACAAAAAAATCATCTAGAAAGAAAAACTATACTGATAATTATTCCACAATGAATGAACTGAGCTTATTCTCATTCTTACACTGAATTACAGCTTTTGGAATTTATGAGTTTCTAACATGCAGTTTATTTCTAACCATCGCACTCACTGTTGAAAAAGTCTAGACATTTTAAATAGGAATATTTTCAAGGTATTACTTGAACATTTATTTCAGATTATTACCAGTGACTTATTCAAAAACAAGAGGCAACAAACTGAATGATTAATGTTGTGAGAAAGCTGTCAGTCATAAGGTGCAAAATCCAATCAGTACCTAGGCTTGCTCCTGTTTTATTTTTCTCCGTGTCATGCATTTGGCTACACTGCTTGAATATTCTTTGTCAACAATTCAAAGAAAGCATGAAGTATTTTCCTTCTTATTTTTCATTTGTTTTTTTGAGTAACAAAAAAAGGGCTGTTGATATTTTTAGTGACAATTTCTGCATGATTATGAAGTTTAATAGGTGATGTATTGAGGAGATTTTTCTCATCAGGCTTAAGAGAGAGAGACAGAGGCTGAGTGCAGGAGTGTGAAAATCCATGCTGTATTAATTTTTTGTCTGTGTCACCCACAATATGCCTTGTGATAGTGCTACAGCTGTGATGAAAAAAATGGATGTTCTCAATTGTGTTCCTTTTAGCTTCTGCCCTTTGAAAGGTCGCAATATGTAGAGAGTGAAAGACTTGCTCAGCGCAAAATATAACGTTCTGGAGTGGGTTTAAATTTCTGGAAATTCAGTCACTTAGTACCTTGTTTCTAGCACAAAAGCTTCAAAAACTCGTTACTTCATTCTTTTGTCATCTTCCTCCTGAGCAGAATATGCCTTTATGTTGTAATCCTATCTATCTTGATTTTCAAAGCTGTGAATATTTGCAGCTTCTGCAGTCACCTTCATAGCAGAGTTACTAATCAGCATCTTAATGTGTCCCATCAACATATGTCCCCTTGACTCTGGACATTTCACGGGTAAAAATTTTCAATGAACAATCATGTGAAAGCCTGAAATTCTCTACACTTTCTGTTAGCTGAGGGTCAGCCTCTCAGAAGATAAAAAAATATTGATAATACCATTCTGCATGCTCACAACTGAGCTCATACGCTCAGATTCAATATTCCATTACTTGTGAATACTGGGCTTTCAACTATTCAGCAAAATGTCAGTGTCACAGAGATAGTACTGCAGTTAGTGTAATCAGGAAAGCTACATTTATTTTGATATCTGTTTTGCACCAGCTAAGAATTTGGTCTTCAGGGGTTTAGCATATAATGGCGTCAAGAAGAATGATTTAAATAATAGTACTGACTGTGAGATTAGATGTGTTTGAAGACATCTACTTTCAGCACTGCTAAGGCATTCCTGGAATACTATATAGAGTGACCGGCCTTCACAGTGAAAAGGTAATGATGAGCAGAAAAAGAAGGAACAAGCACAGTCAGAGCCAAAAGCTGTGAAAATATCAGAGTCATCTGACAAATCAATATACAAAGAAGAAGCATTCAGAACCTAAAATTTATCCTTTAGAGAAAACAGCTGAAAAGCAATGGAGGTATATTTAAAGAATGAGCAAATGTGGGCAAGAGTTGTAGGGCTAAACTACAGAAGGGCAAAACTAAGGTGATAGGGAGGTTTCCAAAAGCAAAGCAATAAGACAACAAGAATGTTGCCATTGAGATTGCATGAGTAGAAGAGTTCATAAAAAATTCAGGTAAGCATTTTGAGACTGAAATACCTTGCTGTATGACTATAGATTTTATTAAAAGAGCAAAGGAAGAATATAAAGTAATTTTTCATACTCTTTCAAGGTCTCACGGTCTTGAAGTATGGAGTACCATTAAAATCTTGAGTTTTATTGGTGAGATCTTGGACGTCAAGTATGCAAATAAAAATCTACCTAATGCAATACTTCTTGCATTTTACCTCTAGCAAAACCTTCTTTACTTCCACATCACATCTTATGGGAAAACCCTCTTTTTTCTTTCCCATACTGGATGAAACTGGAAATTACAGTTGACTGAAATAGGAACATTTCTTGGAAAACTATTGATGTTGATAGATTCTTTCATCAGGCTTCTGAAGTCAAGTAAGAGTTCTGATCAAGAACAAAATCTACTAAAAATAACCATTTAGTGAGTCATTTACAAAAAAATACAAGTTCAGATCTTTGTCTACATGCTGAACACATACTATTTGGGTCTGATTTTACACTGTTTCACCTGAGCCACCGTGCAAAACAAGTTTTAAATAAGGTGAGGATAAAGCATTAATATTTTACATCTAAGCACATTATTTGGTGCATATTTTTCTAGACCATACAGAAAGATCAAGTTAATACGACATGATATTCAGTCTCATGGTGTGTTGATTTGTAGACAATACTGGGCCAGAGCTAATTCTCCCTTAAAAGATACCATAGAGGCTATGATATATAGGCTTTTATATAGGTACAACCAGACACACAGACACTGGCACTAAACAAGTAAACCCTGGGAAAGAACACCACTACCAACTCCAAGGATAGTTCTCTGGTTTCTTGAGGGTTTGATTTGTATGATTTCCAAGGAAATGTAGACTGTTGGGTAGGAAAGAAAACTGTGTGAGAATGTGTGCTGTAGTTGAATGCCTGTCCCAGTCTGTTCTGTGTAAAGAGCAACAGGAAAGCCACATTTTTTTAAATGTCAATGTACATTGTTAAAATGCTAATATGATGGAGCAGAAAGTGACAGAAGTAGGGAAGGTAGAAGACTGAGGGCTGTAAATACTTACTTTAAAATACAGAAGGAAGTTCAAACATGTGGTATTCTAATATGTCCTTTTCAAGCACACTGTTTTCCTCTTTACAGAAAAACAAGCAGACAGAGGCCTAATGTCTCCTATTCTTTTATAAACACGAAGTGACGCTAAGAAAAAAATCTGTCCATCACTGGCAGAAAAACTCTTACTGTGTTTATTGACTTCTATATTGGTTTTCTAAGGCAAATAAGGCCATTCAACCATGAAATGTCCTCTTGGAGTTAGGAATGTGCTCTGGTAGAAATTATGGTGGAATGGGATTTATTTTGTCTCCTGAGTTGTATGGACTCACAGTGGTAACTGAGAGAGCAGCAGGGCACTTCCTGCATATGTTCTACAAATTTTCCTCTTTTTCCCCATCCATGTCAGGTTGAGAATAGTGCAAGCTTGTGTGCTGAAGTGGTGCAAATGTATTTTCACAGTGCTTTTCAGATACTTCCTTTTGTTTTCTGTCCCATATTGCTTGTCACTCCCCACAACCCTTTTCTGCATTGTATCCTTGTACTTCCTACCTTCTTACTGTCTAACTTGACTGTTTCCTCTTCTATGTTGGATTGTTTCCGGCTTTGTTTTCTTTCTTTCCCAGGTCTATCCTCTTTCTCCCCAACCCATCTACCACATTTCCACATTTCAAGTCTGACATCCTTTTCATACTTCCAGGGATATCTGTTGCAATTGGAATGCTCTTTTCATTCCCCACCCTGTTCATCAGCTCCACACATCATATTACTTTCTCCTTCCCATATCAACTCAGAACCTCATCCCCATATCTAATCCTTCCTATCCCTCTTCATGATTGATGTCTCTAAAAATGGTCATTGCGCGCCTAACACTACCACATTCTGTTTTGTTCCCTCTTGTCTTTTGACCTCCAAATGTTTTGGAACATTTGCTTCCCTTTCAGTGGGGAAAACAACAGTGGCTGTTGTTTACTAAACCTACTCTTTTACTCGTGCTCTATGTCTGAATTCCAATTTTGGGTTTAGATTTTAGGATATTTGTCTCCTCTTTCTGCTGTTTTTCCCACCTTTCATTTCTACCCACAGATTACTTCTTCTTCCATTTTCTGCTACGGTCTTCTATACCCCATACAGCTCCTCCCTCTTCCTCTACTGTCTTCACATTCATCTCCAATAAACTTGACTTCCCTTCATACTTTGTAAGAAACCACGTTCTTTCTTTCCCCTTGTCTGTAGCCCTGATTCAAATTCTTTATTCCTCCAAATTGTGCTTTTTCTTTTTTCACTAGCTTAGCACATTTTCAACTTCATGGATTCTCTAGGAGGTTCGGCATCTTTTATTTGCTATCATAACACCAATGAAGGAAGAGGGAACAGATACTTTTTAGGTAGGATCAAGTGCATCATTCAGAAAAAAAAAATGAAAAAAAGAAAAAAGTAGCTCAAATGTTATTTTCATGACATTGAATGCTTAATTCTGTAAAGCTTTGGCTCTCAGCAAAAGAACATGATAAAGCATCTGGCTCTCCCTTATATACTCCTCATATAAAGAACTGGAAAACTGACTGTGTATTGTACTTCTAGTTCAAAGAGATAAAAAGGTATTTGGACACAGTTATATTAATCCTTTGTGCCATTTCAGTCTGTTTATTGTGTCATATTTTTGTATGATCGTGGATGTTTTTACCTCAAATCTCATTAATTTATGTTACTTGATGGTAAGTCTCAACATTATTAATTTAGTGAGGATTTTATTTGCAAAAGTCATTCCTCAAATTCCCATCTGTTCCTCTGAATGATGGAAAGCGACTGATATTAGCTTTACTGAAGGAAAAAACATGCCTTGAAAGCCCAATGATACAGTTATCAGTAACTAACACTTTTCTTTATCAGAAAAAAAAAAGTCCCCATATCACTGATTAAAAGCTTCTTTGCTGTCAGTACCCTGACAACTTTCTTTGAGAGTACCTTGAATGAGCCAAAGATTTGAGATGGATATACCTGCAGCTTTTTATTAAAGTGAACACACTAAAACTAACAAAATTGAATTCTCAATATCTAAGTTTATGTTTTACTAGCACACAAACACAGAGGAATAAAGTAAGATTTTAAATGCAGAACAATAATTTCTGCTGAGGAGACAGATTTAAAAAAAAATCTCTTTTGCTAATGATTCTACCTGGATATGGTATAATTTTTCCTCTAGTGCTGCTTTCAAGTGCCTGTTTTTCTTGTACCAAAGAGATCACACTCTAAGGAGGTGCAATATTTTCTTCCTTCTGAGGACTTCAGATTGTAGCAGGCAGAACAAAGCAAATAGGTGGCCTTCCTGTCTGCCACTCAGCCACAAAGTATTTAATACTGCATGATATACAATAATATCGTCAATACACGGAAAACAAACATATTCAATAGTTCTTCGGTCAACTATGCAGAACAGTGCTGGTGCAGTTCATCTATAAGTCCATGAATTTCTGGGACTTGTTATTCAATGTATACTTGTGCAACATATGTGAGGTGTGCTTGCAGCTATGTTCTGCCTTCCATAAGAGACTCAAAGGGAGTCTGGGGTTGCCACTGATCTGTTTGTGCAGGGCTGAGATCCATTTCTCCTGCTGCTTTATTCCGTCATCAACCAAAACTCCAGATGGAGGGGAGGCTTCACACCTCAAAAGCACAGTTTTGTTTTCTGGATCAAATATATCAGATATTATGTTAATTTAAAATTGAAGAACACGTTTCAAAAACTAAGTCACTGTGAAAGTACCTTTCTTCTACTTTCTGTTAATCATCCCAACAAAGAAAAAAGGGCAAAAAAAGAGCATGGCTTTGATAGGGTGCTCCGGAAGAAAAAAAAAACCATCTCTAGCAAGCATTAGCTTGTTTGTGGGTCTGTCATTATGAGTCATTAGCTCTCTGCCACATGCTCTATCTGCCATTCTGTTGTGTATGAAGCTTTCATCTGAGGGGTAAACAAAAACAGGGCTGAAAATCAAGCAGAGAATAATTTTCTCATGGACAGAGTGTTCATGGACACTGTGGGGAGAGCCAACAGAACCTCGCAAATTATTTTTCTGAAATATGGAGGCAGATGAATTGAAAAACAGAGAATTAATCAAAATCCCAGCTACAGTAGCACATCTGTTAAGAAAATTCTCTTGTCACTGGATTTAAAATTTTAATATTGTTATTACAGTAACCATTTGTTTTCATACTTTGTGTTTCATAGAAAAAAAATCTCACACTAAAAAACCCCAACCCAAACCCCCAAACCCCAAAAATCCCAAACAGCTTCTTGGAGGTAATAAAAGACTGACTGTCCTATGTCAGCATCAATGCAACAAAAATATAGATAAAGAAAGAAGATGACAAGTTTATTTCCAATTCACGTATGAAAAGGAGAGGAAAAATTAAGCTAAAGGGAGTAGAAGGTTTTTCCTGTCCGCCATAGATGTGGACAAGGTGGCCTACCTACCAGCAGTGAACCATAGATTTGCAAAAAGAAAATGTGTAATAGATGAGAATTCTGGAGACACAAACTCTTTCTTGTGTAGCATCCATACACATATATTACCAGTTTATTCACAGAAATGGTACAGGAATGGGTGAAATTGCAGAAGCAAAGAACAGTGTTTTTCTCTAATGAAACAGGTGTTTGTGGAAAGCAATGTTTATAATCTCTGTTAGTGTAGTATGAGCTGCTAACAAACAAATTCAAATATAACCCCTGAAACAAAATAAAATCAAGTACTACAAAACAAATGTAACAAAAAACACATATCAAAGAATGGGAAATAGTACTGCGACATTCGCACAGCAACCTTCTCTGAGAGACCCTCCCACACTCCAGGTGACTGCTGCCTACATGTCACACAATATTCTCTTTTGCCATAGTACAATTGGTCAAGATAGGACATGGCAACAGTATGTGCCCTGTTCACATTTCAACACATATATGGGTATCTTAATCTGAAAATGAATCTCACTCATCCCATGTCTAGGAATGGTGCCCACCAAGTATATCCACACCTTGAAGTAAAGGTGTCAAACATCTTCCCAGTAAGGCCGTCAAAGATAGTTATGAAAGCAGAAACAGTAGGATGTTTTATGAAAAAAACACAATAAATATAGCAACAATTTTCAAGAGTACACATATAAAAAGTATTTCCCCAAAAATTTGTGACCTATTCTAACATAAAGTAAAAAGTCATGTACTATTTTGTTTGGAAACTTCAGAAGTCAAATAGTTTTCCTTTTTGTATCCAGTTGTGCCAATTGCAAGGCCTTGTGAATTGAGAGAATATGTGAAAAAATAGTGAAGGTATTCCTATGAACAGTGTGTCCAAAACCAATCAAAAGGTTAATGATAACTTGTGGCTACAAGGTAAAATGCAGGAGATAAACTAATTTGAAGGTAACTAAGGTAGGGTAACTACATGCATAAAAACAGCAGTGTGAAGCAGAGACTGTAAAAGCCACGCAAATCAATACAGTGTGTGGAAGGGTCAAGGAGGATAAAGTCAGAGTAAAACCTGTGCTGGAAAAGATATTACTCAAACGCATAACACTGCCAAAATAGAATGTACTAGAGAGAATTATTAGCAACCCCAAATCAATTTGTTGAAATGTTCCCATTTATTTTAAATCTGGCTCAGTATGGAAACCATTTTAATCCCACTTCTCCATTCATGGCCATGAAGTGTCACATAAGCAAGGCCTACAATGCTGCTTTCTTTTAACCTACAGTTTTCTCAAAAGTGCTTAAATTCCAAGCAGTCCAGTGAGGTTCCAGTAACGTAGTGGTAACTACCAATCCTTGCTCTTTACAAAATTGTTTGTATTTATTTATGAGAATGGGATAGGCCTTTTCTACAGCTCCTAGTCATTCTTTCCCTTTTCAAAAGCAACTAAACAGGCAGAAGTATTATTGATCTAAGCCAGAACAAGAAAAAGTAGGAATTCTATCAATGGAATAGTCTCTTGAAATTTCAAGTTTCATGACTCTTTCAGAGTCAGAGTCCCTTGGACACTAGGGGGAAAGAATTCTCCTTTTTCTTGGTCAAGGAATCATCTGTATTAGCACAAAAACACAACAGCTAACTTGTACTGAATATCTTCCGTTCAGCTGGTTATTATAAAAACATTGAAAATATTCTCCCTAAGTTAAGGCTATACTCTTCCCTTTTATCTCCACTGGTCTGTGGGTTTATTTTTGCCAGCTTCAAAACCGGAAGATGAAAAGTTATTTTAAAGTTGATGAGTTGGTGTGAGGCTCTGAAGTCATTCAACCTGAGTCAGTATATCATCACAGTACTATACAACATCATTTTTCTGTACCAAACTGTTAATCTCTTAATCATGAATCTAATCTCCATCTTGCATTTTACTGTGTCAATGTATAGCACCGTCTGTTATAGTAAATGAGGCCAAAAGACAGATGAAGAAGATACACAAATCATATTATCTTCAGTAAATGAAAGTGTTCCCCTAACAAAAAACTATTCCTATGTTGCTTGGGAAATTACTTGCACAAGTCTATTTTTATGAACTCAGCCTTGGTCTGTGGGCTGAAGTGTGTGCAGAAAGCAAGATGAACTAAAGAAAAGCATGGATACTGCCATTCCTAAGATGTTGCAGCCTACACCACTCTGTGTGCTGAGCTGATTTTTCTGAATGTAAGCTTGAGTGCTGTGAATAGAAAATGCAGTTTCAGCATTTATTGAGCAAAGACATCTGTAAATAGCCTTTGGATTACTGTACAATAATAACTGGGGGAAGTCTTCTTAAGCATCCAGTTCTTGGACTCAGTTTTTCTTGACTAAATATGACAGAATATGTTGCTCCTTCGACTGCTTTAAATCAGAATTTTCAACTCTTGCCATTTTTATTACTCTGATGACACCTGACTTTTTATTTATCACCTATGGATTTGTGGTCATAATAATGTTTTAGTTTTGTTTTCATATAAATGTAAATATCTTTCCAGAAAAAAGAAAAAGCAAATACATAAAGCAAAATTACTCCTGCACAATATGATTTCAAGGTAGCCTCACAGTTTTGGGGATCTGATATGCTTACGAGCACAAGGCACATATTTCAGACTATATTGAAACTAAATCTGTTTCTGAAACAAAGATTATAAGCTATTGGTCATGTAGTACTCATTACTTCCTGTGAGGACAAAGTGAGACAAACTGACACAAACTAAAACACATCCATTCCTGGGGAAGGAAATCTTTGGGATAGTTCTGCTACTGTAAATAAAGAGACTAAAGAGGATGAAAAAAATCCCATTAAAATATGTTCCATAGCACTTTCTTTGCTATGTGTTGGCTTTTTAGCATTCTAGTTGTGCCTGTATCTTTGATGGAACTCAAAAAAAACTTCCTCTTAGATTGCTTGAATGTTATTTCATTTATTTCAAGCAAATTGATTTTTTTCTTATACTTTATTTTATGTGTGTTCTGTCAATCACTGAGCTGATTTTATGTTACTTAAAAATATTATCCTCCTGTCAGCAGCTAATACAATTAAAATCTCTCAATAATGTGGAAGCTAACTACTCCAGTTTTACCTACTTTATAAGGAACAAAATATCTTTTCAGGGATAGAAAAATGTCTCACAAGCAAGAATAAAAAGTTGGTATAGTTTAGTCTGCAGTTTCCTTTTTGCTGCTTAGAAGAGCAAAACTGGCAAAAAGACCATAGTCAACCACAATAAGCTGCTTATGCCTGTTTTTCAGTAAAGAATTATAAGGATCTTACTGGATTGTTTTTGCATAGAAAGACTTCTTGTTGAAACTGATATTTTCATGGGAAACTGCTAGTATGAATAAAAATATCTGCAAAACTAATCTCAAGGTGAAAATTTTATATCAACTGAATGTGTTCTTTCTACTAAAACAATAAAAATAATACTATATGTCTATATATAATATACATTATTATTACTATTTGGTCTAATGCTCTCAGAAAGAAAACAGAAAAAAATCTTCCTTAAAAACCTGCAAAAATATTTCAAAAAAGTGGATTAATATTTTACTCCAATTTACTTTAAAATATTTAAGTAAAGAAATTCTCATGAACACTGATTTTATTTCATATGATTGTGGGTTGTATTGTGTAGGTGCAGATTAAGCTAGAAGACACTTTAGGATCAGTATAAATTAAACATTGCACTGCAAAGCCTGGGATCCCACTTATGAGGAAAGACTATATGAATGCATTTTAGCTTTGTTAAGTAAGTGAAAATTGAGTAAGTTCTTACATAACAGAGCTAAAACACAATGTGCTTTCTTGCACTTTGTAGGTCCTCTCTCACTTTGCAGAACTTTGCCATTCTAGACCTTGAGGAACTGTATATTTTCTCCATAGCTATAGCTGATAACAATGAGGAAAAAACAAATGGTATAAAACATCCATCACAGGATTTTTGCAGGAGTGTCATCAGCCCTAATACTGAAGACCTTAAGCTATATTTTAAAAACAAAATCACGTAGAGGAATAAGGTACTCAGTAAGCACTAATGCAAAACAAAGCTAAAGCTGTATTTTAATTTAAGGGGTTTTTTTGGACAAAAAGCTTTTAAATACTATTTTTCAGGCAGAGATGAATTGTTTTAACTGAACGTTTACTTGTGTTTTACAAAAAAAGCATCATAAAATTTCCTTATACAAAGTGTACTATTTTGACCATTGCATATTTTTTAATTCTTTTCAGTTATGAATAAAAAGTTATTTGCATCAGAAAAAAAAAAGGTTATCTGATTCACTTATCTGTAAAACTTAATTACAATTACCCCTGTTCCTGGAACAGAGCTAAACCCAATGTATTGTACCAGAATATTCAGGTCAGCTTGAAGCTGAGATCATGGAACAGAGAGGTAATTTGAAGTAGGCTCTAAAATTTGGGATAGATGTGTAGCGTCAGGTTTGGCATATTATCTGAAATCAGACAATATAATTGAAAAAATACTATTGAATTTATTTGGACCTGGGGTTAACAACTGTATTTTGCAACAAAAATAGATATTGAAATAATACTTACTTGTTAAAATAATTTTTAATAAGTTTTCCTTTATCATCTAACAATTCACAAATTAAATAGAATATTTTAATTACAAAATTCCTAAAGCAATTCATTTAAATTCTCTTTGCTAAAAATCCAGAATACAAAATGATAAGTGAAACACTGAAGGATATAATTACATAAGCCTTGGGAAGTATTCTTAACTAGCGTAAACAGGACTGGCAAAGGGAGTGTTAAAACTTCAGTGCATAATCTTGCTAGCCCAAGTTAGGAATGAGGATAATTATGGGAAATGCTGAGGTTCTGGTAAGGAAATTGAATTATTCAAGTTGTTCATGACCCATAAACAGAAATATGTGCAGTTTTAGTTAAAAAGCTATAGATTTAAGAGCATATGGCATCATTATGTACATCACTGCCTATTCCCTTTCTTTTTTCTCAGTACTAATCTGCACTGACCCTTCATTTCCTCTAAAGCTATCCTGGCTGGCCAGCAATTAAAAAGTGCTTTCATGGTTTTGGGTATGCAGCCAGGGGTGGAAGTACACAGCTGTGTTGGTATGGCTGGCTTTCACCAGCACCTCCTTTCAAGTGAGATTAAAGTTTCACCTTGTATTTCCTAAAAATGAGGGTCAGTACGATTAACAGGAAGCAACAAAAAACTCATTTTTCTCCTAAGCACACATAGGACAATAATTCTTCTTTATCTGATTTTCCTAATTGACAGGAAAACAGTGAAAAATGAGGAAATCAGTGGAATACACTCAGACATTTTGAAGAGAAAATCTGCCCTAATTTTCTGCCTTACCTCTTATTCTGCACAAACACACATAACTAAGATACTCTCATTTATAAAAGGAGAAATGCAACCCACTTGTTGTATTTTACTCCAGTTTTCAAGCATAGAGATTGTGTATCCAACCCACAGAATAGAAAAAGAGTGCATGTCAGGAGTCTCAACATGGAAGGCAGTGGCTGCAATATGCAGCAAAGCCTCTGTGCTGGTAGGGAGGTAGCCCCGAACGAATACCAAGTGACAGGAGAGATGCTGGTGGAGGCACAATTCCACAGCGATGGCAGTCTGTTCCCACAGATGCTAATCCTACGCTACCTGGATTATGGATGTCATGCACTGTACCCACTCTGCTCTTCCCTGAGCAGAATGTGCGATGTCCCTGTGAGGCACATCTCAAGAGCAGTTTGGTTTGAGGGTAAGCTTTCTCATTTTTAGACTTATTTTTCATAAGAAGAAATACTGACTGCAGAATAATATTTGCTGAATTCTATTACCAGTTAAGTCTCTTTCTTGAAACACTCACTGCACAAGTGGTTGACACTTGCACACAGGTTACTTAAAAAGATCATGAGATAATTAAGAATTTCACTGGTGAAATATATAAAAAAAATAATTTATTTAACATGACTTTTTATTTCCTACTTTACACTCGAGTCATTATGCATGTGCAATTTTAGCAGAATTTCCTCATCCAGGATGTTGACAGCACAAAGCATAATTTTTGTGATGTTTCCTGCAATGAAACATGTCCCAGGTCTAAGTCCCACAAAACCCAGGAAAGGTAGTGTTGGACCATGACTTCTATTCCTTTAATATGTGCAACATAAGCAAAATAATATATCAAAAAGAATATATTTCTGAATGCATTTTATTTTCATCTAAATAGTAAATGAAATTAAAGACAAGGCTAACAGCACACATAGCAGCATATATAAGTGCATTGATAAGGATGGGATAAAGCTATAGAGAACACTCATGTATATCAAGTTCCAAGTTGACTTATGTGACTGTCAATAATAGTACTTTATAAAACAAAATTGTTACAGTGTGGCAGTCGACATTTATTCTGTTTAAAATCTTGCTAAACAGAGCCTTAGTCAGAGAAAATTTGAACTGACTGCAACAGAGCAGAAAAGGCATTTTGAGACATGAATTATTAAAAAAACCCCATCGTATTTGTAATGCAAATGTGCGCCATGCACATATATTTTTCATTTAGTATAAGTAATTCTAGAGCATATAAAAGTGAAGAAAAATCTATTTCCAAAAATTCTGTAGGTAAAGTTGTAGATCTTTAATGAAACAGTTGACCCAAAGTTCAACCTAAGATATACCACAAGCTGTGTTGAAGAGCCGCCCTTTAATGTGATGTATAAGGAAGCCCCAGGGACAGTTTGCCAACATAACCTACCATCACTCCACTGACTATTGACACTTTGGCTTATGCTGTTTATGTACGTGCAAACCCCAGTGTGATTCTTTGTTCAGTGTTGACCAATGGTGTAAGATGACAGCTTGGAGTGTCTGCACTGCTCTTGCATGCGGTTGGTCTACAATGACTGAGACTGAATTCAGAAGCAGATGCAGTATTCTGGAAGATGCATAACCAATGCCAGAAGGTCAATAGCAGTCTTGAAAAATTATTTACCACAGATGAGAGTGAAAAGAGCAAATGCTTGGTACAACAATTAGCCAAGTTTAGAGCAGGGTGCTGATAACACCAGGGTCGTGGTTTTGATCCTTGTAGGGGACATTCACTTAAGAGTTGGACTCGATGATCCTTATGGGTCCCTTCCAACTCAATATTCTGTGATTCTAACTCAAAAAGGAAACACCAGCTATACAAAGGCAAACTGCTCATGATGTACTGAGATACCCACTGGAGCAATGAACAAATGATATCAATTCTTTTTACAGTGAACTGTATAGGGTCTACCTTGGAAAAGGATGTTGCTTGAAATATTGTAGAAAGAATCAAAATTTTGCTTGTAAAATATGCAAAATAACCAAACTTTTGTTTTGTGGCAGGAGAGATTGCTACTGGGGATTTGAGCAACTTCTTCTGATTTTTATTCTTCTGCTTTTCAGTAGGTGATGCAGTGGGGGGTGCGTTGTGATATTTTCACCTCATCCAGCAGTTTCTCTGCAATTAGATAATGTGATTTCTTTTTTAGGTGAAGTTTTCTTGGTTGGGTTTTACGCTTTTCCACAGCTTGTTTTTCCACAGTTTTTCTCCCCCATACCCAGCACAACAGCCTGAAGTTTCCTTGGAACTCATTCAATTATTGGCCTGATTATTTTATTTTTTTTCTGGAGTTTGCTTTTATTAAAAAATGAACTCTTAATTACTTTTTACAGCTTCACTGACTGCCACAACTAACAGGTTTGGTTGACTATTCCCTCATGGGAAGGTTCGTGTTTAAAAGAGACCTGCACTCTTGGT
Organism: Neopelma chrysocephalum; assembly: GCF_003984885.1. NCBI lineage: Eukaryota > Metazoa > Chordata > Aves > Passeriformes > Pipridae > Neopelma > Neopelma chrysocephalum. The sequence continues at coordinate 5,995,193 of NW_020897719.1, forward strand.
CTTCCACTGACTGATGTTTCCTGTCTGTCTGCAGTACCTGTCCGGTCACCTCTTTAGCTGATAAGTAGAAGAATGGCCAACAAAGGCAATTAATAGACAACAGGGCAGTTTGTTCAGCTGAGAACATGAAAGGGACACAGAAACTGTGCTTCAGGCAGTTAAGAAGGTAATTCAGGAAGAAACTGGAGCTCTGCCCTCAGTCTTCTGCATCCCAAATGATTGCCTTAGAGACGTGCTTAATTGTTATGAAGTAAAGATACAGCTAGAGAGTACAACTGTCTTATAAAAACCAAGGAGTAAAATATTTGAGCCTTTTTCATACTGTCTTTCATTAGGTTGACTCCTTTTCCTGGATTACTTTTTACAACTAGCATACCTTTACAATCCCTTCCTTTTACTCTGCTTGTCCTTCAATCTTCTTCAGCTGAATTTTGAAGTAAAATTGTCCCTAAATACCCCAAAATACTACTATGCTTCTTCCTCTTCTTTACCCATTCCTGCTTCTGCCTTTTTTTGTGCTCACTTTATGTTGTTCAGTTCATCAGGAAACTCCTTTTTTTGACCAACCAGGCTACCTGCTGAAATTCCCAGTTCCTCAGTATGATGAAGTGACTCTTTCCTGATAATTTTTAAAATCTATTTAAAAACGAGCTATGTAAACTTTATGTAACAAAAGTATAAAATACTAAATGAAAAAAGAAACAGGGAGGATATTCAGCTTTGTTGGAAATCATTCCGTCAAGCCATCATTCTCAAGAGAGGTGGTAGAAAAAGGCAAGTGTGGATCTGTCCTGGGGAGCAGTGGAGGCTCTTCTGATTGATGATGTCTGGCCAATATAGACCCTTCAGGTGCCTTAGCAGAAGTGATGAACATGCTAATGCTTAGGTTGATAACTTCTTAAATTTTGGACCAATGTTTTCTGTGAAAGCCAGTAAATAACTGTTATATAGTTTCTGAAACAGTTGCCCAGAGAGGTTGTGGAGTCTCCCTCAAATTGAGAATTGGCTGCATGCAATCCTGTGCAGTGTACTCTAGGATGGCCCTGCTTGAGTAGAGAGGTTGGACCAGATGACCCACTGTGGTCCCTTCCAACCTGACCCGTTCTGTGACTCTCTGATTCTGTGTGAAATATGCTATCAGGGCTGTTGTGGATGTGAGTACTGAACAATGTGTTAAGGAGAAAAAGAAGAAAGACCCTAGGTCCTATTGCATATTTGTACTGTGAATTCAATGAAATTTAAATAAATTACAGTAAAAGGTTTATTTTAAGTGGGGAATCACCTAAATCATACACGTGCATCTATAGAATAATTCCAGTGATTTTGAAAGGGTTATTTTAAGGTTTAATTTGCCACAATACCTGTAACAGCTCATAACCCTTTATGAAGATTATACTCACAAGTTTAAACAGTAGAGTGCCCTGAATTTCTTGGGAGGCAACAAATGGTCCCTCAGTGCTCATTATCAGGCTATGGTTCCCCCTAGCATGAGTTTCTGAAGAAAGAACATTGTAGTTCAATTTGCACATAAACTGCTGGTCTATTCAGTAAAACTAATATTCAGCATTAATTTATATATTCAGTAAGATATGAGGAAGAAATATTACAACAATATTACAAACCAAGGAAAATAAAATAATAATAAACCAATTTTTCTGTGTGAACAAGGAAAAAAATGTCATCACAATATAAAAGTGCTTCCCAAATTGGCAGAAGTAGTTGCAATCATCACTGCCTAAGAAAGCACGAGGCTGAGAGAATGGCAGTACTGATGTTGCCAGTTCTGTGATACTGAATAGTCTCAAGTTCATTCTAAGAAATTGCTAAGGTTTGTCACTCTACCGGCAGTTAATGGGTTAGAATATGAGCTGCTCATCTAGGACTTAACTTACAAGAAGAATTAAAAGGTTGAGCATGCTGACTGTGGGCAAGAGATGAGAGTTTAATGGAAATGCAGCAGAAACTTTGTGAATTATTTAAGAAATTGACAAAACTGGTTGGACACGACATAAGTGGGATTTCCAGAGCAGGACCACAAAACATGCAGAGTGCCACTGTGGTGAGCACGTTTGACCTGACGCATCAGAGATGAGCTCAGGTGAAACCTCTGCACAGTGGGTCCACCAGCTCAGGCAACAGATCTCTCCTACCAGTTACACACTGACATTGCATTTTTTCATAATGCTTTCCTGTTCATACTTATTTCTTACCAAGTGGCTATGTTCATCTATTGTACTTTTTTCAGTATTATTAGAGCCATCACTATAAAATCTAAAGTTTCTTGAGAACAAAGTGTCTGCAATAGAGAAGCATGTCCCAAGGCAGCTCTTTTAAAGACAGGTAAACTGAATTCTGTTCGAGAAGTCTGAGTTAGTTATTGTACTCCTCTTTCAGAGCTAGGCTGGAAGCACTTAATTGCATGGAGCTGTTCATGAAAATAACTCTTCCCTGATATGATCTTGGAGATCACTATATGACCCTTAAGGAAATGTGTGTGCATATTTATGGGGTGCTATGATTGAATCCTTTAAATAGCAGCTGAGATCTGAGAAAATATTTATGATAATAGAAAATATAAATTTTATTATAATAAAAATTATGTAGTTTCAATACAATGTTTAAATTACTTTGGACCTGACATAGAATGCAGAGCAGAAAATTAGTCCCTAGTCTTGCTGTTCAGCAAGCAGGAAGAGTTTAGCAGTTCAGAAAAGTCACTTAAAAACATATGTTGAACAGCCAATCTAGATGGAAATGATATGTAGAAGGGTATGCCTGAAATGTTTCCCTTAGCCTTAGCCACCTTATTATTTCAACTCTACTTTGAAATGGGAGCTCAGCGATCTGGACTGTCAGAGACGTGAGTTATTTTTCTTTGACATATAAATGATGGATGTGTTGGCCACCATTCTCATAGTTCCCAACTAAGGAGCTGTAACACTGTTTTAGCATCATATTCTCCTCTTCTGGGGCTTCTGCAGTAAATCTCAGCTTTGCTCTGATCAATGTATTTGTGCCTTCATCTTCACAGAGAGCTTCTCTTGCTAAGCTGTAACAAAGAAACTAAGATGGCCAAAAGGTGCAGACTTCTACTGCAAAATTGTAGTGGACCTTTTAATTAATTATCTTGGAAAAATGCATGTGTAATACAAACTTCAAAGAAATTTTTTTAAATTATTTTTTAAAGATATTCTTATAAAGTTCATTATTGGCATTTTCTTCCAGTAAAGTTCTGCTGCATAGAATGTTCCTGACAAATTATAATCTACATCAGTACATCAACAAAATCATAGAATCAGTCGGGTTGGAAGGGACCTCTGAGATCATCAAGTCCAACCCTTGATCCACTACCTCTGTGGTTACTAGACCATGGCACTAAGTGCCACATCCAGTCTCATCTTAAAAACCTCCAGGGACAGAGAATCCACCACTTCCCTGGGCAGCCCCCTGGGCAGTCTGATTACCCTCTCTGTAAAGAATTTCTTCCTAATATCCAACCTAAACCTCCCCTGGCAGAGCTTGAGGCCATACTCTCTTGTCTTACTGATAGCTGCCTGGGAGAAAAGACCTGGCTACAGTCTCCTTTCAGGTAGCTGTAGAGAGTGATGAGGCCTCCTCTTCTCCAGGCTGAACAACCCCAGCTCCCTCAGCCTCTCCTCACAGGACTTGTGCTCCAGTCCCTTCACCAGCCTAGTTGCCCTCCTCTGGACCTGCTCCAGTACCTCAATATCCTTCCTGAACTGAGGGGCCCAGAACTGGACACAGTACTCCAGGTGTGGCCTCACCAGCGCTGAGTACAGGAGAAGAATCACTTCCTTGGACCTGTTGGCCACACTGTTCCTGATCCAGGCCAGGATGCCATTGGCCTTCTTGACCACCTGGGCACACTGCTGACTCGTTCAGTTTTCTGTCAATCCAGACTCCCAGGTCCCTTTCTGCCTGGCTGCTCTCCAGCCACTCTGTGCCCAGCCTGTAGCTCTGCGTGGGGTTGTTGTGGCCAAAGTGCAGGACCCGGCACTTGGCCTTGTTGAACCTCATCCCGTTGGAATCAGCCCAACTCTCCAACCTATCCAGGTCCCTCTGCAGAGCCCTCCTGCCTTCCAGCTGATCAATGCTCCCTCCCAGCTTAGTGTCATCTTCAAATTTACTGATGATGGACTCAATCCCCTCATCTAAATCATCAATAAAGATATTAAACAGAACTGGGTCTAACACTGATCCCTGGGGGACACCACTAGTGACTGGCCACCAACTGGATGCAGCACCGTTCACCACCACTCTCTGGGCCCAGCCCTCCAGCCAGTTCTTAACCAAATACACACAATTGTCCCTCAGGTACAAAACACATCCATCACCAAGGCAGCTAATGATCATAACTATATATTTGAAATGCTAAATAACATTATATGAAGTACTCAGAAGAAGCAATCAGAACAGAAATAGTAACACAATCATGTTGAATTAGATACCAAAATGGAGTATTTCATTAAAATAAACAAACCAAAAGATTGTGTTTTAGAAGGAAGTTAAAAGAAGCAAGAAAAATTAATAGTCCAAGTTGTTGGTGGTTAGTCAGGTAGACCATTTCACAAATATCCAATATATAAAAGATTCAAAGTATCTAGATAATTAATATGGACACAATACCAACCTAAAAATAGTGGTGCAATATTGTGATCCTTTTTGTGTCTTAGAAAAATCTTGCTTAATAAAGCAACTTTGATTATGAATGAAAATAGTGTATGTCTGGTAGAAGCAAAACTTATGTGATTTATGGCATATCATATCATATTTTTCTTGTAATTATATTGCTGTATAGTTACATTTTGGTTTTTATGTACTGGTTGTGAAATTCAGTCAACAAATGAACAGAAAGTTATTTTACTTAGACTATTCATTATAACGTTTAGTTCAGTGGTTGAGGTTGGAAGAGATCTTTGGAGGTCATTTGGTCCAAATGCCCTCCTCAAGCAGGGTCACCCAAAGCAGTTCATGACCATGACTCTTAGAAATGCACACCTCACTGTAACATGCTGTTTTACAGCATGCTGTATTTCATTAACATTTTGGTGTTTCTGTCAATAAAGCTAGTCAAAAATTCATGAAGAAAATAATTTTATGATGAGGATGATGCATCAAATAATTTATACTACAAATACTAATTCTGAGTATTAAGCTGCTCCAAAAATGCTTTCCCAGAAGCTATGGTATATACTGGGAAATGGAGTAACAGTTTAAAATAAAAGCATAGGTCACATCACGAGCAAAGCAGTAGATATGAAGGACATATAGCAAATGGAAAGGCAGGGACTCTATCACATTAATTACGTTGAACTCAGTGAATGTATATCTTCAATACGAACAGCAAATTATATTTCAGGCAGACATGTATTTGCACTAACTTTGGAAATCCTCAGTTTAATTTTGTAAAGTATGGCTGTTTGGCCAGCCTTTTCAGTGCCACATCAGGTTGCCAGTTTGATGACCCCCAGGCACGCAGGGGTGCAAGTTGCTTTCCCAGTCTCGTTGTACTCCAGTTGGACTAAAGTGATGGCAAACCTTTTTCACATTGAGGTGAAATTTCCTTGAGGTAAGCCCAGTGCTTCATATTATTTGGATAGTACTTGTAGTAGTGTTTTTCTTATCACTTATTTTTCTTAGTGGGACCCCTGGTGGCCTAGTGGTTAGCATGCGGGACTCTCACCGCTGCGACCCAGGTTTGAATCCCAGTCCCCTGGGCAGATGGAGCTCGTTAGCCCTGTGAGGCCATCCATCTATGAGAAGGTCACTCTAAACAAACCTACGTCCTGAGGACCTCACTGCCATTGTCCAAGCTTGCTTGGCCCCGGCAGATGAACCTTAGGATTAAAGGGTGGGCTCAGTTCAGCGCATGCTGTGTCTCACCTAAAAAATCCATTGCGCAGGCTGGAAAGGTAAAAGACCTTTCCCCAGATCTTCGTTCGTGAAGACTGGCCATTATTATTATTATTTTTCTTAGTGGTACATAACATAATAACATCTTCGTGGACAACAGCAATGAGTGACCGAAAAAGTATATTCCCAAGCCCAGGAGAACACTCTAATTTTAGGTCTTTTTTGATAACTGTTGGAGTACTGACTTTCTTTGACAAGTTGGCCACCTTATTCTACAACGTAGGTAACAAGTGTTAAGCTAATCAGTTGTAACATCAACTTCAACGAGTAAATCTGGAGTTATCAAGAATGACAGCTCTCGACTGTCATAAAAAGTCACTAAACCAGATGGCAAATGTGCTAGTGTTTACTTTTTTAAGAGAATGCTGCAGCTTTTATGCACATTTTTTATTAGAGGGAAACACAAAAGTTAAATATAACCATATAATATTTCTTTTTAGAAAATCACCAGCTTCATATTTAACCATTGAAACAACATCAATAATTTGGTTACAATAATTGGTGGCATTGTACTTTTTAATATACATATAGTGCATAAAGATATTATTTCCCTTTAGCTCTGTTTATTTAATGTTGACTAAAAAAGAAACATATTTGAAGGTTAAGAACAAACATTTCATTGGCAAAGGCACTTCCTATTTATTACAACTTTATTGAAGTTATTTCTGAGATGTAAATATGATTTTATTCAAGGGCAGTATGTAGTAGAACAATCTCATATATCCTATATTTTTCCTATTGATGCCCTGTTAAATCATGGATTCTCAGCTAGAAGTATAAAGTTGGTTTGTATAGAAATAGTATAAAACTCTTGATAGAAATCACAGGTAAGCAATGAGACTTAGGAAAACTAGATATTTTACAGTGTCTCAGAAACTTCTAGATGTTTTGTGTACTGTTTAGAACTTTAGAAAGGGAGGCCGTTAATCTGACTAGCAAATGTTTTGAAAGTATTATGATTAATATCAAGAATAATAAATACTAATAATCATAAATAATAAGAATGCGAAATGTAAAGGAAGCCAATCAAGCCTCACACCAATTACCACTGCACAACATTGCAAACACAAGAAAATACATGACTTATTCAAATGAAGAGGCCTGATAATGGAAGGCAAACAGGAAACCCCAGTTTTAGTAAAAAATTGTCATTTCAAGACACCTCTGGAATGTTAATATCAACAGATATAACAGCTGAGCACATAAGGAATAAGGAGTCACTAAAGATGCTTATCTTGTACAACATATTCCATAGCAGAAAACTTAAGAATGAGGGAGGTCAAAAGCACCTTCAAGAAAACAAAAATCTTGCTAGCATCAAGTGTAAGTGTATTTGACTAGCTAATACTTTGCATATTTTATTGTACTAGTGTCTAGAAAAATATTTTCATAGAATTTTACCAGGAGAACTTACTGCTGCATATGCACAGCAGCTTATTAGTTTTCCAACCTATTACGTCTCCCAAAGATATAGAAACATCTGGCTTCTCTCAGATGAGATCCACGACCAAAAGTGAATGGATATTTGTCATATTGAAAGAAAATAAATAAAAATTCCTATGATTGATTTGCAAGTTTATTATGTCAATTATTCTTTGCTGAAAAAAAAAAAAAGACAAAGTTTCGAACAATGTGCATAAACTACAAGATAACTTTTGATCTGATTCCATTTTCCGATTGATATAATGGGAAACAGGAACAAGAAGGGATTGAAAGGCAAATTATTTTATAAATACCTCTGTGACTATGTGGAAGAGAGATCTCATTGTTCAGATAACCGGGGTACTGTTTTTAACAATCAAGACAGAGCTCTTTCTTGTCTGTTTTTAATTGTTTGTGATTCAGCATTAGTCATCCTCTGAGGAAAAAACAAGTCTCAGCTTCACTGTGCAAACAGGTTTTTCGATATACCTCAATCTGGATGATTTTAAACTGTATGGAGAGTCAACTGAGACTACCTCTGAAAAAAAGAGTTAAGAAGTTTTCAAATGATATCTGCATGCAGTTTGGATGAGACGTATGAACTTCTGTACCTATCAGTGCAGACCAAACAGTGACAGTGAAAGGTCTGTATTTAACACAAAAGGAAGTCACTGAACTCTTCCCTTTCAAGAAAATGCTATTACCTTAGTACTTCAGTAAGTACTCCAGCACTATTGAACTACTTCAGTACTTCAGTAAGAAACAGAGAAATGAAACCAAAGACAAGTGTATTTAGAAAAATTAAAAGGCTCCTTCAGCTTCTGATTTCTAAATTAAGTGTAAGTAAACTCTGCTAAACATTCCCTTCCTGTCATTTGTTATCTGTAGCTAATACTAGACTGGTCTTTTAAAGAACCGAAACACTTTCCCAGGCTCACCAGAAAACGTGACATTGGCCTTCACACCCAGAAACAGAGGTTGAAAGATTGAGTGTACTTAGGCAAAAAGAAGGAAGGATACTGAAGACCTGCTTAAGGTCTACACAATTTTAGGCAGGGGTACACTTTTTATGTATCTCGGGGAAAGTATTAAATCACACTGAAAAACAATAGTAGAAAAGAGAATGGCAGAAAAAAGAGTCATGATGGAAATCCAAGTATCATAGGAAGACAAGGGGCTAAATCTATACATAGAAAAGAATGATATTGCTAAAAATCTTGGTAAACTCCCTGTTTTGCTGTGGACCACATGACTGAAAAATGAGGTGCTGTTGAAGAGATGCTTGTAGGAAATCTACAGGAACAAGCAGTAGCTCTCTCAATCCTTAGCAACTAGATTAATTTTCAAGGATAGCATATATTGTTACCCAGTAATTTAGGAAATGGAAGATAATTTAGGTGGCTTTGCTAAAGGGATAGGTGTCCTACTTTAACTTTGGTACTTAAAAGTAATAAGCAGAGAGTTAAATGAATATAACAAAAGGATCAATTTATCCTCTATTCCTTGCTCTGAACTTATTAATGAGAGTATGAGTTCCATTTTCTCTCACAGCTACTTTTCTTATCACAAGATGTTGATTTGCTGCCTATAGCAAAGAAGAGAAAGTCAGGTAGCATGATACTGCTGTAAACACAAGACTAAGCATAAGGGGACAAAGGTAAGAATAGAGCTGAGGTAGAGGAGGCTGCAAATAGAGATTTAATAGTAGCTGATATCCACAAACTACTTACTCATTCTTATACTGTATTGTTTTGTATCATATTCTTAATGGCTTTGTTTAGAAAATCTATTAGTCATGTTCTACAATGCCACAAAATCCAATGGATTTAAATTATCACTTTTAACTCATATTTCTCAGTGATAAAATTAGCACTATATTCATCAAAAAGATTAACACAGAATTAAAGGAATACTTCTCTAAATTAATTTCACCAAAAGTGATAAAATATTTTATATTTGACTGTAGCTCTGCCAGAGGTAATCCTAATGCAAAATAGGCTTCTGCAGCTGTCATCATTCTTTATATTTGTTGTAAAGTGTGCTCTTTCAATTTACTGACTAGGAAGTTGTGAGAAATCAGCACTTTTGCTAAAGAAGGATTAGGATGAGATTTGAAGTTATGCATTCACGGCTGAGCAAAAATATTTGCTTGGTTATAATTTACGGCTGCAACTTATGCCCCACAAATAAGATGCCATCACAACCATATATACACTCAAAAATATTGATCTCATTATGGATTTTGTTCTTGTACATTTATGCTTTGAAATGTTCATTCTTTATTTCTAAAGTTTTAAGGAACAGAAATATGAAGTGTGGGGGAAAAAATAAACCTTTTCAAAAATGTTAAGGAGGTACATTATATTTATTATAATTAGAAAACTTTCAGATATTCTAGGTGTGCCGGCAGATTCTCATAATTTGGTAATCAGCACTTTCTGGATGCAGTTTCTTCAAGACAATTTGAAAAATCATGCAGTACATATTTTGTGTAAGTTTTGGCCCAATCTTTGTCTATATACACAGCTGTTCTCACAAAAACAATATTACTTTCTCAGAGAGAGTTAATTTTTGTAGACAGAATTTTGGTGGATACATTAATTTAGTGCCATTAAACAAGTATAGACCAGTTCTGTGGCACAACTGGTCAATACAACTGAGAATATCACAAAAGTTGACACAAGACCTATTCTCAGTTAATTTATAGTATTTATTTCAGTGTTAATAATTAAGGCAGTTTATAATGAAGATTTAATAGTGTGCATTGTACATGATAGTTAAGTTTACAGGTACAGAAATATAGAAGCCTATGTCATAAATTGGTTTAAAAACAGGGTGAATCACTTTATACCCTGTAGTAACATTTTAATGACCAAGTGAAACATATTGTTTCTTTCTTAAAAAGCATTTCATTCTTAAGAATGTAAACTATGGTCAAAACTTATAACAACAACAACAAAATTATTAATTTCACAAAGGATGCATGTAATGTGAGATTTTTCATAGAATTTTGCCTAGAACCAGAAGCTTATATTGGATTTTATTACTCAGTGGTGATGTCAATAAATACTTTACATTGGCTGTATATCAAACATACCTACTGCAAGAGCATTTTCTCAGTTTAGTAATTTCAAGGATTTATGAAGGGATTATTTAATTATTTTTTTTTTTAACTGAAGGGGTTGTAAAGCATATTAGTGCTTGGAGAAGTGAAAGCTTAATGTAATAAAATAGAGTTAAGAATGGTATGGATAGGTAAAGAATAAACATTTTGGCATTTCTGGGCATTTGTTCTTTTCCTTCAACCAACCCTGGTATGACTGTATGGAATAGTTCAGAAGAAAATCTCAATTTTGCCTGTCCGAGATTCTAGGTCCTGAAGAAAAATTCTATGAAGACTCTAGTAAAGCTCTTTTTGACCTGCATTCTATATTCAAACTTAAATTAATCTGCAGAAAGAGAAAAGCAAATTGATTGGGATAGTCCTTACAGTGTAGGGGTTGTTAATAAACAGTTGGTGTCATGCATTCATGGTAATTTAACTTTAAATACATTGATGAGCAACAAGGTAACTTTTACCTCCAACTAATCTGCCCTATTTCGTCTATAAAATGTAATCACACTTTTACATTATAGGATGAGTATAAACTGCACTATGTTTTATAATCTCGTTAGTATTCGTGCTTTGTTAATGAAATTTGATCAGCGTATTAAAGATGTTGAGTTTTTGCATTAAACTCACATCTGTTATCAGAAATAGTTAGATCAAGTGGCAAATGACAGCACCTTTCCTGACAGATGCTTTAATGTTGTGAGTAAGAATGCTCTAAGTGTCCCTTTGAATAATGCCAAGCTTTTCAGTTGTTTGCCTTGAGCTTTCAGAGTGGAACTTTTGGAGCAATCTGACATAGTCCCAAACAGGAGTATGTGTGACTTTCATTTCCAGTGTTAGAGGAAAAAAGAAACTTCTTTCAAGATGATTTTTAATAAAATTTTGTCTTGGAAAGGTAAAAGATAACGATATCAAAAGATCCCAATATGTTTTTCTTTTAGCATATACACACATATTCCTATAAAGACAAAAAAGATATTTCATTATGCATTCTTTACAGAGAGGGTTATCAGGCATTGGAACGGCCTACCCAGAGAGGTGGTGGATTCACCATCCCTGGAGGTTTTTAAAAAGAGATTGGGCGTGGCCCTCAGTGCCATGATATAGTAATTGGAGTTGGATCAGGGGTTGGACTTGATGATCTTGGAGGTCTTTTCCAACCCAACCTATTCTATGATTCTATGATTTAAGCATATCTCAGACAGTAAACTACACTTCACTCTAATGATTCCATTACACAAATAAATTTACTTACAAACTGGGAAAGAGATTATTTTATGGCAGGGTTTTCATCAGACAGCCATGAAATAATGTTGGCTCTTGGGGAATCATGGCATCTACTAGGTACCCTCTTATCCCTGTGCTTGTGATTCAGAGAACACACTTTTCTAGTGAACTTAGTGCATAAGAAAGCACTGAAAAATCCACAATAAAAGTATCTCTTTCGTCATTTATCTACAATGTAGGTATAACACAGATAACAGCAGTATGTGGTTTCAAGGTCTGTTTTGGAAAGACACATTCATGCTTCCTGATCCATATGGTTTGCATAAAACAAGAATTGTAGGAATGCCTTCAACAAATTCCCTGCATTGTTTTATCCTTAGAAACTATAGTGGATTCATGAATGCTCACCAGGATGACAGTCCCTGTCCGTGTGCCAGCTAACCACTTGGAGGATGGATTCAACACGGGTGCTGACATCCTCTAGGGAGGATGCTCTTTACTACTGGCACACCATGCAAAAATGTCATAGGAATTTTGGTGGTAGGAAGATTGTTCTTTGTGTGTGCTCAAAAACCAGAGTGTTCTTTCTCATGTCATTGCCAGGTGAATGTCAATGATGTTTCTCTTCTGGATTTTTTAGTCAAGTATCCATCACAGTATTCTCTGGGTACATACAGCTAAAAATGCCCCTATTAAATTTGATAGAACAAAAAGAAACCTTCTGTAATTACTGCAATTAGTCCCCTAACAATCATATTGATGAGCAGAATGAAAAAGCACTTACATGCACTCATACAGCTACTTCTGATTAAAATGTTTTCTTACAATTCCTTATTTATTTAGAAAATATTTCAGCACTCCATCCTTGGTTTGTGCTAACTTGCTTATTCTATATCTCATTACCTCTGAAATTTAGAATTCCATAGTTAAGCTCTGATAACACCCCTCTGGAGTCAAGAATAACTATTACACTCATACCCTTCTTTATGTTAAGGCAGTTGAATTGGAACAACTGAATCTGATGCACATATTCTCAACAGATCATCTAGGTGTTCTGTATGCTAAGCAGAGAGAAAGAAGACACTTCCAGAGGTTCTAAGTGTGATAAGCACCACAAGCTTGAGTGTCTTTTTCCTCTGAAAGTAACAGGGATTGAGGCAGACTCATTGTTTATGTAAAATGGAGTCCATCCCATGTAACTTCCTAAAAATTCCATAGGGTGTCTGCAGTGGGTCACAGCACAAGACTTTTGGGTCCAGACTTCTCGTTTGGTTCCTCCTTCTTTGTTCTTTTTTACACTTGTGAATTTGTAAAATAGCAGTCACATTGTTTTGGTTCACTTCCTTCTAAACTGGAAGATTCAGATCAATACAAAGTGTAGAAAGAGTAGTATCGTATGGAATGATAAGGAATTGAATAATAATCTGAAGATTATACTTAGGTGACTATTTTTGTCTGGTTTCTTTATCCTTATGTAAGACAGCACAAACATGAGAGTGGTCATTTTTGCAGGTCAGAAGCATCCTCCATGAATGGATATTCACAGTGACAACATTTTCCTGGTCTGAAAATGGGAGTAATTCTAGCTACCCTCTAGCATTGCGTGATGTCACATCTGGTTATATGTATAACATAATGCACCCCAACAGAACATTTCAGTGCATCACATTGTCTTAGTGTGAGGAAATACAGTATAAATCAAAAGTGACTGGCTAGGAAAGTGATGCATCATGCCTGAAAACAGAACTTGAAAGAAGAAAAAATACAGAAAGATGGCCAAAATATTAACAGGTTCAATCTTAAATGTAAGAAATCAGTAGAAGGAATGTCATTTTTAATGTCATTTAGAGGGTTTAGATCACTAAAAACGTAAGAATATAGGTGCGTGGTATTCCATGCATCATTTACCTAATAAGGACAAAGGGAGGGGAAAAAAGTTCAGTACAGTGTTTGCATATAGGCATCAAAGGATCAATATGCACTTCAGTATGCTAGGTCCTGTGGAAGACTATGTGCTAGGACACTATATGTCTGGAAAAGAGTATGCTGTCTAGCTTCTACTTTGAAGTAAGTTTCATGTTGAACTCCTAGTGACTTGCACAATGCCACTGATGGACAGCACTGCAACCCCTCCATAGCTAAGGATTTATAGCAAGAAGTAACCTGAATTATGAGAGACACTAGAACTGTCCAAAGATGATAGAAAATACTGAGAAAATAAACAAATGTGTGGATTTCCTACTTACCACACAGTACACACTTCTCCAAAAACTGTCAGGACTTTGTAAGGGACAGCAATAGGCAAGTTCTGATTACACCAGAATTATGATTTTATTATCATACCATGTGGTGACTGAAAAGTTGTGTCATATCAAGTGGCAGACCCTTATAAAGACAAAAGCAAAATTAATTGTGTAATCTCTGCATTTCTTTTTTATTATTATTTTGCAGACTATTTATTAATGATCCAAGTTTGAAACAATTATCAAAAACTATTTCAGTCCAACGAATAAATTTATTTCTTCAGACTTCCAGTACTTTAATCTTTCAGTATCTTGGTTTATGGTGACTGAATGATCCTCTTAAAGACCCATTAATCTGGATTTTGTGTTTTATTTGTTAATTTGGGTGCTTTGTGCTTGCTAGTCATTTTTCTCTATCAAACACTCTAGTTGCTTGATCAGTTTGAGAAGCTTAGAATTCAAAATGAAACAAAACAAAACAAAACACCCAGAAAGAATTATTCTGAGTATTTCAGTTCATACTCATTTCACACTCTTGCTTATTAAAACTAGCAATTTTTCAAAATCTTTTCTATTCTTGTAGTTCTACCCTTCATTCAGCTTAGCTTGGGCATACAGCCAGTTCCTCTTGCACAGAGCCAATTTTTACCTATAGCCCACATGTTCTTTCTTTTCTTAACACAAACACAATTTATTATAGTAGAATAGGGGAATCCATATGTTGTAAAGGCAAAATTTTTTATCAAAATCCATTTAAAACATTCTGGAAGATATTCTCTTTATTGTTACTCTGTAAAACCTTACTCCCTCATATGCTGTCATTTTCACTCATGAAAAAAGCCATTCTTATTTTTTCCTTTCAGAAATGCAGCAGAAATCCATTGTACTTCAGGATTATTTTTTTCCAAAGAAGTTTAAGTCATTCATTTACTAACTCTTGAAGTCAGACAAGTTGTGCAGAAGCACTTTATGCAGTCAGTATGATAAATTTCAAGCTGTACTGGTAAAAGAATGGGAATAATGAAAAAATTATTCACAAACATATTATCCCAAAACTTTAAAGAAATCATACATATTAAGTTTTCTTACCCACTCCAGAAAATGAATAAACAATAAATAAATATTTCAAGAGTAATTCATTAAAATAATTTATTTTTAAATTTTCTATGCCTTGATTGAAAGCCTATTGAAGTAATTGATCTCACTTCTGCCTTTTCAGCTCCATAAAGAAATACACAAGAGACTCTAGTACTTAATAGAGTCAGACTATTTTCACTTCTGTCAACCTTTAACCAAATTTAAAGCATTCTTTTAGGCACTAACGATTCACTTTTTTTTTCATCTTTCCCATACCTTCAGTTTTTCTCCCCCAAATTTTTTACAATTTAAAAATATCATAATTGCAATATATGCAATTATTCTGATGGTACTTTATACTTTTTATATAACTGAATTGACAGTCAATTATATCACAGTTATCTATTTTGTTGCTAGTTTAGTAATTGATTTATGTGGAACAAAAATATGTGAAAGTTTGTCCACTTTGCTTGTCTATAAATTTAGAATTAAGTATTCAATACAATAAAAAACTGTGAGGTTGTTTTTTTTTTTAAGTACGCAGAGATTCAAATAAGCAATTAAATAGATCTTCAACAGAACACAACAGCAAAAGGCAGTAAAGCCCCATATAACCCAAGGCTTGAGTAACTAAACCTTCATGTAGGATGTGAGAGCCTGGAATTAATTTCTTCTTTGAGAGGAACAGGAGACTGAATGTCTCCCATCCGGTTCAGTCCCTCTTTAGATCCAGATGGGTTAGGATACTGTCTTTGTCTACATGTAGATCCATTTTGCTTGTAGATCTATAAAGGGAACAGATATATCACATCACTGAGTTCTGAAGCACCTAACTTTTACAACCACTAGATTAGGCACAAGCTCCTACATGAAATACACAAAGACCTTTAGGAATGGCAGCCAAAAAAGCCATTACACAGCTCAGTCCCTTAAGCTAGGAACTAAGAAATACTAAGAAAAATATTGTGTTTTCACACCTATTTTCATGTCATTCTGTTAAGTTTAAACAATTCTTTTTTAAAATTCAAAATCAAAGAAGGGGTAGTAATTTTTTACGGAGGAGAAAGTTTAACTAACCAGCACTTCAAGGGCTAGGACATTAATTTAGGATGTGGGGCACCTTTTCTCAGTGCTTTGCTCCATCTGAAGCAATTTAAGCTTACTCTTTTTAGATAAACCAAGATAGTATATGTATATTTATTCAATAAGCCAAAGAACAAGAACCTTCAGGAAGGTCTTCAGAATAATAAATTATTCACAAAAGAGATGTGATTTCCAATCTTTGCAGCCAGAAGAGGCAGTTTCCCCCATTTCTCCCATTTGTCCTTTCCTTGTTCCTTAACATAAAGCTATCAAAACACATATGAATAAAGAAAAGAGAGAGTTTGGAGTTTTAGGTCTTGATTAGAGATGACTCTTTCTCCTCAACCCATCTTAAGTTATTTGCAGGGCAGCTCTTCTTCAGATCTGAAGACAGAAGTCTCTAGTGCACTCAGGGCATGCAATTAAGCAGGACTGCTCTGAGCAGGCAGTGCTACTGAGCAGCACATCTACACTGAGTACATTGACCTATTGTGCTAGCAGTAAATCTTCTTTTAACTGCAAACTTCACCTCTCTCTCTTCAAGATGGTTTCTCTCTCTGCTCTGTAGAGTGTGTCATTTACATCCACAAGGGTGTCAGAGGCTATGACACAGTCCTCCACTTGGCATTCTTTGTGATCTGTATTAGTGGCTATTCATTCAATACCATCTTTGCTGTTACTTCCTTTATGTGACTGTTCACAAACATTTTATGAAGTGCTCTGCTTGAATACTTGCTGCATTGCTCTGTATCATGACACTGCTGTTCTTCTATAGACTTAGCACCAGGTGTTCCAGTCAAATTAAATATTTGATGTAATTTTCAACACACGCAAAAATCCATGACTAATTTAAATCTCTCAAATTCTTCTTTCATCAAAAATGTAAATCAAATTTCATATGAAATAGAATTATGCTGCTTATTTCAGACTACTTTCATTATTGATATTTTTTCCACATTAACAATTTAGGTCTCAAACGTACTAGTGGAACAGGTTGCTTAACATATTCAAAGCTTAATCAGTGTAAACTTCCTTAGAAACAAGCATGTACTCTACAGATATTGATCAAGTTACAAAGAGCCCGGGGCTAGAAACAAGAAAGATGGAAGGATTTATATCTTCTTTAGAAATTTTTCAAGGTTTCATGTCAATTTTAGTTCAGAAAATAGGACAGGATTCATGGAACCTTTTTTTATTATTGAACAAAATGAATAATTGTGTGAAAGTATGTTTATTACACATATAAAATTATACATACAGATAAATAAAATTATGGATAAGTTTTCAGGCTAGAATTTGGTCAAAAGTTGGCAAGGTAATGGTTCTGATATTCCTCCAGAATATCTCTCAAGTGAGCTAAAAATCATGACATGGGAATTTTCCTGAACCTCTGTTCAAATGTTTAAAAGTTTTGCTTGATGCCAAAGAACTTTTGCACAGCATATCTACAAAAAGATTGATTACAACTTTTAAAAATCAGGTCCTAATTTTTTTAAAATAAATTTATATTTGAAATTATGTGCAATATATTTATAATCAGAAATGTAAATGCCTTTTATCCAATAAGTACTTCATCTCTTTTTGGTTTCACCTCAAAACCATTTAGCTTTGCAATTCTCTTAGCTAATTTGCTCTCTTATTGATATACTTTTTCAGATAAGCTTTACACATAAGATATTGAAAAGAATACTGTGGTAATTCCATTGCCTTTTTTTTTTAAATTTCTCCGAGATCACAGTAAAATATAATTTAACATGTTTTGATATGACATGAAGCACAGTTCTGAGGGTAAGAAATATGTTGCGGTAATTTTTCAACAAATTGTAATTTTTAAATATCTACAGTTAAGTTAAAATAATAAAAAAAATCACATTTCCCTTATTGAAATAATCTATTAACATTTTAAAATAGTTATGATTAGTTATTCTGTACAGTAAAATAAAATTTATTGGTTTTTACTCATATTCAAATTTGCTGATTTTTGTGGTATCGTTAAGGAGAAAGAATAGAACCATTAAGGTGAGATTTATGGTTGGATACAGCTTTAATAGACTTGTAGCTGAAACATTTTTAAGTCTTTCTTTCGGGGTCCTAAAGGTACTTGTAATGGTGTAAAATATTTCAGCTATTTTGTCAACCTTCACAGTCAGAATAAATCTCTGTTTCTCAAGACTTTGTTCTTCAGAGATGCTATAAATCAACATAAGTCCATGAAGTAGAATAAAAGTAGACTTATATTAGTTGCAGTTCTAATATGCTGTAAGCATGGAGTTTAAGTTTTCAGGCATCCTTATTATAACTTTTCCCTAAGATCCTCCATGTTTCACAGTTAAACATCAAGAAGTAGAATTATGCCCCAGCATCTGTGAGAGGGCCATTTAGGTTGCTTTTCATGTGAAAAAGGTTCTTAATCCAAGTCATTCAGTTGTCCAGGTTCAAGATAGCCCCCTTAAGAAATTAATTCCTCTTATTTGATGGGAGTAAATGAAAAAGAAAGTGAAAGTTTAATTACAGAAAAATATACTGTTCCAGGTTAGATGAGGACAGAATTTCATAACAACATTCCTTACTAATCTTGTACTATGTCACAAGCTGATGTTTAGTCCCTTGCACCTGCTAAGGATGGTATCATCTTAAAGGGAAGAAGGTGCAATTGAGTTTTTCCATTCAGAATTAGTAAATGAATTATCACATATTACTTTTTTTCTACAGCATTTAAACTTCTTTAAACCTTAAACCTGAGAATAATTTTATATGCTACAAAGATATGATAAATGATTTCATTAAAAAAAAATAAGCAACAGGTTAGTGTTTGTATTCTAGAGCTCCCTCAGACCTCAATAATTCCTCTCATATACAGAGATTTTTGGCAGGTTTAAATTATAGTATCATGGACACATTTTTTCATAGCCTTAGTTCATGGTTTAGTATTTCCACAATCAATAATTTTTCATTAGAAGTGTTCTTCATAAAAATTTTTGTAAAGAGGTGAGAATAATTATATCTTAATGAAAACTCAGATAAATGTGCACAGCGGTGGGATACAAAAGCACATACAAACTAAATATCCTCTGTTGACTCCATCTCTTCTTTCCTCCATGGTGAAAATGAGAAAGGAACCAAACATAGCTTTAGAAAAATGTGACAAGCACCTGTTTCATCCTCACAGCTTTTGAGTATAAGATACTAAAGATGCTCTTTTGGGAACTGTTGTGCATTTTGAAGCAGTAATTTATAGATTCAATTATACAGTAATGAAAAATGCAGTGTCCAAACCTGCATCAGTATGAAGCCTTTTTAAAGCCAAAGTCTGTTAAATGTATGATCTCAGTCCAATTAACATTAAAAAGTGAATCCATTTTAATCAACAGCTTCCATCTGTTGGTCAGAAATGGTAAAATTTTGTGTATTGAGTAGTTTCATACACTTTGCACCTGATTTTGTTTAAAAGTGCAGTCACAAAATATTGTACATTTCATAATAAGGGCAGAACATAATGAAGAGCCAGAAAGACTGTCAAACGAGACAAACCTCATTATTTGTGTTGGAATCAAGAAGCGACCTCATTTTAATGTTGATTCAGATGCTTCAGTAAATACAAAATACACATTAGTGCTCCCTCTCCAACCTTCGTTTGAATATAACTTAATTACAAGAAAATAATTACTTCTGAAACATAGAAAGCCAACCCACTGACACCAAGTAGTCAAAACCACAAACAGGGAGAAGAGCCTGAGGGGAGAGTCACAACAGTTTGTGCAGGAGGGTGTGACAACTTGTGCTGGTTTTGGTTTGGGTAAAGTTAATTTTCTTCACAGTGACTAAAACTGGTGCTGTTTCTGAGATGGGAATAAGCATTAAAAGTCCTGTAACTTTTAAAGAAATTTAGGCAAGTAGCATTTTAAGATATATATTTTAGACTTAAAACAAGGCTTCTGACCTGTGGGTGTGTACATTCTGTTAAATCTTTGAGTATGAAAAGTTTCAGTTAAGAATATATACTTCATCTGTTTATATTTTCAGAAATGGCTGCCATTTTTTTAAAACAACCTAACTCAATAAGTTAAGTTGCTTCAATTAGAAGACATCAAAATATAAAATTAGGCATTTGAAATCTAATAAATTTCTCAGAACGAAGTTCCTTTTTGTTTATTCTGTTTTCCATGATGCAATTTTTTGACCAAGAATTGTAGAAATTCTTTCTTTGTGTTAACATAAATTAATGCACTGTGTCAAACATCAGACATGCAAAATCACATAGCTGTAAAGACTATTACAATGAAAAACTATTTGCACTTTGTGAAAAAGTATTAATATTTCATCATTATGAGGATGACTCCAATATTCCTAACTTCCTCACACTTATCACAAAACCAGCAATTATGCAAGTCTTATTAGAATGACTCAAAATAATTTCTATAATTAAATAATACTTTTAAATCCTTGCAAATTGAGAATAATGAGGTAACTATCATAAGGGGCTATATGCCTGACCACTTCCCTGTATTAACATCTGACAAATCAAATATCTCGTATAATTCTAAAACTTTTGGGCAAATGAATAATAATAATCAGTGATTTGTGTCTGCAAGATTAAATTATGGCTGACCTACAGCTCACTTTTCAGTGTTATGCAGTATGTGAATTGGATAATTAACTGAAAATGTATTTATTCTCATTTCCCATTGATTTGTGGATAGAATTATGTCTCCCAAGTTTAGCAGTAGAATTATCATCCACAAATAAAAACACTTTGTCAATGTTCAAATAATTTGATTGTAATACACTTCCTATATTTTTAGGATTCCAGTGCTGCTTCATTACTGCCTTGAAAATCATCAAGCAAAGAATGGACTATTGCACTTGCAAGTGGGTAATGGTTAAGAAACTTAAAAATATTTTGATATTTTCATGTATTTAAGGGATGAGTGACAGAGAAAATTATGTTCTTTTCATCTAAGTCTCAGTCTAAAAAGATGACCATTTCAACTAAGAGCTTATACATTGTTGGCAATACAAGATACTATAATCATGTCAAGATGTATTATTTCAGCAATAGCTAGATTTTGGAACACAAGATTCCTGTTAAGTGATCCGTGTGAGTGTCTATAGGTAACATAGCAGTATGCTGTTCTTTCTTTTGCTAGCACAAGTTTGTCTTTTTTTTTTTTGTGCTTAGGTGATTTTTTAGAAGTACAATTTAGTTATTTTGCTCTCAGAAGCTATGCTAGAATTATTTTAATAGCCCTATCAGTTGACATGCTGTCTTATAAGGAGCTGAGAAACTTCTACTTCATAAACTACAGCTCATGATACTTATTTCTCATGTTACTGAGTGATGCAAAACAATTTCTCTATGTATTCCAGAAAGTTTCTTCTCCTTTAGCAACACTGCCACCACAGCTTTCATCAGGGGCACAATCTATGCGGAATGCAATCAACCAACTAAAAACACACAAATGATATCATATGCAACCCTTGACTAGGATCTGTTTCCCAACCTGTGTTTATAGTATTAAAAGGCTGTAGTTGCTGCATCTTTTTTTAGTCTCTCATTAGCATATTGTAAGAGTAATCTCTGAAAACTGAAGAAGTGCTCATAAAACTGAATTTAGCTCAAATTCTATAAGATGAATTGGAGGTTTCTGAAAATATATTTCAAACTTGTATGTTTATTTCAATGCTGGTCAGTTATTTTTATATGTGAAATTTTAGAGAAATTTATTTATGTTAATTATATGTTTATACTTTAAAAAATAAATACTTGAAGATGGGTGTACAGGACTTGATCAAGCAAGTGGAAAGTAAGAAATAAGAGCTTTCAGAAAGAGACCACAGTTTTGCGGTTGCTCTCTCAGGCATTCCCTGTTCTTTGCTTGACTAACAATTTTTTATGCACAAGTCTGAGTGTATGACTTGATAAATTTTGGGGGAATTTAAGGTTTTATTCATTTCAGATCTCTTTCAAAATTC
This sequence comes from Neopelma chrysocephalum, assembly GCF_003984885.1. Taxonomy (NCBI): domain Eukaryota; kingdom Metazoa; phylum Chordata; class Aves; order Passeriformes; family Pipridae; genus Neopelma; species Neopelma chrysocephalum. The sequence goes on from NW_020897719.1 coordinate 6,017,264, forward strand.
TCATAAAGTTGCAATAGAAAACTCAGTACTACAAAGCCCACATTCCTTAATCTCATAGAAGTACAAAATACACCTGTTGCATAGTATGATGGAAGTCTGTGAGAAGTCTCATCCAGATATGTGTCGTTACATCTGGATGAATATTTCTGGAGAGCTGTGGTAAGTCCTTTCCATCATGTCTAAAGAAGCCAATAAAAAACTAATATTTAAAGCCTAACTCTACAGATGTCCTTCAAATAAGTCCTACATAAATTCTTCAAATAAAATATGTTAGTGTTCATAAAGACCAAGCATTCATTAGTCACATTAATGTATCTTTCCAGTTGGAGAGTACTACAATAGTTACTATATTCTACTTTCTTATCTAGCTTTACAGTACAAAAAAAGAGGTCTGGTACAGTATCAGATTTTAGTAGAAGCAATCTCAACCACAAAGCTACACATGTGTTGTTTTTTTCTGCATAGATATGCTGTGCGGAACAGTTTAAGGAAAACATAAAGATTGAGGTTTTTTTTTAACTTTATGATTAGATTTTATCTAAAGATTAAATCTTGTATTATAAGATCTGTGGCATTATGAAATGAAATAATCTAAACTCCAACATTCTCAGTTAATAAGTCTTATAAAGATTATCATATTCAATTTAGAAAGCTTTGGTGGGAGTTGCTAATTTTTTGTTCTTCTAAATTTTACGAGCTTTTTCAATTCAACAGAGAGAATCTATTTCATTCATGTCAATTTAGTAACCTTCAGCAGACAATGTGGAAAATCTGAATGTTTTAGTCAAAATGTTACTTCTCTTTAACATTGTTTCCTAGTAACTGAGCAGCAGGCTGGGATGTTTGGTACCAGCAGGTAGGATTATAGATTGAAACAGATACAAAAATAAATCAAAAGAGAACTTTTTCTGAAGGTCAGGTAGTGTAAGTAGAGCTTCTGCATAGTCACTCCTTAAGTACAGCTGTTTTTCCTCTGTACAAAATAGATAATGGCTTTTACAGTGACATTTATTTCTCTACCACCTTTTCTCTGAATGTTTCTATCAATTTTTTGCTCATCCTAAGATGATCATTGTGCTCTATGATCACTGGGAACTGAACTGGCTGTTCAGATCTGATTAATTTTCACTGTTGTTGTATGATGCCGGTTTTGTGACATTTATGGCTCTTTGTTCACACAAGTCAGCTTTGGCTTTTGGATAGTGACACTTCTGAAATTCCAGGAGGATTTTCATGGACTACCGAAATACTGACTCTGGAAAAGGAAAAAAAATAAAAGGGGTGCTGGTTCTTTCCAGACATTTTCCATTCCCTGACTTTTATGTCAAAATACTTGTAAAATTGCAGTACCTGTAGAAAAATTGTTATTGAAGGACAAATCAAGAATAATTTCTAAAGGAGTTGAAACATTTAATCTTCAAATGGCTGCTTTTAGAGTCTTGCCAAGAGTCACCTGGAAACGATAAATCTAAAAATATAATTACAGGAAAAAGCAATCCTAGGGCTTTAGTACTATTAAAAGAGATGTTTTTAAGCTGTGTTACCAGTCAGACTGAAGATGTGGCAGCTTCGGGATCAGCCGGTTTAACAAATGAGCAAAAATTGTTTACCTCAAAGAGCAACATTAAAGAATGTGAGTTTTGAAGTGGGTATCCAAACTCAAACTGGAGTCCTTAACAGTATTTATATGCAGCAATAAAGGCTACTTAAAGTAGTTCTCAATCTACAGTCTGGTGACTAACGACTTGGCAGGTACTACCGGTAGCTTAATGGTAAGGTGGTCTTTTGCATCCAGGATATTACTATCTTTGGCTTGTTGGAGTAGGTGTCTTATTTTTTTTCTAATGTAGAAATTAAAATTCTCCTGTGAGAATTGTGTTCCTGATGTGAAAATACTAGACTAGAAAACAGCCCCACACATCTTAGTTAGAAAAATTCATGATTGATTTGGGGTAACTGGATCTTAGATATGTCAGAGAGAATTAAATTAAAAAAAGAGTGTTAGTAGATCAGAGGAATCCACATATGACTTCAGAAAGGTACCACCCCGCATGTGAAAATTGCTGACCCTCATCAGAGCTGCAGTAGCATCTCCTTTGCACATCTCAGCTTAGAATTGTTTAAAGACCAATTGTTTCGCTTCAGATACAGAGGTGCAATACAAGGTCTCTTACTGGGGCTCAGCTAGGGATTGAAGCTTCTATTATATAAGCCGTAACCTTTTAAGGACAACATAAACTGAACAATCCCTTTTTTTGTGCTCATGCCTATCTTCTCAAAATTTTGGCAATTTGAATTTTGAAGCTTCACTTGAGACCTGTCTTTTGTTCCTAGAAGTCTCAAGATTGGCAGCACTGTGAGTAAATGTCCTTCCATGACTGGGCAGTGTATTCATAAAATAAACAAGATTTATCCATAAAAGAAGCACTTTGGATAAATATATCTTAACTGCTTTTCAGCACTCACCTCTGTGATAATTAGTATTGTGAGAAGATAATCACATTAAGAGAAAGCAGAGTGAGTTTTCAAAACAAAGTCAGGCTTATTTGCAAAGAGCATTAAAATTGGAACAAATTACTCATTTGTCGGGGCTGAAGAGAAAGTGGGACAATGTGCTGAAAAAAACAGATTAACTCCTGTAAGCAGTATGTTAAAAAAAATTAAATTGCTTTTTTGGATGGAATTGTTATATCTGATATTGTTACAAGATGACTCAATGAGATTGGATAAAAATTACTTAATTGGTTATTTTAATCTACATATGATTTCTAGAAAATGTATTTCAAATGAGGCCTGGAACTTCTGAGTTAAATACAAATGACCATATTATCTACTTTACAGAGGAAAGCTGCTCTAAGTCTTGCAGACACAAACACCATTCAAAACTTATATAGATAGTCATGGAAAAATCTGTAGGGAAGGTGCCAAGAGGATGGAACCAGGCTCTTCTCAGTGCTGCCAAGCAATAGGACAAGAGCCAACAGGAAGAAATTGATGCACAGGAAGTTCCACCTGAACATGAGGAAGAACTTCTTTACTCTGCAGGTGACCACACAGTGGAAGAATTTCCCAGAGAGGTTGTGGAGTCTCCCTCACTGGAGATATTGAAGAACTGTCTGGACGCAATCCTGTGCCATGTGTCCTAGGATGATCCTGCTTAAGCAGGGAGGTTGGACCAGATGACCCGCTTTGGTCCCTTCCAACCTGACCCATTCAGTGAAAACATTAAAGAAAAGCATTTTTTTATTTTGACTTCAGTGATTACAAATTTAAAAGGAAATAAATGAGACTTGAACTTATAGTCATAAAATAGATTACTATAAACACACAAATTCTAATAAAACATTGTAACCAAAAATGGAACCGGCAACATTTAACAGCAATATACATTCTCAAATTTTGCTCAGGGCTTAAAAAAACCCAATTATTTACATGAATGGTCTATTTACAGATATAGTGATTTTCTGAAAAATATTTATTTCAGGTAACATAAAATCTTGTTCACTAATCATGTATAATAACCTGAGTAATAACAAAAGTAAAGAAAAAAAAACCAAAACAAACAAGAAATCCACCAAAACCAACAGAAACCCAAATCAGTCAGTACAACTCAACCTGAAACAAAAATATCCTTGGTTTCTGTTCAAGATCTTTCTTCTCCCTCTCCTTTAGCTCCCATGCATGCTTCTCTCAGCTCTGATGTGGTGATTTACTCAACAACATTATTTGGAAAATTGAGGAAAAGCAAAAAAAGAAAGCATCAGTTTGAAAAGTGGAAAATTAAAACCTGAGGAAAAGGAAAAGCAAAGAGAGGGACATCACAGATTCTTGAAAGTAACCTCTTTTGAAGCTAGAATGCCTTTCAAAAAATATTAACTTGATGAATATTTTGCAACTTATATCAGCAGTTAAAATCCTTGAGCCATACAGAATACCAGTCATGACCATGAACAGGTGTCAGCACTTGATCAATTACATATTTAGCAAAGTTTATATAACTTACAAGTGAAGAAACAATGGTTTGGCGTTTTTCTAAATGAAATTTACATGTTTTATGTCTTACTTTCTAATGTTTTGTAAGTTTTAATAAATAGTCATCTAATTTTATACTATTTTAAATATAGTAGCTGTAATTTCGTCTTGCCCATGGAGTCATATAGGCTTAATGACATTGATCTGGCAGCTAGATAAAACAAAAAACCCCTGCTCTGGAGACGGAAATGGTACATCTTTCAGGTCTGTTGATTGTGTTTCTCAAACTTCTAAAAGACACCTACATGCCATCTAACAGTATGTACTTTTATGGTGAAAGCAGCTGCTCTTGTAAATGTAGTATTTCTTTCAAAAACTCAGCTTTCATGCCATTATAAAAACACATGTAGATATTTTTCATCTCTCTTCAACGTTGGGAATCATGGCCAGATTACTCATTGATGCATTTAGGCATTGTCTGACATCTTTTTTTAGGGCTGAGGAGACTTTTAAGTCAAGAATTTCATCTACTGATAAGAGCATCGGAAGGGAAACTGCAAGCAACAACAGGTCTTTGAGTCTTGAAGCAGAGCTGCTTCCTGAGAGCTTTACACCTGACTCAGATTTCTGCTCATAACAAACTCAGTTCCACAGTCACATTTGGAAAAAGCTGTGCTGATTTCCCAAGGGTGGCAGCTGCAACAGGTCATGGGCTTTGCTCGGAGAACAAGACTTTGAGGATGACTTCCTCACCATTTTACTGTATGCTGTACCTACTGCTCACAGATACTCAGAAGACATTACAACTTAAGTTTTTCTCATAAACTACTTTTCCTAGTGAATTTTGATATTTTCATGCACTGCAGCCTCCAGCTCCTTTTCCTTCTAATTTTACATTAATTGAAAAACAATTAAAGTCAAATAGGTTTTACATTATTTTCATTTCTGTTATTTTAAAATGCATTTTTTTGACAGGAAGAAATAATACCCCCTTAGGTTAAGTAACACTGAAAAGACAAACAATAATTCCTCAGGTTACAAGGAGTTTATTTTATTAAAAAATTATAGTATTAATAATCTGTATATTTGTGCATTAGCATATGTTTTGTTTGCACTAAAATATATGATTAGGGAAATTACCTAGTGTTGGATGAAATAATTTTCCATAAGAAGAAAAAGAGCTTAGTGAAATAGCCCTCTGCAAAGGAACGGGTAATATAGGACCATGAGTCCAAAACCCCATTATGCTGAAGTGAAAATATTGTTTATGACCTGAGCAGTATAAACCAGCATGTTGTTTTACTGGCTTGTTTTATTTTCATCCAGAACAGATTCTTGTACTTGACAGAATGATTTTCAATGTCTGTATTTGTAGGGCATAAACTTCATAAAACAATAATCAAACTAGTTTTAGCATAGTAATTTTTCCTCCAATCCACCAGCCTGGACAAAGATCTCCACTTCTAGCTGTGACAGCTTCCAATTGCAAATCTGTTCTGAAAAGCTATAGCAAAATCAGAGTTGTGAGAGCAGGCAAAGAGGTTGTAGGCCTATTTGAAAGGCCTCAGAGGCACTAAAAGAAATGGCAGAAAAAATCACAAAGCACGTAAAACCAATTCTACTGGCTTAGGTCACAGATGTTAGTATCTTGTCTATATTAGCAGCTAAAAAAATTACAAAGATAGGAGACTGAATTCAGCATGTGTGGTAGTTTTCATACAGTGTCAATCCGTAACCATTTGTGTCTTGGAGGCTTTCTGAGCGATACCTCACTTCTGTGTATCATTGGATTTCTCTTCCTTACACACATCTAGTCTATCCTTGAACTAGTTTAAACTTTCCACTTTCCAGAGTGGATATTGTAGGAGGAATAGTGACATTATTAATTATTATTAATAATAATAATAAATCCTGATTATTTGGTGCCCTTGATTTTTACATCTGTTCACTCTTTCACAACCTCTTTGATTTTGTAGACCTGTATCATATCTCCCTTGATTGCTTGATGGTCCTAATTTATTTAGTTGTTTCTTGAACGCAAGAAGTTCCACCCTTGTGATTGATATAGAGTCCTTCTTGAACCTTACCTTTCAAACTGTTGTTATACCCCTGAGATAGGGAACCAGTATTTAAGCAACAAGTGAAACATAAATTTATTCAATGACACAATAATTTTCTATGTTTTGCACTTCATTTGTCTCTTAATTCCTGACATACAATTTACATTTTTGTTTTGCTCAATTTTTATTCTCTAGGACTACTCGGAGAAACGTTGACAAATAACGTTACTGAAAAGATACAGAAGAGCATGAGGTCTTTGAGGCTTAACAAAGATCTTGTTGGCTAGCAGACGTATAAATATGGAATTTTTAGGTTTTCTGGTAGAAAAGAAACTAGTTGTTTTGAGGACATCAGATCATATTCAAACTTTCACATTATGGGTTGTAACCATGTTTCATTCATACTATTGTAGAATTGACAAGTTGCTGCAGCATTTGAATGCAGAAACAAGAAGACTACTTTATCTGGCCTGACCCTGACAGTCCCATGGATCAGTTGTAGAGCAGGACCCTTAATGCTTACTTCATGGATGATATTGCTTCAGAAGCTATCCCATTCTCACAAATTGCAAAGTAGTCTAGACACAATATTGCAAAGCTATTGCATTCTAAGGAGTTCAAGCCTGTTGACAACCTGATATTATCCAAACAGCATCAGAGCTGAATCAGTAGCAATCCACTTTCTTAGAAAGGATGCTGCAGTATAGCCAGCAGGTGTTTTGAAAAACACCTCATTATAGTAGTTAAGCTTCAACCAATATTTACAGCTGTTTTCCTCTCCTCACCAGTAAAGAAGGAGCACGATTTAATAATATTTTGATTAATAGATTACCAACACTTCTTTCTTGCCCTAAAATTGCTCAACCATTATAAGCAAAATTTAAAATACCGTCCCTGAAATGCAGTGTTTTTTATAACTACTAGTCTTGGAACAGTTGTCTAAAGCTTACTGTATAGAGCTCTCTCCACTTGTATCGCTCCTAAGGTAACTTTCCTTAGATGTCCGAAAGGACACCTGAAAAATGCATGGATTGAGAACTGTGATGCATAAGGCAGTGTTAAAGCAGGAGTTTAACTAGCTGGTTCTGCTATCATAGCTTTTGCAGATTTGAAAACTCAACTTGAAATATGATCTAGTAACGGCCAATAACCTAGCCCTGACCACTGAAGAATTAATATTATGTAAGGTCTTCTTGTCAGATGGATTACGCATCTGTAGACACAAGAGGACTTGATTACAATAGTTGCCTATACAAATTGATTGTAGAAGTGGAACTCTAAGTGGTACTTGGAAACTCATTCCCCAGTCTTCTATTCTTACCAACCAATGACGGTCTGGGTCAAATGATATACACACTGCTTTGGACCTCCTCTAACGCAATACTCTATGGCCTGAGTACAGTACTGTGCCTTTGTACACTTGCAATTACACATTGCAATGGGATGTCAACAATGGAAAGCAAAAAAAAAAAATCTAAGGGGATGTTTACATACTTCAAAGAAGTTCTGTAAGATTTTAATCCTCTAAAGATTCTAATTGTTACTGATTTTAAATATTTGCAAACAAATATGATCGCACATACATTCATCAAAACGTTTTGCTACGGCTTCTGTGTAAGTAAACTTTTTGGTATATATTGCCTTCATGCTGTTTTTCTGAGGGGAAAACTAGTCTCAGAATATTCAGTTGAAGTTGGATAGGTCAAGATAGTTTTTTAGTCCTAAATGAGGAGCTGAATTCTGGGTATTCAGAATTCTTGGAAGGTCTGGCAGTGGGGATGTCTGACATGAGACTACTTATGGAAGAAGGGACTATCATGAGAGCACCAGCTATCTGTATTTGTTAATGACAAATCCATGTGAATGAGCTACAGTAAATGGAGATGCCACTGGCTCTCCCCATGAACAGTCTGTCTTGATTAGCTGGAATATTGAAGGAAGAAGTCTATTTCTTTCAGAGCCATGTGTGATAGACTACTCCCAGGTCAATCAGAAGAGCCCCGAGCCTGGTAGGGAGCTTTCAGAAAAGTCATCTTTCTACAAAGTGATTGACCTTTTAGGGGAAAGTAGTTAATAACAATCTCTTCAACAACACTGGAAAATGACTTTTTAAAGCTTGATTTGGTTAGAATTATATTTTATTTATTATTTTCCTTTATTTATGTTTATTATTTACAACCTTATGAGGTTGGAAAACTATTTATAATCTGACATGAAAATCAGGGTTCCACTTCAGGGAGAGGAATAATGATTATTTTCAGATTGCAAATTAGCATTTAGCTCCTGCTGCTGTTTTGTATCTTGTTAGGCTCTCTGGGAAATTTTTGTATGTGAAAATACCTGAGCATTTCATATTTAGACAAACATTACCTGACAGAACATTCAGACATTATGCATTTGTAGGAAGTTTCCACTTTCCTTATTTCTCAGCCTGCCCTAGAAGAAGATATCAGCATCTGTTAATAAAATAACCACGCTAAGTAGAACACAAAGCTGACACTGACATCAAATTGGTTTTTTATTGGCACTACAGAAGTGTTTTAGTATAACAGAAATATATTATAATAATAAGGGTTATATTACTGAAGTGCTTTAGTTTTCTTTTATCCTGAAGAGAATTTCTTCAGTGTTACCTGTGAATGGGGAGGCTATTTTTTTATTCAAGATCTCACAAATTGCATATTGCTAATCCAAACTATGCAATTTGTGGCTTGGCTTTCCACAGGGAACTGCTCAGGAGCATCACTGCCCCTGCCACCCCATTCTGAAGTATGGAATCAGGGTTGTGTACAGAGTATCTAATACATACACATTATCTGGGTCCATATACTGAGTATTTTGAGGAAATTTCTAGCTCTATAGTTTGACACATGTTAGTAATCACAACAACTTTTGGTGTAGTCTTTTTATGAGCATTTTCACCATTGTCATCTAAACAAGCTCAAAAGATTCAGAACAATGGGAATTCAGGCCCTTTATCTAAGAAAAACTGAGCTCAACATGGAATTATCTGGGATTAATACACCTTTCTAATTAACCCAGTAGAGGATTTATTGTAAATTTGCACTGTTCATCAAAAGACAAGTTTTGTGGTTATGGTATTATAAATGGTGTACAGTCATTAGCTAGGTCTGTTAGTGGCATGAAAAAAACATTTCTGCTTTGCAAAAATATTAACCAACTAAGCCTCACAACTCTGTTTGATTTTGTTAGAAAAAATAGAAATTAAGATAGTCATTAATCTAGAACGATTAAAATGATTTCTCTTAAACACAACTGCCATAATCTAGGCTATTTTGAAATAAGCTATGAGAGTGAAGTTATATGTGATGCTTTGTGTAGTTTTTATTAAATACATTTAGATACTGGAATCAACAGCTATTAGTGCATGCTGTGAAGTCCAGTCCTTTATGAGAGACATATTCCCATAGCAGAAGAAGGTTCAACATAGTATAGCTCTGCAGTAATTGTGCTGTTCCCATTGCTATTAGTAGACCACAACCTTTTACTAACTTAGGTATGTAAAGGCCAAAGGATTTGCCTGGCCTTGTCTAGACTTGTCTGGTCTTATTTTAGCTATTTGTAGCTGAAGCAGCAAATTGTGCAATAGTTAGGTGACTAGAGTTTAACTTGCCTTAACTGGCTTTATTTTATATTTATACAACTAAATAGTTTTACCCTGAAAAAATTATACCCATACAATGTAAATGTCTAAAAAGGCCAAAGTTTTGAGTCTAACAACTGTTAGGCACAACCCTCAGAATAGTGATCACAGTTCTTCTCTGAGCAGATGCCTTAAAAGTCAAAAAATATTTCTCCTGTTCACAGGAATAACTTTGGTTTACAGAACAGTTTGCTAGGAAAGGTGCACAGCTGAAGCTGCTGTGATGGCTGAACTTCACCAGAGCACACGTGTTCACCGGACATGGTTGATAATGCTTTAAAACTGTGACTGTTGCCGAAATGAAATTGCAAAACTGCACAGCTGCTTCTGCATCCTGCCAAAAATACCACAGGGTGGGAACAGTGGGTCTTCTGGGCAGATCTTCTGACTTATTCTGATCCAGTAAATCCTCTTCCTCACCTGAACTTTGATATTTTTTTCTATGTTCTGGAGATAGCTGCAAGTGGCCAAACATATTGGAATTCCCTGACACTGAAGAGAGAAACAGAAAACAACATTCCTATGGGAGAAGGACAGGGGTCAATGGGCAAAACTAGATATTACTTTAATAGATTTTTCACAGCCAGGAAGGACTGAGAGGGAGAGAAGGAAATAATTACCTTTGCTCTGAGCAGATGGTTTAAATCACATTGCCTTGCTCCCGCATTTTTCAGCTAGGAAAACAAAATCCTGGACAACACTGATAGTCCTGTAGTGCCAGCCCTAGCCAAAACACACACTGAGGGTTATTTGCTGCATGCACAGGAGCACATTGTGCTCAAAGCAAACTAAATGCATCCTCCCTGTCCCAGGTACACACAACAATGAGTCTCTTCTGGTGAGGTCTGAGAGGAAGGACAGGTGATATAGAACACTTGTGGCAGATTAAACGTTAAATCAGGTAGGAGGTTATAGGTATATTCTGACCTCTTTTCTTACTGATTTAAAAACCCCAAATAAACACCACTTATTTTGAACAAGGTTATTTTAGATTTAATGAGACTTCCCTGCTCAGATCTCCCCAAAGCACTGTATGCCAGCCAGTAATCAAGGACTGACACAGATGTGTTGGCAAGCAACCTGAGCTGGTCGACCAGAAATCCTCACGCAGGCTCCTTCCTCTACCTTTGGACAGCTGTTACCTACACAGGCAATCCTGTACCACTGCTACAGCCTGAAAAGTGAACAACTGCTTGCTCTCTGGCCACACAGGACTTGGGAGCAGCCAGATGTGCCCTTTAGCTTTCATTAATTTTTGGTTCTTAAGTCCTTGATAGGGAGTGTAAATAAAACACATGTAATACAGACTGTTCAGCAAGTGGTTGGGTTTTAAGTGTCTGAGGAAGCTTCTCTGACTTTTAGTCATGAGAGAGACAAAAGTACTTACATCCTTCGTTACTTTTCTTCCTGGCTGTTCCTTTAAGTGGTGTACATCATACTCCTCAATAAAGATAGGTCACCTGCATCTCTCTGTAGTACAAGGAGACAATTTGGACCCTGTCATAGCTATAGCAGGGCTCTAAGGATGTGCAGTATCTTACAAAGTATATCCCAGGCCAGGTCTTCAAATCTGCAGTAACCATCTCTTTTGGCAGGAACAACTAACCAATTATTTCAAATTATATTTAGGGCCATAATAATGGAGAACCCTATATCCCATGATGTGTTGATGGGATCTTGTTTTTTTCAGAGAAGTGTTTTCTTAAACTTTTCTTTATTTTAAGAATTGCTATTAATAGTAATTGCTATTAATCAATAACATATGAACCCCTTCCTATTTCCTTCTATGTCTTGCCTTCTGCAAAAAAAGAAAAAAAGGAAAGAAGTTTGAAGTAAAAATTTTTAGCATTTGCCTTGATCCTTTCCATCTGTCTTTTTAATATAATGGATAGTAGAAGAAAAGTGGCATTGAGAGACAGGTGATTTCCCAGCTGTAGCGAGCTAAAATGAAATCTGTCCCAGTGTGGTGACCAGGTAACAAAACCCTGCTCAACCTACAACTGCAACACTGGGGGTATTGAACAATTCTCAACCTTGTATTTAGGAACTTCTCCATGTCAAGCATCTCAGAGAACCTTCTGTTAAATATGTCTGAACCTGACTGGATTCATATCTCACCAAATTGTTTGATTGATGGGTCGAATAAACCATGTTGTCTGGGAGGGGGGGGGCAGGTGGAAGGGCTAGGCCTAGGCCTGTAGCCAACATGGTCACATCCATGCAGAGCACATGGCAGAGAAAGCCATGTGGCTGGGCTGTCAACAAGGTCCGCCTGGTGGCCCACCCACACCACACCCCCTGGAGCCTCTAAGTGGCTGTGGCAGCCCTCACTTTGGTTGGGGGGACAGGGAGTGGCAGTGAGCCAAAGGTCCCACCTACGGGGAGTGACCACAATAGCCAAAGTCTACAAACATCCCCCCTTGGCTTCTGTCCTCCTGACCTGTCAACATGTGACCTCCAGAGTGGTAAATATGTCCCTCTCCTTTCTTTCTGTCTTTATTCTTTCTTCTCGTAATCTCTCTTTCCTTCCTCTTGTGGGCAACTTGTCTGTATTTCAGTTAAGTTGTGGTGTTTCACTTAGGTTTGGGTTAGTGTTTGTCTAATATTAAGTGTAATGCTTTTGTGAAGTTGCATGTTAAGCCCATTTTGCCCAAACTCCTATTTTCTCACCAAATGAAAAGAAATCTCATAGAGAAAAATGTGTAGTTTTTCTCTGGGTGTGACCTCAAGGTACCAAAGAATCAAAAGGCTTTGGAAGATTTTGCGTGGGCAAAATGTCTTGAAGCCTGAAATAAAAGTGTAACATCCGGTAAAGTGTGGAGCTTCTGGACCAGGGTGTAACAGCATCTGGGATTTGATCTCTTACTTGTTCTGCCTAGATAATCTCTGCACATAAGCAGAAGCACTATAAACTTCCCTGAAAGACTTTACTAAGCTGAAATATGTAATGACTGGAACCTTGACGCAGAACTCAAACCTAAGCTGGTAGTTTGGACATAGTCTTACTCCAGGATGCTCTCTTTAGATTATTCTTTGAAAATTATGCTGTTTTCATGATGTCAAACTTTTCTATTCTCATCTGTAAAGTTTTTTTTGTGGTGTAGAAGCACATCCCAATTAGTTTCAACAAATCATTCTTCTCTTTTGTTTCCTGAGAACAGGGAAGAAAGGATAGGAAGCACAGCTTTAGGATGGTGAATGTGCGCTTATCTACACATAGTCCCAAAGTATAGACCATGTTTTTGAACTTTGCTTTGCTATAGAAAAAAATCTTTCAAAACTACTGAAGCTACTTTTGAAACTGCAGCTTGGTTATGACAACAACTGGAAAACTCCTAAACTATCAAATATGTGAGTTTTTTCTGTGATAACAAATGCATAGAAGTACCTCGGTTATGCTTCAAGTTTCATTTGAGTAAAAGGTAACAAAGCATTCCTTCCCCCTCTGGAAAGAAAAAAACTTTGTCTACCTGCCACAAAAGTAATACAGCACTGACCTGTGATTTTGGCATTTTCTTTCAGCAGCTGTCTCTTCTTCTGTTATAAGAGTTTTTTCTTGTCTCGTTTGCCATATATCAATTATAATAACTTCCTGCACTTCAACATGCTGTCAAATTGCCTAATGCTTTTCTGAGTAGCTGCTCAGTGGGGATACCTGTTTTGAACATCTTAGATCCTGAAGTTCTCTGAGTCATCCTCAAAACACAGCTGGAGTTGGTAGCCATGCTATTGTCCTAAATAAAGATATTGGAATAGAGTGCAATCTGAAATATATGTGAGTGAACAAAAGAAGATAAGGTGAAAATCTCTAGAGAGTCATACTGCACAGGCTGTATTGCAGTACAGGTATGTTGTGAATTACAATATTTACAAGGGTATTGCACTAAATTTTAATGTTCAGCCTTCTTAATTCTATATGTTTGTTTCTGCCATGTAGAAAACCTGAAAAAAGAAATATGAAAACACTAATTTTATTAGTGTCATCTTCCTCTTGCTGTGTAATGGCAATAAACCAGAACTTATTCTGATGGCATTATCAGCCATAAGCATTACAAATTGACACATTTCCTAGTATGCTCAGCATTATAATGAACCTTGCATACTGCACATTGATATTCAACCACTGTAAAATAGTTTCATTAAAGGACATTTTAGTGTGCCTTCAGTCATGTAGAAATCTAATAAAGAACAATATGAAGACTTAAGTTTTAGTTTGAAATGTCAATTTCTATTCATAAACATCAATAAAAAGTATTTGTCCTAATAACATTTGGAGGCAACAAAAATAAGCCAATCTGTGCTCCAGAATGGCATCAAAAATGATTACTTAAAGAACACAATGAACACTCTATATACTGTACATTTGCTCTTTATTTTAAGAGAATCTTAAAAACCCCAAACTTTGTTGTTTCTCAAGACTCATAGTAAGTTCAGTTTTTATAAACAATGGGTTGATGAAGATGTCTAAATTTGACACTTACTAAAGTAAATAGCTGTTGCTAAATTGAAAGGCATGCTTATTTATTAATTTGCTTATTTATTAATTTTCTTATTAGCTCATAATCAAAAATAAACTTGAAGTTTAAGGAAAAAAGCTAAGAGTAACAATTTTTTATTGCTGTGTCCTTAAGAACACTAACAACTGACAAGTACAATTGAATTCCCTAAAACAGAAGGGGGTTTGCCTTTAAAAAATATTTTAATTACACTTACAAACAGACACGGACTTCACATGCATCTAGAGGGTTGTGCCAAGAATATAAATCATGAAATTGTTGTACTAGCTTCATCTTCAGTTCGAAACTGAACAAGATGGTGTTAAACAAAAGACTGTCCTGCAATGAATCTGTGCAAAGAACTAGATTCCTGTGGAGGGAGAAGCATGAAAGTAAAAACAGTCCTTCAGCTGGCAAGCCAGAAAGAACTGTACTGGGAGTGGAGGTGTGAAGGACAGAGATAAAGAGGAATGGTCTCACCATTCTGTCTTCTTCTGTACATCTTTATTCTTTTACTGTCAACAGTTTGTTTCAAAGCACCTCCTTTTCTCATGCTGCTGCTTCAAAGGGGGATGTTAAACACCTACTCCCATCACCAATTTCTGTAGTGAAGACAGCAGAAATCCCTGCAGTAGGTCAGAAGCAGGGAGAATTTTTAGCTATAGAAAGAATGCCTCATAGGGACCTAACCCTTGCATCTTCTAAATGCATAAATAGAACAAGAAGCAGAACCCATGACTTCCAGTGGGATCTCTTCTCTACAGACACTTACTTTTTTTTGCTTGTCTAGCCCTAGTAGTTTTCTAAATGCTTCTCTTCAAGACATAGAGTAGAACATACTTTGATGACTTTATGATAAAGATATTCTGCTGGCTTGAAAGACATACAAGGTTGAAATCCCCCAAGATAAAGAAGGCCAAGAGCTGAAATTTGCCCAGATGCCAAACTACTTTAGAAATAACACACAACAATATTTTATTTATCATCATTTTCATCACAAAGGATTGGTGGCAGTCAAGTTCATGCAAGAATATTAGTCTTTCCCTGACTTCAGGGCATAATGCAGAGGAACCTCCATAAATTGATAGATCTTCCTCACATTCCTGCTACAGGCAGGAAGAAAACAGGAAGTTAAGCCAGACAACCACACTAAGCCTTTTCCTTTGTTTTGGTTTGTCTGGGTATTTTTTATTGCCTTTTATGATCATGGGAGTTTTAGCATTCTCTTTTTGAGACAATTAGTTCTCTATCTACTATAGAGGAAGTTCAGCTTTTGAATTGTGATTCTAGACTCCTGCGTAACGTCCATGCTGGGTTCCTTTGACTGAGATGTTGCAATGCCTTACTTAGTGGAAAGCACTGAGAAAAGCACTTAAATAGATCGCTTTTGAAAAATATTAGAATTAAACAACTTTGCATGATAAAAAGAACTACAGAAAGCTACCACTATAATGTTTAACTACATATATTAATAAAGTGGTCAGAAAGAAACTGAAAGGAGTTATTATGCCTAAATTCTCTGAGATAGGCTGTATAAAAAAAATAAAAACCATAAATGAAGCAAAGTCTCTAAAGAATACCTATTTGAAGTCTAAAAAGAGCTAGTAAACAGCTGAGTGTAGGGGATTATTAGAAAAAAAAAACCACCCCAAACCAATGACAGCAAGAACAACAACAAAAAAAAAACCAAACAGAAAACCCCAGCAACACGCAAACTCCCAACAAAACAAAAAAAACCCAACAGTCATTCCCAAAGATAAAATTTGGCTCCAAATGAAGAAAGTAGAAGAAAACAGAATATATAGTAAGTAATGGCCAGTCTTCGTGAACGAAGATTTTGGGAAAGGTCTTTTACCTTTCCAGCCTGCGCAATGGATTTTTTAGGTGAGACACAGCATGCGCTGAACTGAGCCCACCCTTTAATCCTAAGGTTCATCTGCCGGGGCCAAGCAAGCTTGGACAATGGCAGTGAGGTCCTCAGGACGTAGGTTTGTTTAGAGTGACCTTCTCTTAGATGGATGGCCTCACAGGGCTGACGAGCTCCATCTACCCGGGAGACTGGGATTTGAACCTGGGTCGCAGCAGTGAGAGTCCTGCATGTTAACCACTAGGCCACCAGGGGTCCCCATAACAGAATAGATGATAGTGAGTTAAATGTTACAGTTTTGAAGAAGTGTTTAGGAGTGACTTACTAACAGCATTAAAACTTCTAATAGAGAATTTTTAGGCACAGGAAGTCAGGAAGACGGTCAAAGGTTTCATGGGGGTCCAAAGACGATGCAGGTGCTAAAGAAACATTTAAGGGAGAAATGGCTGTAGCAGAACAGCTAAAATGTAGTGTATTTGTTCTCCCAATATGTCTCCATAATGGTTTTCTATTTTTTAATGAGGGAACACTGTAAGGAACTGTCTCAAAGTGTCAGTAAATAACTATTAAGATAAACCAATAAAGAGATTAATGAGAAATTGACATGAAGAGATGATATTTAGCCAGGAAAAGGTAATCGAATAGGAAATTGCTAACTACCAGTTCAAATCAGAAGGATGGAAAGGATCAAAGAGGACATCAATTTTAAAAGAGTTCAGGAGAGAACTAAGAAATGAACTGGTAAATCTGACTTAACTTCAGGCAAACCATGATGATTGGAACTGGCAGAGGGAAAGGAAAAGAGAGGGAGGGAGAGAGAGAGACAGAAAAGCAGAAAGAATCAATGAAGATTCTATACAGAACAGTCTTTCCAGCCAAAAGCAGTACAGTACTCTAAAAAAAATCAATGGCTACTTTGGGAAAGTTTCCAGACAGTGGAACTTGATTCCATTTACCAAATTTATTCTAACCAAATAAATGTTTAGAATATTCTATGAAAAGCTTTTGACTCATGCCAGCTGTCACTGTCCTGTTTACAACTAGAAAGGTAATGCAATACAAAGACCATTCTCAACATGGAGCCACGTGTTTTGGAGAATATAAAACATAAACTGGGCCCTAATACTGAGCTCAAGCGTCAGAGAGCAGTAAGCACATTAAATATGTTGGTATTAATACATTCTTCAAGTTTGAGGATAATAAAGATCTAATCATTGGACTGTACATGCATTTCCAGTGTTTTAGTAAGGTCTTCCATCAAGGTACCCTAAAGCAATGGCACAATTTAGAGGTTCCAAAAAATGAAAGTCTGTGCCTGGAGTTAATAGACAGGAAGGGAAAAGGGAACTGGTTCTAATTGGACACACATAGTGACAAAAGAAATTTCACTGCAACTGATGTAAGAAATATTTTGTTATATGGGATAGTTTAATAAGGGTAAAAATTTTCTGAGAACAGTCAAGAAGGCAGGACAAGCCTTTGGTGTTACTGTAAATCAGTGAATGATAGAATCATTTGGGTTGGAAAAGACCCCTTTCTCCAAAGAAACCTCAAGTCATTGATGCCCTTAAGAATGTTATTAGGCCTTTGCATCTTTAACATTAACTTTACTTACAAGGATCATCAAGAAGGAAATTATGTTTGCTGTTTTCAATATAATATTTTCAATAAACATTAATGATGTAATGTCACTTTGGCTTAAAGCACAGTTAGTACTCTGCTTGCTATGAAAGCCTCAAAACAAAGGAAGGTGAAAAAGACTATTATGCATCAATACTTGAAGTATAGTTGAATTGTGTAACATGAAATTGAACTAAAATTGAGAAGGAACAGTGATGAACAAAATAGTACAAGAAAATTTCACAATCACTATTAAATCTTGTGATTATATGCAGAAGTAAAAAACTTTTAATAAACAAGTAAAAATTCCTATTAAATAATTAATAAATATTTAACATTCTAGAAATAAAAATCAAAGTTAAAATATATATAATCTCTCATCCAAAAACTATGGTGAAAAATAGAATAAAATAGTTCATAATCTGAATTCAAGCACAAAATACCTAGGGCATTTTTTTTTTCGCTTTGGAGCCCCAGAGCATTACAAAATTAGCAAAGACTCTGCTGACCCAAAACCCCCTCTGTTTCTTCTGGTATTTTTTTTCAAAATATACTTCTATGCCGGGGTAGAAGCATGAGGAAAAGGCCATGCATTATTCAACTTTACTTTTTAGGTTTTGTCAGCTACCACTGTAGGGATTGCTTTGAGGTCACACCTGGACAAAAAACCCTTCTAAGACACATTGATGATCCTAGTTTGTCTCAACTCTTTTTAATTCTACAAATTTCTTCTAGTTTTTTTTCTATGTGAATAAATTCCATGGTTAAATTTTGAGTTGTGAGAAAACAATTCTTCCTCTGTGAATTAAACCTTTTGCCTGATGGTATAACATTAGATTCTTGTATTCTAAGAAATGGTATTCCCTCATGTATTCCTTTCATTTTATTATATCATATCTCTGTTGTTTCCCTTTGATGATTTTTGTCTCTTCAGGCTGAAAACACCAATCCATCTTGTGCTTTTCTATTCATCTTTTTTTGAGGTGATCAAAAATTAAAAATGCACCTCTTTCTTATGATTGATGAAAAATATAAGATTTAAAGATATTTATACACTTACAACTATTCTGCCGTAATTTATCTGGTTAAAAAAGCTGGATGGATGGTCAGGCCCAGAGAGTGGTGGTGGACGATGCTACATCCAGTTGGGAACTGGTCACCAGGGATGTTTCCCAGGGCTCAGTATTGGGGCCAGTTCTGTTTAATATCTTTATTGGTGATGTGGATGATGGGATTGAGTGCACCCTCTGTCAATTTGCAGATGACAAGAAGTTGGGTGGGAGAGTTGATCTGCTGGAGAGTAGAAAGGCTCTGCAGAGGGATCTGGATGGGCTGGATCGATGGGCTGAAGCTGATTGTGTGAGCTTCAATAAAATGAAGTCCCGGGTCCTGCACTTGTGTCACAACAGCCCCATGGAGAGCTACAGGCTTCAGGAAGACTGGCTGGAAAACTGTGTGGCAGAAAAGGATATGGGAATGCTGGTTGACAGGAGCTGAACATGAGCCAGCAGTGTTCCCAGGTGGCCAAGAACACCAATGGTATCTTGGCTTGTATCAGAAATAGTGTGGCCAGTGGGACCAGGGCACTGACTGTCCCCCTGTACTCAGCACTGGTGAGGTCACACCTTGAATACTGTGTCCAGTTTTGTGACTCTCACTACAAGAACACATTGAGGTGCTGAAGCTTGACCAGAAAAGGGCAACAAAGCTGGTGAAGGGTCTGAAGCACAGGTCTTCTGAGGAGCATACCAAATATGACTAATTTCATTAAAGTTACTAACATATCTTGTACTGACTGAATTAAAAACACAAGCATTTGCTGTTCTTTAAAATAAGAGATCTAGCAACTGATCCATGTGGCTAATTACATTCTCTTATTTTCTTGGTCTATAAGCCACTTTTTGTGTAGGAATAAAGGAATATTTTAATCTCTTTTATTGTTTTTGTCACCATTCAGATGGTAACTGAACTGTCACAAGCAGTCAGTGCTGGAGTTTAGTAAACCCAGGATGGAAAAAATAATAATTTGCAACGCCTACACAAGTAGTATTTTGTTTTCCTACATTTAATCACTTTTCTGAATCCAAAGACAATTGCTTTTGCTTCCTTTCTTGTATTTTCATCTTACCGCAACAATTGTTTTCTTACTTCATTACTGCATCTGTATCTGATCAGTGTGATCAATCTGTAATCCAATTCAACCATAGGTCTTGATCTCAGAAATACTGTATTAGTAGTAGATCTTGTATTATTTTCTTTAATAAGTTGATGGTGGCAGTCTTTCTCCAGTACATAATTTACCTTCACTTCATCCTCTTGGAAGTAGCTTCTGACTTCTTTTATTTAGTATAGCACTTCAATAAAGGAAGAGTGGTTTCCAAAAATCACAGACAGAAGTAAGAAAAATGGAAACTAAATAGACTAAATGGTAATATCTCTCAACCATGAAAGACAATGCAAGACTTGTCAAAGGGCATATTACAGATCATTACCCTCATCTCACCATAACCATCTGTCATATGTTCCACAAAAATTAGCTTTAAAACTTTCATATATTAACAATTCAACTTATTCTTTAATGCTATGCAATGAAATTGCCTGAAATTTTTTCACAGATAAGAAACATTGGGCTGATATCCTCTCTACTAATAACTTGTGCCTTCTGAAGACATTGCATAAAAATCCTATTTGACCCATTCTGATTTTCTTCTCCAGGAAATGGCACCTATAATTTTGCTAGAATTCAAAGCTAAGTGAAACTGAGTCAAGCTAAGGTACCTATAAACTGCCTTGTAACAGCAACTTTTGTAATGAGAACAGGAGGATATTTTGCAGTGATAAAAAATGACAGATCAATGACAGTGAGTTTTAACTGTATAGGTAAATTACACACAATACATTTTACTAGTTCTAAACTAATGATTGTTTATAAATACCTCTCAACTTTCACAGACAACTATAATATAAAACATAGCAGAAACAGAAATTGTACTATAAATGCAGATCTAGTTCTAATAGAAGATGCTAAATTCATTACTTATACAATTTTTCAGTATTAAGACACTCACTCCATGGTATAAATTACTACTAGAGCAAATGTTATTGTATTGTTGATGTAATAATAAATTAAGTTTAGCAATTATTTCATAGGTCACAAAGTCCAACCTTTGCCAATGAAAGAAAGATTGCTCTCTACAGGAATTTTTTCTTCCCTACAATTTAAATTACAAAAGTTCTTGAAAGATTTCCTTAATTTCTACAGAAACAATTTTAAAACACAGATGAGTGATCAAGCAGCAAGGTAAACTGTACTCCCTAATCTGGTGTAGTTCAGCTGTAGTTCAGTTTTCTTATGGAAATGTACATTCTCCATTAAGGCTTCATTTGACTCAGTTCAAATAGTCCACTATTAAGTATCTGATTAGTAGGAACACAGAATCAAGGACAAGTTGAGTTTGGAAGGGGCCTCTGGACACCATGGAGTCCAATTACCTCGCTCAGAGCAGCATCAACTAGAGCAGGTTGCCCAGGTGTCTGTCCTCTGAGGTTTCAAATATTTTGAGGGATGCAAACTCTCTCGATAACCTCTTCCGGTGTTGAACTCATTTATTCTTATAGTCATATGAAATTTTACTGCTTTTCAGTTTGCGTTTGTTGCCTCTTGTCCTGTCAGGGAGCTGAGAAGAATCTGGCTCCCACCTCTTCATTCCCTCCCATCAGATATTTATAAACATTGGCAAGATCTGCATCCCCTTGCCAGGCCCCCAAACCTTCTCCAGATTGAACTGTCACAGCTTTCTCAGGCTCCCTGTGCGTGAAAGGTGGTCCAGTCACCATAATCATCTCTGTGGTCCTGCACTGGATTGTCTCCAGTATGTCCATGACTCTCTTCTGTTGGAGAGCACAGAAATGGACACACTTGTTAGTGCTGAGCAGAGGAGAAGAATCACCTCACTGTACCTGCTAACAATGCTATTCCTGCTGCTTTCCAGGATGCTATAACCCTTTTTTGCAGTAGCAGTACACTTGGAGTTCATGATCAAATTCTCTTTTGCAAAGCTGCTTTGCAGACAACCAGCCTTCAGTGTTTGCTGGTGTGTGGATTTATTCCTCTTCAGGTACAGGACTTAGAATTTTTCTTTAGTTGACTTAATGGGGTCCCTCTTTGCCCATTTCTTCAGCCTGTTAGGATTCCTCTGAATGGCAGTGCAAGCCTCTGGTTTTTGAGCCACTCCTTGACATTTTTTTATCATCTGCAGACTTGCTGAAGGTGAATAAAAAGGTAGATTTTCAAATATGCAGGACACTTAGCGATTCAGCAAGGACCTGCTGCAAATTTGCACTCTTTTTAATTTAAGTGTTAGTAAGGTAGGCATGATTTAAGCAAGTCTGTTCCTTTGGGCTTAGATTCTTGGATATTACTGTCACAGGTGAAACAAACTTGACTTGGGGAAATTAATTTATTTCGAATTATTTGTAAGCAGAATAGGATAGTGAGAAATAAGAACTAAACTAAAAACTCCTTTCCCCCACCCCTCCCTTCTTCTTGGGCTCAACTCCATTTTTAACTCTTCTACCTCCTCTCCCTGAGCAGCGCAGGAGGATGCAGAATGGGGGTTGTGGTCAGTTCGTAACACTTTGTCTCTCCTGCTCCTTCCTCCTCATGCTTTTCCCTTGCTCCAGCATTGGGTCTCTCCCATGGGAAACAGTCCTTCATGAACTGCTCCAACATTAATCCCTCAAGAACTGCTCCAGTGTGGGTCCCTTCCACATGGTGCTGCTTTTCACAAACAGACTGCTCCATTGTGGGTCCCCCATGGTTTCACAAGTCCTGCCAGCAAGCCTCTTTCAATGGGACTACAGGTCCTACCACGAGCTTGCTCCAGTGCAGGCTTCACTCAGGGTCACAGCCTCCTTCAGGCACCCTCCATGGGTTGCAGTTGGATCTCTGCTCCAGTGTGGACCTCCATGTGCTGTAGAGGGACAGCCTGCCTCAACATGGTGTTCGCCATGGGCTGCAGGGGAATCTGCTCTTGTGCTTGGAGGACCTCCTCCCCCTCCCTCTGCACTGACCTTGGTATCTGCGGAGATATTTCTCTCACATAATCTCGCTTCTCTCTCCCAGCTGCTGCATAATGTAGTATACCCTTTTTAAAATATGTTATTACAGAGGCACAAGCACTGTTGCTAATTGGTATAGCATTGGCCAGTTACAGGTTCCTCTTGGAGCCCAATAGAACTGGCTCCTTCTAACACAGAGGCCTCTTCTCACGTCTTCTCACAGAAGCCACCCCTGCAATCTGTCCTGCTAATAAAACCTTGTTACGTAAATGCAATATGCTCTGTTTAGTCATATCCCCATGTAGAAGTGAGGACCCGCTTTTTATTTAAGATCTTTTAACTCCAGTTAAGAAAAAAACCATAATTTTTATAGTATGGGTCATACATTTATCCTAACATACATCATCTTCTAATATCCTTTTAGGAACAGAAATTCAGCTTTTGACATACTGTAGACCACAAATGTATTTGATTTTAACAAAGTAATAGAATTCTGTTAGCACCGGCAAAGAAATTAGTCAAGTGAGATGAATGCTATGATACAAGCTTGGATATTGTTCATAAATGAATACTTGTCCCCAAGGCAAGTTATTTATTGATTGTCACAGGGAAACTAAATCCATATTTGAAGACAAGTGGGCCCCAATGTTTCAGTCTTATGCAGGCTATCTCATCTCCTTTGTTCATACAGAGCCTGTTGTTCCTTGTGCCTCGCAGGCTGCAGTGTGTGTTCTGTCATATTTATTACACACCTCAGCAATAAAAATGTGTGTATTAAAGCAAACTATAAAGCAGATGCATGAAGCCTAGAGAGAGAGCAAGCACATTTTATGGTGTTACTTTGAACTCATTCTCTGTGAATGAATCAAGCTGGAAAGCCATTTGAATGCAGTTCATGCTAAGACTCTAAACCAGCAACATGCAAGATGTATGAAAAGGCAGTTTGTTTTCATTTCAGTTGTAATAGCTTCATTGTAATTCTGTTAACCTTGCTGTATTTCAGGGTAACTAAATTAAAAGTTCATCTACATTCATAATTAATTTGTTTATATTTGAATACTGGTCTTGTCTCATTATGTATTAATGACATAGTAAGCTAAGGAGCAGCCTAAGGATTTTGCCTACTGTATAAATTTATTTCAGAGCAAAATAATCAACTTCTTAATACTATGTTTGTATCAGAACCACTCATATAATTTTGTCTGAAACTCAGCCCTGGTAGTTTCCAAACCTTGAGGGACACTATGTTTGAGTGGTAACTATAAGAAAAGTGTCAGGACATATGCAAACACTAGTGCAGCTGCAAACATGTCTATTAAAATGTCTGAACGTCTAATGAGTTTTTGCTTATGTGGTATATGTCTTCTAGCTATACACCTTAATAGAATATTTCTGAATTTTACTTGCATGAGGTCAACTGAAGAAATAAATTTTTGTCCTTGAATCCAAAGGGAGTAGGATTCTAAATCTTAATAAGGAAGTAGAGAGATCAGCAGTATAAAACATTGGGGAAAGAACACCTTTTGCCAGAGAAGGGGACTTGAAATTCTCAGACCATTAACCATTATCTGGGCTCAGAAAAAAACAAGGCAGAAAGGTGACCAGAACAGATCCAGGTAATGCCAGCTGGTCATGTTTCCAGTTATATTTCCAGTGATGTGATGATGACAAAGAAATTATGCAAGAGTAAATTAAATAGTATTGGTCACTTCTTGGACATAGCCGTTGCTTGTGAATGTAGTCAGGTCTGATTAGTGAGGCCATCAAAGGGGTAATTAAATGAGCCAAATAGAGACTTGGATGGTCATTTACAGTCAGGACACCTTCAATACAATAAGAAGCCAAAATACACAACCAGAAAGGGCTTAAAGCAAGAAATTTGATTAAAGCCATTTGCCTTGCAAGTGGTGAGAGAAGTATAACTGTACTTGGAGAGTTCACTCAGAATGGAAATTAACTGAGGCAGAAGAGGAAGAGTAAGAATTGGTGCTCATATTTACAACCCTGTAGAGCTAAAAAGAGCATTGTTTCTGCTTCCATCATCTCTTGTGGGTTTAAGAATGCCTCTCAAACCTGGGTCAGAGGATCACAAGTTTTGCTTTAGAGATTCCAAATAGTATTAAAGTATCTTCACTAATAAGTTATATCATGACTACTAGGAATTTTTGTCTTATTTAAAGCTGAATTTTCTATAATCCTTTTCCAACTACTTGCTGTTTTTACTCCTTTCTCAGTAGTGTAAACTCAGTAAAGAAAGACTTTCTCTTTCTGTCTCAACTTTTGCTCCATATTTATGCACCCACACTGTTGGACCCAGTCAACTTCTTCAACCTCTTTTCTCGTAGATCACTCTATTACCTTATTAAGCTGTGCAGTCAACGTCTTTCTCACAGCTCTCTGGATCATTTCAGAACTAATTTGAATTCTTGCTAATGATTTGTTGAGGGGTGGATATGATAAGAATACATGGTATTCCACCAGAAGACTTACTGACATTGTGGAGTAAGATAATTTCACTTCTGTAGGATTTTCTGTGGTGAATTTCATCAAGCATTGCATTAAGATTACATAATAAGACAATCATCTAGCATAACCACCAAATACCTCTTTGACTCACTCATTTTCAAAGCTAAACATCCAGCTAGGTAAATATAGACTCTTTAATATGCTGTCAGATAAAACCTAACAGGGCACTTTCTAATAGAAATGAAGTAACCATTTCTTCAAGAGCTTCAATCACTTTTTTTTGCTGTGGTGTACTTAATTATTAATTGAACCTGCAATCCGTTATCTGTACATTTAACCATAATGATTTCAGTATCATTGCTTAGATTATTTATAAAAAAAGATTTATTGAGTTTGGGAGAGGGCACTTAACTAGAAGGACTTATGAATAACTCCCTTGTAACACTTACAGCTTTAGATCCTTCAATAAGTTGTTTTAAGGATATATTAATTATACCTTCCTGATTTCAAATACTGTGAGTTTAAACCAAGTGTCATTTTGTGCTAGGTCAGATACTCTAGAGATGCTGAAATATTATGCACCACAACAGTAGCATTTTGTAACCAGACCTATATTCCTTAGAAAATATAGAACGAATATCTTGGATGACATTTAAACCTTCCAGAACTGGTAGAGTAGATGGTCATTTTAATCTCTAAATATTTTTTGGCAGAGCCCTGGTTGAATCATATAATGAAATTCCTTGGGCTTGATATCATATGTGCTGGTTTTATTGTATGGATTCCAGGTGTGAAGAACTCACCAAAAAAAAAAAAAAAAAAAGAAAGCAGAATGTTATTGCCTCATACTGCAAACTTACCACAGAATGTTCTCATTGGTGGAGATCTGTGCTCCAAAATCATCTTTCATTAAAGAATATGTTTTCTTCCTATTCTGGTTATGAATTATTGAGTTTCAGGTTTGGATTTTTTGGGGTCCTTTTTCCAAAAGATCTGACCTGAAGACTGTCTGTTGGAATTATGTCTTGTTTGATTCCAGAGCTCTCTTCTGCCATGATGCTTGTTATAGGGAAAAGTAGGATAAAGGAGGGAAGAAAGGAACTGGTGTGGTAATTAACTTCATGAATTGTCTTCTTGAATTAGTTGTTGCCTTATATTTCCTTAAACAGCATAGCTACATAGGCTGCACTTCCAGCTCCCTTTTTTTTTGTTTCAAGCTCAGGTGCATTTCTGACCCCATCTGCTTTACAGAGGAAACAATGTACTGTAATCCAGTTACTTTTCTCTCGTGAAAGAAGATAGAGGGATAGACAGCAAGAAAAGGGACCACAGGGGTATCACTTCAAGGCAGGGAGAGGCAGAAACAAAAGTGGAGTGTCCAGTTGCTACAAGCATGTTCCTTGCTCTGGTGACTTCATGTGTGAGTATGCAATAAAAACAAGTTGCTACACTTTGATAAATTGTATGAGCTCTCTGTGCCTGCTCCTATCTTATCCTACATGTGAAATAAAAGGTATGGGCTGAGACTATCCTCACCATGTTTCAACAGTAGTGAAATGTTGAAGTTAACTTATGCACTATAGTTTATCAGGCTAGGAATACATGCATCATCAATGGATTGAAAATAATTCAGTCTTTGAATCACGTGACCATGCTTTTCAGAAAAATAACATTTTTAAACAGAATCACGTGACCATGCTTTTCAGAAAAATAACATTTTTAAACAGCATGGAAACATTTCACTGCTTCAGAATCATCTATTCTGTGGATACCTCCATACTGTACCTAATGCAAAGACTTCAGATATGCTCTGAATAAGAGGGTGTTGTACACATTTTGCATGCAGTGTATCTTTTATCTGCAGCATAAGCTAAGGCTGCCAGACATCCCTGTTGCCCTTAAGACAGCAAACATTTTGAGTCCTCTTGGGGAGAACCTGAGAGCTCCTTCAAGGAATAATCTCTAAACTATTTTCTTTTTTTCCCTACTTGGTGTCACTGAAATGGCAAATAGAATAGCTAAAGGATATATACAAATATTGTTGATTCTGATGGTTTGGTACATCGCCAATTCCCACCGCCATCCAGGAGTATCAGCAGGTTTGCCCCAGAGCTTGCCTTTGGGATGATTGAACAAGCAAACAAGGTAGATGAGAAGCCCTTTTGGCCTTGAGGCTATCCTAAGGGCTTCTCTACATAGTAACATTGAGCCACCATCTGGGACTCTGCAGGCAAGCAGCCTGTGCTTTCAGAGCTGATGCTTCAGGCTCTTGGCACACCACTTATGTCTTGCTAAACAGTCAGTTCACACTTTCAAAGTACTCAGAAACTGTAAACCAATAAGCCTGTTCAGCTGTGATCTACAATGGAGATGTGAACTTACTGGGTGCAAGTGAGACAGTACTGATGACTGTTTTAAAGTGAAAAAAACTCAGATACAGAGACAACAATTGAAAGACTTCGACACAGGGTATAAAGCTGAATGAGAAAGGTCTGATCCCTTTGTCCTCTACCAATGCTAAATACGATTGGTATTGTCTTCGATTTTGACTTGTACTTTTCTTGCATTCTTTTACTTTCAAACAATTAGAAAATTATCTCCTGTTTATTTAAGTCCTAGATGTCACAACTAATGTCTCAATATTTTTCCTACATATATAACTTTAAGAAGATGTGGAAGTGAAAAACATAGTTGTAGTTTTGCCCCAGTAGATACGATTGTTCAACAGAATCTTCTCTAGTTAGACTTATTTGCATGCAATATATGTAAAAGAAATTTATACAGTGAATTTAATGCCTTTTTTTCTTACTGGACATACTAATTTATGGACTTATAAGCACAACATAATTTGTTGAATAGTGCTGGAGAATATGTTTATCAGCTCATTAAAATCTTGGCTATATAAACTGCAATAACGTAAGAGAAGGCATTGTGTCACAGACTTTGTCATTTAGCTAAAGGTTTCTAAATATTTGCAATAATTTAAAATGTCACACTACAAGAGTTTAATTAGTTTAATTGCAGTTCTTGGTGTTCTAGATGAGGCATTCTAAATATTTGAAATTCTTCTGGAGAACTGGATGGCATCAAGTTGCTGCTGGAAAGGAGGAAGAAGTGAAAATGCTATGCGGTGGCATGTGATGGGGGATTTCAAAAAATCAGGGAAAAATAACACCAACGCACTTTAAATTAAAAATTCACTTTTGACAAGTCTCAAAGCAGGCTTTCTTTAATAGCATTTCCAACTAGTCCATTATGAATAGCCTTAGAAGGGTATAAGGCTTAATTGTTTCCCATATAATTATGTGAATTAAGAATGGATTAAGAAAGCAGCCCTGAGAAGAGAGACTTAGAGGTATTGCTGGACAGGAAGTTCAACATGACCCAGTAATGTGTGCTTGCGCCCTGAAAGCCAAATGTGTCCTGGGCTGCATCAAAAGCAACGTGGCCAGCGGGTCGAGGAAAGGAATTCTGCCCATCTGTTCCACTCTGGTGAGATCCCACCT
Source organism: Neopelma chrysocephalum (assembly GCF_003984885.1). NCBI lineage: Eukaryota > Metazoa > Chordata > Aves > Passeriformes > Pipridae > Neopelma > Neopelma chrysocephalum. The sequence goes on from NW_020897719.1 coordinate 6,045,976, forward strand.
GGAGTGATGTGTCCAGCTCTGGGGTTCCCAACATAAGGAGGACATGCGTCTGCTGCACTGAGTCCAGAGGAGAGTCACCAAGATGATCAGAGGACTGGAGCACCTCTCCTGTGAAGTCAAGCTGAGAGCTGGGGTTATTCAACCTGGAGAAAAAAAGGCTTTGGGGAGACCTAAGAGCAGCCTTCCAGAACCTAAAGGGAATTTATGAGAAGGCTGGAGAGGGATTTTTTAATGAGGGAATATAGTGATAGAATAGGAGGGAACAGCTTCAAACTGAGAAAGAGTAGGTTTAGATTTGATATTAGTAAGAAATTATTTACTGTAAGGGTGGTGAAGCACTGAAACAGATTTCCCAGAGAGGCTGGAGATGCCCTAACCCTGGAAGTGTTTAAGGCCAGGTTAGATGGGGGTCTGAGCAACGTGGTCTAGTGGAATGCGTCTCTGCCCATGGCAGGGAGGTTGGAATAAGACGATCTTTAAGGTCCCTTCCAACCCAATCTATTCTATGATTCTATGATAATTATCCTGTTTAAGCGAGACCATTGCTTAAAGTACTCGGCAAGTATATATTTTAAATACAAACCACCTTTGATATCTGTGTTAAGGTTTATGACTTCATGAAACAAAGAAATAAAATTCTCAGGGTCTATTAGTCCATACAGTACTATGAGACATAAATGCATTCCTGCAAGCAACAGACCACAATTTTTAAATACAGAACTTAATAGGAATGAACTTTCCCTTCCCTTGCCTCATTCTGCAATACTGTATGTATACAGTCAAATAGTCTTTTCCCAGATAGGTACTATTAATGGCTGATTTCTTTCTATCTGAACACTGGATTCTGTTTGCCTGTGAATTCTAATCTTTCTTACTTGTGAAGAAAAATAAGTGTAGAAACTTACTTCAATTTGTGAAAGTTTTCTATTCCTGTTGCAGATTCATTTACCCCTGAATCGTGTTCCTAATTACCCTAAAGAGAAAGAAATAGAGAGTGATTTTTTTCCTCATTTGTATACAATTAGAAACTTATATCTAACTTGTAATTAACTACTCAATTGCCATGCTTGTTACAATGTGTACCCATGAGAATACTGGTAAATTTACAGTTCACATGTGGCCTGTATTCAGAATGCAAATTACACAAATTTTGACTAGCAACTTGCAAGCCTTAATCTCATGCAAGGGTAGACATGCTTTAGTGTATGTTTATTCAGTGTTTCTGTTTTTAGCACTTGAAGATGACACTATTCCTTCATTGTTTACCAAAAAACAAACCCACAAAAATTATGTGCTTTTACAGCACTAACCCTGAGATTAGCTCAGCTGGTTAGAGCATGTTGCTAATAACACCAGGGTTGTGGGTTTGATTCCCGTATGGGCCATTCACTTAAGAGTTGGACTCTATGATCCTTATGGGTCCCTTCCAATTCAGAATATTCTGTGATTCTGTGATATTTTCTAGGAGTAAATACATTTTCATTCAATCTGAAAAGTTTCAATCGAGGTTTCTCTCAAATCAAGTACTCAGAGAGGGAAGGTTTCAAGAATAAAATGAATTTGTAAGCTGCGTTCTCCCTTCCATTTGCTCAATTTTATGGATGTTCTGTCGGCTGAGTACACTATAGAAGCATTTGCTGAAGCAAAAATATATTTTCTGCAAATGTTAAAGAAAACGCATAGAAGACAATTTCAAAATTCATAATGGCAATTACGCATACAGTAATTTATGTTCATTAAGTCAGAAAGAGAAACCTATCAAACACAAACTCCTTGTCCAACTAAAGCAGTTTGATCTTCAGCCACAAAATACTTCCAGTGACTGACTTATGCATAATAAATATATAGAATTATGTTTATGTCACTGAACTGTTTGTTAAAGCTGTAGGCTTAACACCCAATTCACTATATTCTCTCACGTCATCTGTTTTCATCATTTTGCCTCAGTCTCACGATGTCACATGGTTTCTCCTTTTTGTCTTACTATACCATACCAGAAAACAGATAAATGCTTACTTTTGGTTTGGTTTGGTTTGGGTTTTTTAAGAAATTTCCATGGGAGAGACTACTGAAATACAAGTCATGACAATGAAATATGAACCAGGATTTCTTATGGTAAATAATTTCAAATATCAAATGCTCTCAAACTGTAATATGATCTGTGAGGAGATAACAGTAGGCAATACATTGTCAGTTTTATTGCTATATTTAGCTGCAATTAGTAAAATATTTTTCTCCATAACAGAAAACTCAATTGTAATCCTACAGAAAACTAAGAATATATTTCCTTTTCCTAGGGGAATTTTTTCAATTTAAGAACAAGCTGACTTTTTTGGTACTACAATACTTATAAAATTCTATTGCTATCAACTGTTAAGGTCATGTCACCTGCATTTCAAGTAAGTCTAGTCTTTTTTCTGAGAATAATACTTGGAGTTACATATCAGGTTTTTAAGTTCATATGAAGTAGACATTTGTCTTTTCTCACTGTCTACAATAAAGCTGGTATAAATTAATATCTTTCTAACTGATTAATTCTTTTCTCTTTTTAATGTCTTTGATTCACGTGTCAAGATCTTCAAAAGGCTGATATCTATCTTCTTGTAACAAAGTGAATATCAAAATAAGAAACAGAAGGAAATGGAAGAAAGGTGAAAGGGATGGTTAAATTTTTTAATAAAGAGGTAGATCTTTATCACTTCTGTAAGTTCGGACAAAAGTGGTAAGTGGGTAGGAGAGACTTATATGGACTTTTTAGTGCAGTTTGACAGGAAACTAAGCACCTCTAGATCTGCTCATCTATCATGCATTCACCTTTATCTCTTGACATGTCCTTAGTAAATGGTGACATTTGGAAAGAGTTCAATTAAAGTCACTGTGTTCTGGGTAATGCTACAGTCTCTGTGTGTGAAATAAATAACTAGCAAATTGCTTTGCGTGAATGTGATTTCTCAAACAGCAAGTAGTATCATAGGAATATGGGTACGTATAACAAAGTTGAATGGATACTCATCAGTCACTTATTTTATGATTATTCTATGGTCAAAGACCATTATGACCTTACAGTTCAAGACATAGAATTATGTCTACATTAGAAAGAAGACTGGAAAGATTAAACTTTTCTGTTAGGTGAAATGTGTTGAGAGGTAAAAGAAAAAAAATTAATAAATTCTGTTCTCATAGCTTCATCTCATAGTTAAAGGCAGAATTTTCTTTTATTTTAGTGTTAATTTTTTTAAAGGTAAAGTCTCTACTAGGAGAAAGTGTCTCACTCTTCCTCCTTTTTCTGAAACTGCCTGTGAAATACAATTACAACAATGCTGGGGGAGGAGGGAAGTTTTAAATGTTAGTAATAGTATGTACATTCTACTCCTCCACCAGATTTCCTTTCCTGTGATAAAGGTAAGGTCATGGCACCTGTTACATTCTGTGAAGAGAAAACACATAAAAGCATTATATACAGTAGTCTGCTCAAGGGAATAAAATGGAAATTAAAACATGAAGTCATGTCTAGGCTTCGCGAACGAAGATTTCAGAAGGTCTCTACCCACATTTGTTACAAGCGCATTGGTGGCTAAAAAGGGCAATACAAGATAGGCACGACTGGTTGCAAAAGGCACAGCAGAAAAACTCCTTAGGTGGTATATTCTGCAGGGGACAATTCTTTCTGCGTTGTCTTTTCTCCTCGAGAGTGATCCTGCGTGCTTTCTCAAAAGCATCAGCAGCATTATAGATGGTGTGTCTCCAGACCACCTGATTGGAGGCCAGAGTAGACCAGTTATGATAATCAATATGGCCAAGGCTGAGATGTTGTTTCAGGGAGTCCTTGTATCTGTGTATCCACACAGCTGTGGAATTTCTAGATCAAAATATTTTGTTTTTCAGTTCTTTATAAAAGACTTGTAAAGCCTTCTTGGTTGGGGGTGAGGAAGTGAGTGGAGGAGAGCACAGGGTGGTGGGGAAAGAGATAAAGCATTTTTAAGACAATAAAAGTAGGAAGTGACATTTTCCAATTGGCTTATGCCTTAAGCATGTATGCAAATGCATAAACAAGACTTTTTTTTCTTTTTAATGTTCTTCATTTGTCATATATCAAGCGAGTTTGTTGAATGCTGAGTGTAATGGATTACACTCAAAAATTTTTGCTGGGTTTTCTAGGTTTTTGTAACAGATATAGCAAAAAGTCCATACTAGTCCTACGTGTCCAGCTTTTACTCTGGTAGGAAGATGATGCCCATTGTAACATTTCTTATGAGTGTGGTAAATTATAGAAAATACTAATTAGAAAAAGGAAAATCTGAATCTTTATGGTTTTGTGTACGTTTCTGGTACTCATTTCTTATTAAACTGGTTTTGCCAATCTTTTTTTCCTTCTAGAAAAAAAAGATAGTGAGTACTTTTCCTTGTATGGCATGTTCCTTCCTTCTTACATCTCTATATGCACACTGCAAATCGTTTTTTGAGTGGACTGTTTTTCGAAGGCATATAATAAAATTGGGAGTGATAGGTTGTGGTTTTGGATAACTGCCTGAAAGGGAGAGAAATGGCAATTCAGGATGCCACAAAAACATGGATGAAGATAATATAGAGGGCACATCTTTAACCTTCAACCTAGAGGGAAGTTTGTGGAAAATAAACTACAACAAAAATTGTGAGCAGAATTCTTGCAGGAAAATTACAAAACTTGTGCCTTTTTTTTTTTTAATATTAGTGTAATGTTTCTCTCCTTCAATCCTTCTCCCCTTATTCAGTTCTTATAACTTGCAGTGAGTTTAAAATTAGACTATCTTCTAAAGTCTGAGAAAATGTCATTGCATTTGATCTACAAAGCATCCAGCATGCTTCAGAGTGCTGTATAAATAACATAGAGGTCTAATTCTTTGCTCAACATCGAGAGGTGTCAGAAGGAGCAGTAAGACGATTTTAAAGTTATTTTTATTCTGCTTAGATTTTCCTTTGACTGAGAACAGGTGACATGTTGCAACTATTTTTTGAATAAGCCTAATGTCTGCAGGTTTGAAACTTTGTGGCAAATCTCCTTGTTATACTCTGCATGAAGGAATGCCATAGAAAGATATGTGCAAGTACAGTGTAGTTTCTGCACTAGGTGAATCCTCTTCTGGGATGTTAAAATATCTTTATTATACTGGAACGATATACATGGAGAAACTATGAGAGGCCAGGTAGTTCTTTAAAGACCCAGAAGTACAGCTGGCCCTGTTTGTCAAGACAAATAGGTGCCAGAGGTGGGAAACCACATGGAAGCCTGTTTTCCAGCTGGCAAATTTAAAAGGCTTCCAGTCTGAAAGAGGATTCATGCAGAGACTAGCTTATTAGCTAGAGGACTGAAGAGACTAGCTGCCTGATTCAAAAGGTTCTAGAAATTGTTTTCTTTTCCCCTTCTCTTGAGGGGATGGGATTGCTCTCTTTGTTAGCTTGATGGCTAATCAAAGTAATGTGTGAATTCTGTAGCTGAATTGCTCTGCTACTCATGTCAGGCTTTGACCAGTGAATAAACACTGCACCACTGAATTTTGAATCAATATGTTTTGACTCAAAGGAGATTAGTTGCAGAGAGTGGTTTTCTTGGTTTGCTACTCTCACTGAGTTTTCTGTAGAGCCAACAGAGAAACAAAGCCTCTTTCAGGCAGGGCTTAGAAAATATCTATGTTAGGCTGATGCAGTCACCCCCGAAGGACTTTCTTTTCTTTCTAAAGAAGGTCATTAGATTACTTTTCACCTTCAGCAGAAGTATGTCTTTTTGGATACCTTTCTCTGTGTAAGCTGCTCTAAGAAATGTGATGTTAAATATTTTGTCAATATTAGAAGCATCACTGAAGCAAAATTCTAAGCCTTAAGCTTAAGCCTTCCAAACTGCTGTTTGCATCTTTCTGTTCAAATTCACCAAAAATCTTCAATATTGTCTAAGGAAAAACAGAACTTAGACAAATCAACAGCATTCATTGTAGGATTATGAATATGGAAAGGGGTATCTACAGTCTATTTCAATATTCTGTATAGTCCACAAAAGAATTGTGCTGTGGGGTTTTTTTAGGTGTGTGGGGAAATGACTAGTACTAAAAGTGTTGGTTTTACTTCAGTGTTCCAGTGATAATAAAAAACTTCCAAACACTTAAATTTTAAAAGAAAGAGGTTTTGATAGAGGTCTTGTTTCTTTGTTGGTTCAATCATCTGGATAGATTCAACTGTACAAGGCTGTTAAATCATAAAGTGAAAGATGAGGTGTGGTTCTTTTGGCTTACAAATATTTCTGACCCTTTTTGTAGTGAGCATTTAAAAGAAGAAAATACATTATTCACTCTTTTGTTGTATGTGGCAACTTGAATAAATCTGTTACTTTCATTCGTAATAAGGTCTATAGCAGGAATATGGCTATTTGTCATCCTGGATTTGACTAGTAGCTGATTGCTCGTATCCGGTTCACCTCCAACACGAGACAAAACATAAAGATTATAAGTAGGAAGTAAGTCAAAGGACCTGGGGAATTAGCGTCAGATTCTACATGATTTCATTAAGTTTAACATAAATTTTAGTTTAGAATTCTTCTCATCTATGAATAATGCATAGTCCCAAGGCTAGGTGCTATGATATTTGTCTCACTGTCTTTTGAGAGGTTCCCTTTCTGTGGATGCCACACAGTACTCCTATCATGAAGTCCTTTGTGTGAGACTAGTTCTTGTGTGTATGAATCCTCTGTGACTTCAGCAGTTTTTTCCAGAGATACATAAAAGTCAATGCATGACCATCGAAACGTCTGCATGGATTTTGTGTGTTTGTCTAATTGGTTTCACTAGCATTCACTGCACCTGACTGCTAGAAATCTATGGTGTAGGCCTCTATGGATACTCCATTCTACTAAATTTCTCATACACAAACTTCACTCTTTTCACCGATTTCAACAGGAATCTGCCAGAGACATTGGTAGTGATGTGAAGTATGTCATTGTCTTCTAGTATTTGAACCAAAGTTTTGTAAGAGAAAAAATTGTCTGTGAGCCATTTTGTTCTGACTAAACTGTTCTCAGACACTACCTGACAGATAACAGAATGCCTCTGTTCCCTGAATAGGTTTTGACAATATGCCTTTTGATTTTCTTCCTTCATGGTCACAAATATCTGCTGTTTTCTGTCTGTGTGGAGCTCAATTATCTCTCATTGCTCTGTAATTCTGTCTGCAAGTGCTTCTGTCATTTGATCTTTCCTCCCTATGCTTGTATCCATCACCTCTTTTCTCCACTGGGTTTCCATTTTCTCCCCTCTCCTTCTCCTTCTCCCTCTCCCCCTCCTCTTCTTTTCTATTCTTTCTTTTTCTCCTAGTCCTTTCACTGCAGTCCAGAAAATTTGCTCTTGAACTGTTAGTCTTCTAACTATCTCTTCCTCTGCTGTGCATTTATGATAAATATCTAAGTCCCAAAGTCTGTGCTTTAGGTATTTTTCTGTAGCCTTGTATCCTATATATCTTTAAATGTCAGTGAGTTCCACAGTCCTTTTTACCTTCTCTCACAGTTTCACCCCAGCCAGTAGTCAAGTACCATGCAGCCACTCACTCACTCCCTCAACCAGAGGGATCAAGAAGAGAATTGAATCCGATAGGTAAAAGGTAGAAAACTTAGGGATTGAGATAAAGACAGTTTAATAGGTGTGATAAATACTCACTTATTAATGAAATTGAGAGAGGACTAAGTCATCAAATCAAAACTATTTATTGATAGAAACAAGTCAGCTGAGTCAGGTGCTTCTCACAGGGGAAGCACATCTCTCCTCAAAATGAATGATTTTTATACTCTTCCCCTGACCTCTGGGGTCCCTGTCCCTTTCCCATTGGCTAGGTAGTCAGGAACTTACATCCTTTCCTGGCTGCATAGCTTACTTGAACCGCCCCTTAACCTGCCCCCTTATGTGGGCGTATTTTCACTATCACCTTTCCTATTGGCTCTAACAACTCTTTGCCCTCGAGCAATGAACATGGGTTAACTTCCCTCCCCCTCTCCCTCATGTCCACAAGGTCCTATAGCTGAAGTAAAACCTTATTTCATTTCTCGCACAGGGAGAGTAAAGGCCATGCACACAAGAAAAGCAAAACCAGGAATGAATTCACTGCTTCCCATGGGCAGGCAGGTGTTCAGCCATCTCCAGGAGAGCAGGGCCCCATCGGGTGTTATGGTAACTTGGGAAGACAAACATCATCACTCTAAACATCCCCTTCTTCCTCCTTTCCCCCCCCCACTTTGTATACTGAGCATGATGCCATAGGGTCTGGAATATCCCTTTGGTCAGTTTAGGTCCTGGCTGTGTCTCCTCCCAAGCTCCCATGCACCCCCAACTTCCTCACCAGCATGGCAGTACAAAAAAGCAGAAAAGGTCTTGACTCTCTTGACTCTGTGTAAACCCTGCTGAGCAATAACAATAACATCTCTATATTACCATCACTGTGTTCCACAGAAATCAAAACACAGCCCCATACTAGTCACTGTGAAGAAACTTAACTCTACCCCAGCCAAAACCAGCATACCTTCATCTTTACTACTTCCTGAATCTTTACTTTGCTAAGCTCTACCAGATGATTCTAAAAATACAAGAAGTGGATATATGCCCTCTGAATAGAGACTCTCATGTCATTCTGATTTTTTTACATTAATTTATTTCTGTTTCTTTTTCTCTTTTCTTAGGTCACTACCAGTATTGTCTGTGGGCATCATCACCTTCCCTTTACAGCAGACATCTTTGAAGAGGAAAGATACCAATTTGAAAAACTATTCTCTACCTCCCTGTTTTAAGTACTTTTTACACAACTTCACATACCTGTATATTTTACTCTTGTACTAAAGAAGAAATTTTCTTCTTAACTTGACTGGTAGCCATTTGATGGTCCAAATTCCAAGACAAATAGTTTTTATGTGAAAAATTGTAATTGCTTGTACTTATATAATTCATTAAAATGACTGGTAAGAGTAGCCAGCCATATATTCAAACTTCACTAATGTAGCTGGCCAAGGGATCAACAAACATGTTTAGAATGAATTTTGAAATTAAAGGTATTCAGGAGTTTACCCAAATGTTTTGGATTGAAATATTTATGCAAATTCAAAGTAAATAAAAAAAAAAAAGTGGATTTCTTCACCTAAAGAGTTCTAATCTAGTAACTTTGACATATAATTTGAGATCAGTCAGTGGAGTGCAGTCACTGGAAGAGGTTTTACACAACAAATTTCATGACTGCATTCTGATTTTTCTTTGTATCCATTTTAGTTTAAACATCTTAACAAAGCTTAATTTAACTTTGGAGTGTTAACCATAATATTTTTTTCATTTTATTTTTCTTATATTTTCAAAATAAATAAAAAATCCAGCAATCATCAGTTTTTACCCACAATGGTAACCAAAACATAGTCTAGTGGTGGAAAAGTTGTCACTCTTCTCTGTGCTACTTAAAATAATTCTGTTACTATTGGCAGTGATGATTAAAGAACAAACTTTTAACAATGGTATGCAAAGAATCACAAAATAAAGTTCAATGCAAATGAAGTCTTTGTACATATATACGTGTATACACACATGTTTATTTATTTATATATATATGTAAGAGGCATTTGTTTCTCTGTGGTCAGCTAACTTTAACTAACTTTAACTAACACTTGGGATCTATTAAAAAATTAGTCTCCTTAATGTAAAGTGTAAAAGAGGGTGAAAGTGAAGTCACTGAAAATATTACACTTACTGAGTTTTGAGATTTTATCATAGTTTCCTTTTCTTTAAAAAAAACCTGTGTCTGGGATGTCATCCTTTTCAAAGAGGAGGAGTAGACTAGTTGGGTCATAAAGCCAGCTATGTACAAAGAGCTGGATCCCAAACCTGTCACAATCAAAGTATCTTTCCCTTGATCTCCCGCTTGCTGAAGTATTACCAGGTATCCACAACACGGGAAGAAAGATAGCAGAATAAAAGCAGAGAATGATTGCTTTTTTTTTTTACCTGTTACTTAAGTGCAACATATGACTTCAACAGGTATAAAGCTTTTCTGGGGAGGAGAAGATAGTACTTAAATTGTTAGAAGCACTTTAATCTCAGCTACTCTTTTTCCTTCCAGTTTTTATAAAAATATTAATAAAATCTGAGGAAAATGTCATGCAGTTATGAAAAGAAAACAGTTTGGAGTGAAGACTACAGAATATAACTATAAGGGATTATACTTTTCAATAACTCTCAGGAGCATTGGAACTGAAGCATAATGTAGTTCAGGTAGGTTCTGCAGTTAAAAAGATAATTTTGAAGCAAATATCCTGTACATTACTAACATAATAAATTCAGGTACAATAAGCAGAGCAAGACTACATATATCTTCTAATTAATTTGGTTCTATCTTGTCATTACTTTTTATTCTGTTGGAAAGTAAACAGAAACAGAAATCTGATTAACAGACTGTATTTTACTTGTGGATTCAGATAAGTATTGTAAAATAACTATATTTTCCATTTGATTTAGTACCTGTGGGGACCTATTCATTTCAGAAGCAACGCAGAAGTTTGCAGCTCACCTCATGGTTTGATTCATACCTCCTCTACACATCAGTGTATGTCTTGCCTGTTGCCTAGAATCAAGGTAGAAATGTTTGGAACAGAAGCCTTTTTGGCAATTAGAAGAAATAAATTTCTATAAATGTGCTTAGCGGAATGAGCAAGCAGCTTTGTCTAAGATGTTTAGTTGGAAATGATTCCTTAGCATCAGATTATGTTAAGTGAGTAAGAAATCCTGGTTTTTGCCAGTGACACTGAATTCACAAAGAGGGAGATTTCTTTTGACATGAAAAGCTGAGATAGTTTTACCTCACCTCCCAAACAGACACTCTTATCTCCTTTGCAGTTACAGTGAGCTTGGTCTGTTTGTTCAGTAGAAGGAGAGTCACTTAGGTCATGCCGAAGTGGAAGAGGACTGACATCACAGGTAAGAGAGATTCTGATTCTATAGATAGACACAGTAGTCTGACAGTATGCCAAGAATCAGTGGCATTCAAGTGCTAGTACTCATCTGAGTTGTTAAAGTGAGTTACTAAATCTTCAAATCTAGAAAAACTAAAATTCCCCAAACAAATTAAAATTATGGGAAATAACAGCACTTTGTACTGAGATTCATCATGTCACTTTACATAAACAAAACAGTTAAGGTTCTTTTTGTCTCTGCAACTCCTCTGGCTGCATATTTTTTTCCTACACTTTCATGTCCATTGGTCTATTCTGTTGTAAAAGTACATTCATCCCAGCAAAAAACAAAATTGAGGACAAAAAGAAACACCATTACACCAATTCAGATGTCTTGACTACAATCATGTTGTTTGAGATTCTGTAATAAAATCCTGACAGCAGAACTTTTGAGCATGGAAATAGAGCAAAGGATTTTATTTCTGTTCTACAGGCATGTTGTCAAGCAAAAAAAAAAAAAAAAAAAAAAAAAAAAAAAAAATTAAAATTCTTACCTTTGTATTTAATTCAACTGGAGAGCCTCATCTGAGTTTCATTATCTGTCCTAGAGAAAGTCATCCCAGAAAGTCAAAGCTCCAACTTTCTGCCTGATTTGAAGTTAAAAAACCACCCATATTTTCACATGGTATTTGCTTAACATTTTTCAAATGTTCTTTCTTTCACTGAGAGAGAAGGTCAGAGCTGAAGTGTTGAGATGGATTTGTTGAAACTTTCATAGAGGAAATGTTGGTCTTATGCAAGGTCAGAATCAGAATTGAATTTGCAAAATCCTGGTGAACCTGGGCAAAACTGTGGGTTCTGAAGGGAGGTTTAGGAAAGGTCTTATTGTTGAGGTACAGCAGAACTTTAATCCTGTTTGCATTGGACAATAGGTACATTGGCCTGATATTAACTTCATAAACTATCAAATGGAAAAAATCCAGTGCTGTAATTAAAGAAATGGCACTGTAGCCCTATTAGCCTCACTATAGAAACAAAGCAAGATTTGTAAGCAAATGGACAAAAGATTAGTCCAAACATTGAAAATGGAATGCTAAAATCTCAAATTATATAGTAAGTCCTTAAGTACAGCTGAGAAATCGTCAATTGTTTATCATATCTTCACTATAGGGCAAATCATGTAAAACCATGACATGCTTGGATAACTGCTGTCCTTTCTGTGATATAAGAAAACAATACCATGGTCTTAACTATGATTAAGAAGCCTATCAGTAAATATGACTCAATCATCAGTCTAATAGCACATTAAAATTGTTTACTGGGAGAAGCCCTGAAGAGAAAATCAGGAAAAAAAGAAAAAGGTTAAAACTTTCTAAACTTCAAAGCAGTAATTAAGTTAGTTTCCCAATAGATCAGAATATCTTGATCCTGATTCTCACAGGACATCTCAGTCAATTTAAAGATTTGTTTGCTCTATCATCTCACAGGAACCATGACCCTTCTGTCAGCATATTGTTTTTGTACCATTCTCTGTCAAAAATAATGAATTATTATATTCTTAGGGAAGATTCCACACCACCTCATTGTAAGCTTTTACATTGTACACTGATTGTGCATTGATTTGCTTATATTAGTATTAAAGAAGGGAATCCTGCTGCAAAGGAGTGTTCTGAGGTCATAAATTAGGTTCCTATGGGAGATATTCTTTTATTCTGTTACCTCTATAAGGCAATAAACCGAGCCTAAGATGTGCTGTACCTAGTGGTATAGTGTAGTATATGCGGTCAGTATAAATACCTCTCCTAACACTATGTGTACATAAAATGTGAAGAGCCATAGGCCCCCCTGGATTGTCAATCCAGTACTTTCCCATGAAATGCAACCATAACATGTTTGATATAAAGATCCACTCTGTCTTGCAACTAATTTGTATTTTGACTGTTATTTATAGTTACTTGACTGTTACTTACTAAAATGGTAAGAAACAAGTTTATGGTGGCAAAAATATGAAAAAAGTGACTGGTACACAGTAAAAGAAAAATATAACTCATTCATGGAGAGAACATTTGAGACATGTTGAAAGTAGAATACTACATTTAAAGGGAAAGGTTCTCCCTTATGTAATAAATTGTTGACAAGAGGTAACATTTATTGAGCAGTCTGAGAGAGCATTCTCCTTACTGGCATAGGGCTTTTTGCAGCTAACTTCAGCCATCTAGAAAGCTCATTAATATGTTTCTTCAGTGGCTACAAAAGCTAGGACGTCAGAGTTAGACTGCATTTTTGTCCATCTTTTAATCATCTCCCTTAGAATAGACTTGTATGGGAAGTCTCCTCCTTTATAGAAGAAATCCATGCTCCATCCCGGGAAATGTTCATGGTCAGGCTGGATGGAGCTCTGGGAAACCTGATCCAATTGAAGATGTTGCAGGCAGTGTTGGATTAGATGACCTTTAAAGGTCCCTTCCAACACAAACTATTGTATGATGTTATGATCTATCCCTCTATATAACAAATATAAGGAGAACTTAGTAGATTGTCCAAAACTAGAAACCCACTTTCAAACAGTTTTATATAGATAAATTGAATCCCATCAGCATATACAAGGTGGCTTGTAGTGGAAGGAGGAAAGGCAACTATAACACATCTGTCAGAAGTAAAGAGATTTAGCAGTGTGCAACACAACTGCTGTGTTCTGTCACATAGGTTCCCACGGAAAGCAGAATTTTGTTCTTAGCCTCTGCAGGTGGATTAATTACTCCACGAGACGTATTTTCAATTTATTTCAATGTTCTGTCAGATGTCAAAGCCACTAAAAGTTTATCAGTGAGTGTTGCCATATACAATTGAGTATTGCTGCAGTATACCAGGGCTGAAAGTCCCCTCTTAGAATTTATATAATATGTGAGGAAAATTCTTTATGTACATTAAGGTATGAGATGTCAGGCCCCTGGGAGCAACAAGACACCCTAGTGACCTTAATCAACCTGCCCTGGAGAACCACACCCTTCCAGGCTTCTAACTCACCTACCCACAAGGGGCAGACTCTTGCCCTACCCCTGGGATCCTAAAATATTAATTACTGTTGCTTGTTTCTTTGAAATATTTGAGTAAAACATCTTAAATTGTTCTGTGGCCAGACTGTTTTTGTTTATATGATTCTAGCTTCCTTAGTCTACAGTAAGATGCAGCATTCCTTTAGTCTCCAAGATACTGTGAGATTTAAAATCCCCATGAGCATTACACTACTCTGGATCAAATCCCTTGGACATTTCACAGGATTTTTTATTTATTTATTTACTTCTTAATATAGAATTACTCAGTAATGTAAGGTAGGTATCAACACCTTTGTGATGAAAATTCACTAAAAGGTCCCTGGCTGTTTAATAACGATTACAGTTGAAAAAAGAGGCTAAACTGGGAATAGTGTGGCAGGTGGCAAGGGCCTCAGGAACTTCCCCTTGCACCTGGCTACCATTTTTGTTCTGCAAGGGCATATGAGTGAGAGTGTCTGCTCCAGGGAACCATCTGGAATGAAATAATCCTCTACAGAAATGGAGTGTAACGAGGCTAGCCACTGGTGGTAAAATATCTGTGTCTTTCTGACAGTGTGAAAGTTCACTTGCCAAGATAATTCACCAGTTTTGGACCTCCATGATGCCGAGTAAATGGGATTATGGAAAAATTCCCTTCTGTATTGCGTTTTCTTGCCTAAAGGCTTTCGTGTGTCAGGTTACACAGATCTCTGCTTCCTTGTCAGTCTCTGCTGATTTCACTTGAAGTCACATAAAAACAGTACATAGGGAAGCAGCATCAGACTCCATAAGCAGAAACGAGTAAATGCTCGAGCTGATGTCAGGCCATATGCACCTTAGTTTAAGATACATTGGTAATCACAAACAGTCCTGAAGCTACATCTATGTTTGTGAATAAAATATGATGATTCTTTGACACTGGAATAAGTAGAAGTACATGGCCGGTGTCTAGATCATTAACATCTCACAGGCTACAGCACACACCAGTCATGTGCAAAATAGCCTGATCAGTGGTAATTCCTGAATGGTGCTGAGGAACTGCTCAGTAATATGCGATTTGGCCTGAATCAAAACAAAGCCAGGGATCATCCTAAGAATATCAAAGTGGCCAATAAGGGGCCTGCTGGAAGAGGTGCTTCTTGACAGAAACGAGATGCTAAAGTCTCTGCCAGATGCATCTTTCATTTGCTGTAGAAAATGAGTGTGAACTAACAGGTGGATATGGATTAAAATGGATTAAAACGAAGAAGGGCAAACTTGACTGCACATAGTGTTCAAGGTGAGGCTGCACCAGTGCAGAGTAGAGGTTGGATAGGTCAGGTTGGATGGGGCTCTGAGAAAACCGATCCAGTTGAAGTTATCCCTGCTCATTGCAGTGGGGTTAGACTAGATGACCTTTAAAACTCCTTTCCAACCCAAACTATTCTATGACTATATGAACATGGGGTATGTTCCCTATTCCACGCTCTGCAAAGTTCTGTGCAAGCACGGATGCAGATAATTAATGATCTAGAGATCTTGTTTCACTGAACTTATTTTTGTATAATATTGTCAATTTTATTATAGACAGTATATTTTTTTGAAATAGCAAATTATCTTCTATTTGCTTCTGATTTTCCTGAACATTTTGGTTTTTTTCAGTCAGCACAAAATGGAAAGGCATTTTCTTTGTACAAAACAGGTTCCTCAAAGTTATACATACCTATGCTCAGCTGTACCCTTCGGAGCTTCTGGACACCTTCAGTGAAAAAATTCGCTCTGTGCACAGACCTTTTTAAGAAAGTCTAAGAAATCATAAAGTGTAGTTTAAAGTTGACTAGAAACATTGTACCAAAACATATATCTACAAAAAACCTCATTAAGTCAAAATATATACAGATTACAAGAGTGAGCTTGTCAGAGATCCGAGAAATCTAAAATCTACAGAGAAACCGTGAATCAGGTTGATAACATGAAAACTGAGAAGTATCCAGCCCCAGGAGAGACTGGATCACCTGCTCTTACAGGACCTGGGGGTCTTAGAAGTTGTGACTCTGTGAGCTTTTTCACCAGATTTTCTGCATCCATCAGTGACATGCAGAAATTCATAAGGAAATAACAACAAAAACAACAACAACAACAACAACAACAACAATAATAATAATAATGAAAAATTTGGTTGATCAAGTTTGGTTTAATCCTCTTTTTTTCCATGTTTCAGTGTTATCTATCATTTAACCATACAACATAAGCTCTACTTGATAGTAATGTTTTAACTTGTATGATGATACCTCCTAGAAATACTAAGAAAAATTAGGTCCCATCATGCTGTTTTCCACGAACACAAGATATAGCTTACGCTCTTCAAGACAGACAGGTACAGTGATCAAGAGGACAAAACACTCTAGGAAGTTAACTTACACTCACACTTCAGTAATTGTCTGGAGTTATAATGGTTAACAGAAGCAATGAGTGACAGTACACAGTCCTTTTTTACATTATCTTATACAGCAGCATGTGTGAAAGACTATTAGAAGTTTCTTATACTTCCTAGAGATATATAATGACTACACTGACTATCTAGCTATTGATTCTGAGGAGTAGCAAATGTGATTGTAAAACTGTTGAGAATCACTTACGGGGTTTTACTACACTGTTGTGCTTTCTTTGTAGTTTTTGAATCTATGAACAATTTCACATCAGCTTCTATCAGGCAATTCTTGCTATGCAATAGTCACAAAAGTGGCTGCCAAATATAATATGGGATGTTTCGCTTGTAGTTGGAGTATACAAAACTAATATAGAAGTATATCTTGTCAAGCTGAACGGAAAATTTGTTCTTCCCATGAAAATTACTTTCAGTGGAGGAATTTTGACATCTAGTCTCTGACTATTAACTTTGTTTCTAGATTTGTATAGTTATTTTTTAACTGCATTACTTTATGATCTGCTTCCTTATCATCTCTTATTGAGTCAGGAATTCCAAATGGAAAAATGCAAACTAAGACAAAAATGAACAAAACGATTAGAAGGTAAATGGATAGTGTTTTTTGATAAAGTGTATGTAATGGAGTCTGTCAAATAACTTTTCCACTCAATTTCATTCTTGCACTGTTTTATTAATATGATTGTTATTTATGTAGGACTATTAGGTTGCAATATGTGATACACGTGTATCAGTATTTTAGACTCTTCCACTACTTCAAAACTGCTGACTGAAGAGTATGTGTGATTTCTTGCAGAAACATCACTAAAAGCACAGTTTCACAGGTAGTAAAAACTGATGAAATCAAGTGAAGAAGTAAACAGCACTAAGTCAGCTGCTAGCAACTTTTGTATTCACTGTCACAGTTTTGCTCAGTACAAAGGCAAGCACAGAGGTCAGCTGGAATATGAACTCACAATTCAAGAAGCTGCACAAAACCAGAGCTGCACAAAAACAGAAACACTAGGAAAAAAATTCATTTTAGAAGTATTTTCTGACTTTATGCTCAAGGGTTTCCTTTTAGGGAGGAGGTGTGTGTGTTTGTATATGTGTGTGAGGATACTGGAACAGATCATCTGTCCCATTGCACTTGTGTTAGGACAAAGTGAGAAAGAAGCCATCACTTGAATGTGTTCACAGCTGTTTTTCTTTGGCCTCTCTTCCCATCAGTTTTGCAAATTAAACAGTCAGTGGTTACATGCCTCTGAGTGGAAAACTGTGAAAGAAAGTACAGTGGAGTTCTCTTACTTGAAGACATTGATTTCTGATCCAGGCAGACTCCTGCTTATCATGCTGTTCTGTTTCTCGGCTTTCCCTGCCTTCCCTATTAGGAACTTAGACATCTAATGCAGGGTATTCGATTGCATCACCAGGTGATGGTCACCTAGTTAGATGTTACAATGCTAAATTTTAACAAGCCAGCTTTAACAAGTTCTCTACTATAGCAGGTCACAAAGAATCTTGAGCTTGTTTGAAAATAAAAATATTTTAAAAAACAATATATAGTAATTATTTTGTTTCCATATGCACTTATAGCAATCATTTTTGTGTTATTTTTGTTAGTTATTAAAACTGTTTAGTTGGCATAAATTTCAATCTACAGATCAAAATATAGCTACATAAGACAGTAATTTAGAATTTATAGTCATGCAAATATATATATATAAATTGCAAATAAAATTGAAATTAGAAAACCATTAGAAGGGTCTTGATTCAAGTATATTCCTTTTTAAAGGGTGTTCTACATTTCCTTCAAGTTAAATATCTATTTTCCTTTGAAAAATTCCCACAAATTACTTTCCTTGATTCAGGGGATGCATTGTACAATTAAAATAAATATAGATATAATTTATTTATCTTTTTTTATGGTACCGGTATGTTTTGAATTCATGGCTTGAGGAAGGTTTAGGGAAATGGAAGAAAAAAATCTAATTCAGTTAAGTTATTAACACAGACAATTATGATTTGGTATTAAATCTGTACTTAGCTTTCCTCAATTGCATTCTCAAATTCTGAACTTTCTAATAGGTGGCAAAAACTTCTCCTGTTTCCACATCTGTCAAAAATTTATTTGATAGTTTCACCACTTTTCTGCATAGATGAACCCAATGATTGTCCTAAATTATATCCTGTTATACCCTTCTGCTTGCCTGCCTGCCTGTGTGCGGTACTGAAGGAAATTTTGTTTTGACTGTCAGTTTTGTTCATAAATTATTCTTATAGATTTTACCTCTAAGGGGTAAAATGAAGTAAAACATCCCAGGTGTCACCATGGTCACTGTGATAAAGAAATATTCTGGAAATACCTTGAAACATCAGAGATATATAATCCCAAGTTTTTTTCCTAGCATTATAAAGAAAATGTAGTACAAAAAGTGTTTTCAATTTTTTTAATTGTTGTATTTATAGCAACCTACATATGAATCTTCCCATTTATTAATGAGTATTCTGATAATTCAGGGGATCAAATTCTATGCACTTCATTGCTCTATTAGTGAGAAGCCTACAAATAAATTCATCGTTCCAATCACAATTGTACTAGATAATTTAAAAGGAATTATTGCCTTTTTCTTCTCTAAAATAATGCAACTGCTTATGGAATTTAATATTGCATTGTGGATTTTATTGTTATTCTTGACGTTTTACACTAAAAATGAAAGTTTAATTTATTGAAAATTTAAATGTTACTGACAGGAATCATTTCCAGGTTTTGCTTTCTCAAAGAAAATAACTTCCTAATTTTTTTCTTACATCAGTTTTTGGTTTTTCCTGTAGTCAGTCTTTCCTGACCTAATTGTGAACATGTTTTCAGCATTTTTTTGCTCACTTTTTATGCTCTCTTTCATTGTCAAATCTCCCAATGTAATGTGCAAGTTTACGTGCTGTAGAGTATATACTCCTGACATAAAATGAGAAAAAAAAAAAAGAAAAAAAGTGAAATTGTGCTGGAAAGATGTAGAGACATGGAATGGACTATACTTCTCATCTGGCCTCTCCTATGATTCCAGTTCATATGTTAATTAACAGGTGAAGAGATAAGATACTCCTCAGATTGCAGTCTATACCATGTCTTCCTGCGTTAGTGTGTAATAGATTATCTTGCGTAGTATTCTCCCCGTTGCTATAGAAAAAAGTTCTGTTTCATCTGCAGGAGCAAATATTACCTCTAAACCACAGCTCATCATGAAGTGAGAAGTAGGTTCTTTGCTTTAATGAATGTCAATAAGTCCACAAAGAAGAAACCAATTTCTGTCTCTGGAGAGAGAATTTGAATATACAATATTTGGCAACTCTAGGAGGTGGACATCTTAACCAGGACAACATAGAGCCCAGATTTCAACATAGATCTTCTAAGTTCATAATGTTCATATTTCTTCATTGACAGTTATGTAGACTCAGCTCTGCAGTAGACTTGCATTATACTTGAAAATTGAATACTTCTACTAATAAAAAAGGATATATCTGAACCTGAATGTATCCAGCTTTACCACTTCACAACTAACCTGCTTCTTAATGTTCCTTTGTACTTAGAGGGAGTCTACTTTAAATGTGTAAAAGATATGTGTGTATGAACATATTTATTTTTGTATGTCCGTTTTGTGAGATCATGTGTCATCTCTTACCTACTGTAAGAAACACTGTGGGAGTGGAAAGGGAAATTATGAGTTGTCTCTCGTTGGCCTCCCACTCAAATTTGTATTTCTGTATTCCTTACTTCATGTTAGGAACTATATCACTGTTTCTATCTTTGAGTTAGAAGTATTTTCCTAAATGGAAAGTACTAAATAGACCCTTAAAAGTCCTGAACATTTACAGTTAAAAACCCCATAACACCTCTTCAACATCAGGCTTTTATTGAGTGCTGTGACAGATGGTACACATTTCTATTTTGATCAGAAAAAATGTCATGTTAAGGAGCATTTCCATATAACTTTTATTTATGCTACTTGAAAACAAGCCCAAATTGACCTGATCAGAAAGTTTATACCAGAAAAGTATTACTCCCAAAAGTTACCAATGAGCAGGGCTGGAGAGAAAAGAATACACTGGAATTATTATTTGTGAAAAATAAGTGTTCAAAAAACACTCCACAATCTTTCCCACCCCACTACACCAAACCTTGCCAATTCAAAGACTAAATTTCTTTTTGCCAAACAGCAGTGTCAATGAAGAGGTTAATAACACAAAAATTCCTCCCTTTTAGTGAACTCTTAAGACAAATCAGTCTTTATCAGATTTTGCTTGATGTGA
Organism: Neopelma chrysocephalum; assembly: GCF_003984885.1. NCBI lineage: Eukaryota > Metazoa > Chordata > Aves > Passeriformes > Pipridae > Neopelma > Neopelma chrysocephalum. Next base: position 6,066,662 of record NW_020897719.1, read on the forward strand.
GTAAGCTATGAGGATGCTGAAATGCAGTCCAAAAACACCCACAGCACTCTACTGGTTTCTGTTGTATGCTACACAGCAAACATATGACAGGATGACAAACTAAGTATATTCAAATAAACTAGAAGGAATGTCTCCAAAAACTGGCATGCACATTAACCCAAAACAGCTGGCTGTCCAAATGATTGCTAATTAACTTTTCATTATCGCTTTCTTATTTTGTTTACTAATGTTATTTATTATGTTTGAATAGAACCACAGGGGAGATTCAGGAATTATATATTGAGGAAAACTCTATTACCATTCTGAGTCCACTACTATTATACTGTTCCCTCCAGGAAAACAACAAAATGTTTTGCTAGTTTATAATTTTCTTCCCTTTTGCAGTATGAATTAGATGCTTATCTGGAGAAAGAGGATTAAATGTAAGTTTCATATTTTTTTATAAAAACACGTTTAAATCCTGCTGGTGACAAATGGTCTGCTATTCTGGGGGAAGAAAATCAACATGAAAGCATTATCATCCATTTTTCTGATTACCTGAATATCAAAGATGATGCTCTTGTCATCTATAAGCTTTATTTTGAAAGCACCAGTATGTGACATGGTTGAATACAAAAAGATAGAATGAAACCTGCCTGTCAGATAAGAACGAAAGGTAAGCTTGGCAGCAGGGCATGAGGGGGGCTTTGTTGCATCGAGTTCAATGGTTTGTGTGTTAATGGAAAGACCAGTGACAAACACTTGAGGCTAAATAGCATTTCCACAAAGCAATGCATAGGACTGTGTTTAGACAAAATATCATCTCTAGTATAACTGGAGACTGTTCTTCCTGCAAGTATTTTGCCCATACTCTCCCCATTTTGTTAACATATCTGTTTAAGAATACACACCTAGAAGACCTCTATTCTTTAGGACATCACTCTCCAAAGAGTGAACAGTACACAGCAAGGAAGCCTATTTCAAACCAACTCAGATTTCTTTCTTCTTCTTTCCAAAAGGACAACTAGATAGGTGTACTATGGGGTGTATAATTTTTTAAAAAGCAATATTTCTCAGAAAAAAGAACAACAGAATAATGAAAAAAACCCCATCCCTTCTGGGTGCTTTCCTCCCATTGTGGGGTTCCATTTCCGAAGGCTTGAGGTGGATAGGGAAGGGGATACTCCAGCTCCAGGGGTTTCTTCAGGGTCCTGGACGCATGGAGGGGTTAGGTGCTCACCCCTCCCCCCAACCACGCGGTCCCATGGCAGCCGGAGAGACAGCACCCAGCATGTGGAGAGGAGGCGAGAGAGAGAGTTTATTGTGGTTAGGGGTTTATAAAGCTCTTGGGAGGGTCAAAAGGGACCATGTAAGGTAAGGGGTCTTACAAAACACCAATCAGGCAGGGAACAGCCAAATAAGGAAGGGGTTAACAAGAGACCAATGAGAAGACTTCTTGATATCTTCTCAGGACATTCCTGAGACAGAGATAAGAACTGGCCGTGGGGGATTTTGGGAAGAAGAAACATGAGTTAGCAGAGACCACAAAAAAGCCATTTTAAAACATGCTTAAACCACAGTTTTCCCATATAATGCAGGTTTACTGCTACAATCACTGATGATGCAGCTTCCAAATTAGTAAAATATAAAAGCATGCATTCAATATGATCTCTGTTCAGAAATCTACCCTCACCTACATGCCTCCTCTGAAAGAAGTGTGCTTCTCTCTAATAATTCATTTGTTTTTTCCTAGTTAAGGATTAATCACTGAACTGATGTTTCAGGGACAGACAGAATAAGGAAGATGATTATCTGGAGTTAAAAATGAGAACTCTAAAGACAGAAACTACTTGAAGATCTCTACATAATGTCAGTGTAGAACATTACTGAGAAAATTCCTTCTGCTGGCCAAGACTCATTTCAGCATGACAAGCAATAAACTCTCTATTGATATTTGAGTTCTAATCTTCTGCTGAAGCCCCCCTCTAATTACCTAGATATGTCAGGTGGTAAATCTTGCCACTGAATAAATCTGACATCAACAGATTTCTCCTCCTAATTTTTATTTTAATAAGTAAGCCATACAGCAGTTGTGAAGTTACTGATAATGAATGTTAGGAAATAGGATTACTCAAGTAAGTTAAATCTTTCTGCCTTTTCATTATATGCTATGTAATACTCAAAACTCATGTCCTGAATAGACACAGAACAAGTAACTGGAACTTACATATTTGATCCCTATGCTTCTAGCTCAGTCACTAAGTCTCAGGCAGTATGAGCCATGTTAATGTGAAAACCTGGGCTGACCAGAGTATTTAAATATGCTTATCTGCATTACTTTGTTAAGAAACTCTCCAGCAGGCTGTGGGTATTTGAATATATGCATGTTTGTGTGTGTAAGACTACTTTATGTAAAGTAGGCTGATCTTGTTTTGACTTGATGGGGGCTATTTTTTAGCATCTACTCACTTTAGCATCTAAAATCCAGGAGACATTTACGCCTAGAGTCCTGCAGAGCCCTTGAGTTACCATGGGACTAATTTACACACTTCCTAAACTGCCAAGCTGACTTACCTGTTCCTCTGGCATGCTTTCTCTTGTGTTCTGGTTTTAGTTAGGATAGAGTTAATTTCTTTTCAGTAGGTGTTACAGTGCTGTGTTTTGGATTCCAATGAAAATGGTGTTGATAACACACTGATGTTTTGGTTTTTGCTAAGTGGTGTTTATCAAGTCAAGGACTGCTTTTCTTTTCCCTTGTCTCATGCTCTGCCAGTGGCAGGGAGCACAGCTGGGACAGGTGACCCAAAATTACCAAAGGGATACTCCACACCATAGAACGTCATACCTGGTTTATAAACTGGGGGCAATTACCCAGAAGGGGAGGTAAGCTGGATTCAGGAAGGCAGCTCTGGCATCAGTCAGACAGTGGTGAGCAATTGCAGTGTGCATTGCTGGTTTCCTTTTTATTATCATTATTATTATTTACCATAATTATTGTATTTTACTTTATTTTCAGTTATTAAACTGTTCTTAACACAACATACAAGTTTTACTTTGATTCTTCTCCCCATTCCAATGGGGGGGGGGGGGGGGGGAAGAGAGAGGGGGTTGGGAGAGCAGCCACATGGTGCTTAATTTGCTTCTGAGCTTAAACAATGACATATGCTGCTCTGGGCCTTTTCTTCCCAAGCCTGCATGATGATGGCACTGGACTGGATTCACTATAACTTCATTTCAAGTTTGACTACAGAGACAAATAAATCTACAAGGTAGCAAGGAGTGTCTTTCCAATAGAACAAGTAACCTCTCTTCTCTTTTTAATGTTAAATTCTGATAGATTAAGTTATCTTTTTATCAACAAAAAGATCAGAGAAATATGATGCAAAGTGTGCAGTCCTATTGGTAACTAAAAGTAGATCAGACATACAACAGCTTACATTGGATTCAGTTTCATAACAATTCCTGTGTTAGCTATGTATTTTTTATAAGGAATGCAGCTCAACCTGAAAAATTTCTGCCTTGATAAAGTGATTCTTTGGTTTAGTATCGTACCATGTCTTGATTAAAAACTTTCAGAAAATTAACAAAGCACATAATAAATGGCTTAAAACTAGCTTATAGACTGATCTAAATCAGTATTTTTAAGTGTATAGAGATCAGTAAGTGAGGTTGTTTCTAACAGAGTTCCACACATGCAACATTTTTGTTACGTCTGTATGAGGCAGTGTTAGGAACCCTATGCTAGTCATATTCAGGAGTGGAATTCTAACTGATAAGGATGACAAGTGATCAGTTACCTGAGTCACTCTGAAAAAAATGGTCACAACCCATCAAAATGTATTTTAACACACCACTACAGGTAATACCAAAAGAAACAAATAACTAGATCTATATCTACAGAAGAGGAGACTACCTCAGAAAGAAATTATTCAGAAAACAACTTGAAATCATCGCAGAACCTCCTTAAGATGACCTTTCAATCTCATACTGGAGCAGAAGGGCTAACACTGTCCATATGACAGAAGACTGTCAGGTTAAAGTAGGGAAATAGTTTTAACTTATTATGCAAGAAATAGACCTCTGCAAGGATGTGTCTACCGCTAGTGTCCACATCCAGACAAATATGAAACTAGTTCAAAGACTGGACATAAAAATGCTCTGGAAATCAGAAAAACAGTCTTATTATTTCAGGCTTAAAGAATTTAATCAACTTAGCACATCTGCAGAGAAGGCGAAAAGGTGATTTACTAAGGGAACAGATGCTCGTTCAAGTAAAAGAGATGTGATAGTGGGAGTGGTCAGTATTGCAAAGATGTAAGGTACTCCAACATTTGAAAGCTGAAATTGGATGAATTCAAGCTTGGAAAAGAAATTAATTTTAATGCATTAAGAATAATCAATATAAGAGTAGATGTAATAGACACACCAGCACATGGACTTTTTGACGTGCAGTCTAAATGTTGTGCTTAAATCCATGCAGCTTCTAGGAAAACTGAGAAAGAGAACAGACTCATGACTGTTATCTCCTTTCTAGGTTACAAATCTGTGGTGGTTTTAAAGTAAACCAGCGGGAGAAATGAACCCAGCTCAAGAGATGTTACAAGTCAGAGTTACAATTTACTAAAAAAATTACAATAAATACAATGATACAGAGAAAACTGGTTTTAACTCACAAAGACAGATGTATAACTGGGACAAGAACAGAAAGTGTTTGTTAGCCCCTGTGCTGAGCACCATGTGGTCCCCTAGGGGCAAAGTGAAAGGAAAGGAAACTTGTTGGTCCAGATGATGGCCACAGTTCTGCTGAAGTAGTGATCGCAGCCTTGTCAAGAGTGGTAGTGGCAGTCCTGTTGGAGTTCTGGTCCTCCTCTCGATCCAACAAGTGGTACCAGAAGTTCCTCCTCAGGTTCAGGTGGGAATGCCCAGTACCTCCCCCAGGACAAAATCGCAGATACTTAATTACTAATTCAGGAAAGGGAAGGAAGTTTATTTTGTAAGAGACATAAGCCAGAAAATGCAGCACTGTGGAAACTGATTTGATTTCCAGTGCTGCTGTGGCTTAGAATTGAAGGACAAAGGCTTGTATCTAAGAAAATGGGAGCTTTACCTGTTCCTGAAGAACTTACCCTCTGTATAGTTTCTGTTATGGTGAAGAGGCTATGAAATCTTCCTCTGATTGTTCTATCAGTAAGGGCTGCTATTTTCTGTCCTTCCATTCAGTTTTGTTGAAATTTGCAAAAGTTTACAATGGTTATTTTTGAAGGTTAGGACACAGTGAAAGGGATGGTCAGAGAAAGATTTGGAACTCAATATTTTCTTTTTTTTAGAGAGGATGTCGACAGCAATCTAGGAAAAGATTTTTGCTTTCCCTCTATTTCCTCAAACTAATAATACTAGAAACTCTGTGAAGTCTATTAGTGACTTTACTGCCTTTTTCATTTCTGAAATGTGAGAGTGATAAGAAGCTTTATAAAAGGCTAAGGCAGATAATTGCCACCTTTGTCTTTGTTCTAAAAGTTGATGTATTCTCTGAGCAAACAAACTTCCTTTACAGGGAATCATTTTCCCTTTCCCCAAACCACATTTACCAAAGTCTTTATTATGTCCTCAATTTAGGGGTTCTTTACTCACATAGCAAAATGACAGATTTGGAGCTTACAATAAAATTGTCCCCAGTTTTATTGCTGTGCTGACTGTACATTCCAGCTATGTTAACTCCAGCAGGTTGAATAATTATTTAAGAACTACTTACCTGTTTAGTTATGTTAAAACCAAATCTTTGTTGAATGTCTGCAACAGCGAAGGTACTAGCAAGAAAAGTGAATTTACAGATACACTGCTAGTGAAACTAACTATTGCTAATGTGAAAATTAGTGGCCTTTTCTTGCAACTGAGGATTATCTAAATAATCTTGCTGTTAATATTTATTGATTTAAATTGCACCCAACACCAAGAGTTGGATAGAATTTAAAGCTGACTTCTTTATGCAACAGCAAACATCTCACCTGATGAATGATGAAAATATCACAATTTTGATTTTGAAATTCTTCCAAAAGATAGTTAATTAACATTACACCCATTTGCATAATGTTGCTTTGTCGTGTTTCTTGCTTGCAGTACTCTGCTCTAACTGCAAAAGTCTACTTCAGCTGAACATATTCAACTTCTGCCTTTTAGCATAGGAGTTCTTGCCAACTGTCTACTTCAGCCATTTCTTGCTAAGTTTTTAACTGATGTGGCTAGTCACATGAGTCATGTGGTATTGTTTCTGCTTGGCAACTCAATGAATTTTTCAGAAGAACATTGTATTATGGATTTTTAGTGCAGGAATTCATAAAAAAAGCTATCATGGTTTTCCAAATCAATGAATATTTTTAGAATCACATGGTTAGGTGTTCATGGAATGCCTAAGAACTCCAGGAATACAATACATGCTAAGTTTTAGTTCACAGATGCATATGTACAGTATGATTAGCTTGTTCATACATCTTAAGCTTACTAAATTCCACAACCTTTTTGTCAGTAAAATATTAATTCAAAAATCTTTTTTAATTCATACAGTGCTAGGCAAAATTCTTTATGCTTTGCTTAGAAGCAAGACTTGGGAAATGCCTACCTGAGATCCTCTTGGTGTTCTTTGCATGGGCAAGAAAGTGTTAAATGAATGAATGATATTCTTCTTTCTATACCGGACTTGCAGTTCATTTCTTTTCTCTTAACGATGAAAAACAACTCTAGGTTTCAAATATCAAAACTGTACAGATCTACACTAGCCACTATCCATGGGTCTAAGTTCTTTTGAAATGTCAGAGTGACAATATAAAATTTCCCAATTAAAAAAAAAATAATTTCTGCTTCCAGTGAAAATAAACATTGTGCTAATGCCAACTGTATATTGAAATAATGATTCATAAGGGAAGCATTTTAAAAGAACTTGGACTCAGTGGAGACAAACAGCACTTTTTCTGAAAATTCAATGCCAATCACACTAAGAGGAGTGGGCTTTTTTAACCTTGATGTGTATGCTAGAAATTATAAAGTGCGGTTTGAAATATGTGCATACTTTTCCACTTAAAAATAATAATTTTACTCCAGTGCACCTTGAGACGCATCCTTAGGAATTGAAATTCACCAGTAGACCACTGAGTCTTTCAGAAATAACTGTAAAGCTCAGGTGTTTCAGAACATATTAGTGTGTTCTACAGTTGCTCTCAAATATTTATACAGGTTGATGCAAACTATTGTTGCAAGACAAATATTTATATATAGGATATCTTTTTTTCCACAAAGACCACTCAAGAAAAAGTACATCTATATAATTGTGTAAAAATAAGAGAAAATTTAGTGTCCAGTACTAAGATTCTGATTTGCTGGCATTTTACATCAGTTTTATATAGGTCTAAACAATTGAGTCATAGTCAAAGAATATTGGACCCCATGCAAATTTAGTTAGTACGTTTATATTTTTTTAAGTAATCTGAAAAAGTTAAGGGTATTCATAACTAAACCTGAATTCTGAGCAGCTAAATGTAGCCTCCAGAAAAGAGAAGGAAGGAAAATGAATTTCTTTAGAGATACAAGATAGAGATATAGAATAAGATTTTAAAAGGTTATCCACTGTTACATTTCACAACTTTTTTTAGAAAAAAAAAAGTGTCTTTGTAAAAATTAATCTAGAATCCAAAGAAAATAAGACTTATGCAGCCATAATTTTTATGTATCATAATATAAAGGTATCTTCTTATCCATTTGCTCCATTCCTTTTCTCTCCTCAGAATTTCAGAAAGCTACTGAACATTTACCGGATTGGGCAGTGGAGCATGTCTGTAAAACATTGAATTTCCACAGAAAGTCTGTACAGGGTCACAGTCCTTGGTTTGACATATCAGCTGTTGAGATATGAAGTGTTTTGTAGAGTTTACGCAGAGGCGAAGAGCAGAGGACAGACAGGCAATCAGCACTTCTTATTAACTGACCAAATTAGTGTGTGCAAAACTGGCAGAATCCCAGAAAAGAGTACAGAAGAAAGCTTAAAATGCTGTAAAGGAAGAATATAAGACACTTGACACAGGAAAATGTAACATTGCAGTTCTGAAATGAAATGGACAATCAGAGGAAGCCATGCTTCATTATTGCTTCTATTGAAAACATTTCTTGTTCAGTTTACAAAGCTTTTTCTCTCCCTGGAATACAGGGAGGTTACATATGAGAAGCTTTTATTTCAGCTTTAAGTGTTTAGGAAAAAAGGTATCTTCCTGGAACTGTATAACATGATTTAATCCTAAAACTACAATAACCTGTTTAACAGTTTGTTGTGACTTAATATTTGTAAAGAAGTATTTATATGTGTGGTGGGTGGACATTGGCTCAACACCAGGTGCCTACCCAGAAGCTCTGTCACTCCCCTTCCCAGCAGGACAGGGGAGAGAGCAAGGTGGAAAAACAACTTGTGGGTTGGGATAAGGCAGTTTACTTAAAGCAAAAGCAAAGCAAAAGCTTGCATGTGCAAAAGCAAAGTGAAAGATAGAAGGGTTTATTCTTTACTTCCCATCAGCATTGATGGTTGGCCACTCCCCAGCAGCAGGGCTTCAACACGCATGAAGGTTCCTCAGCAGGTAGCTATTGGAGACAATGAATGCCTGCCTTCCTGCTCCCTGCCTTAGTTTTTATATCTGAGCTGACATCGTATTGTCAGTTTGGATCAACTGGCGTACTTGGGTCCCCTCCCAAGATCTTGCCCTCAACTGAGGAAGGAATGTTACAGTGTTGATGCTGTGCTCAGCAGTAGCCAAAACACCGGTGTGTTATCAACACCCTTCTGGCTACCAATGCAAAGCACAGCATAGTGAGGGCTGTTATGAGGAAATGAACTCCAGCTCAGCCAGACCCAATACAATATGAAACCTGGTTAAAGTGGAGTTTTAACCAAACAGGGAGGAAAGTATGAGGCAGCTAATACAGAAGAATGTGAATGCAACTTGCACAGATTCTGTCCACCACTGAAACACTTTTCAACAACAGCCAAAGAGCCCTCATTGGAACTACCCAGTAGTATCATGAGTTAATAATTGGAAGGAATCAAGTTTGAGAGGAAAGTTAATGCACAGATAGGAAAGTTCAATGAGAATAGCTCTGCCTCAAGGAAGATTTTATGGTGATCAATTATGATAAATTTTACTTTTCCACTTAGTGTCCCATCATCAGAACACTCTGTAGAGGTGGAAGTGAAACTGTTTGATGAATGGGTTGTTTATAGAGTCATTTTTCTAATCAAGAGATTACTTGCCGTCTTCTATCCTACTTGCCCATACTCAAAAAAGCAGAAGAGCAATATGATCAATTAGGTTTTAAATGTTGTCTGAAAAAAATACAGATTTTTTTTTTCAGTATTTGAAGTATGACAGAACTACAAATCTTGAAAAGGAGTTGACCTCTGGGCTGAGCAATCTTTATCTGCCACTGTCTATTCCTTTGAATAGCAATTTTGGCCCCAAAATATTTTGTGCAATTTTATATGATTTGTTCTCAATTGATAAGCCTGATGATACAACAATCCTGGACTTTAAGAAAAATAATCCTGAACTAACTGAAATCCATGGCAAAATGACTTCAAGAAATGAGAATCAGTTCCTATGAGCGACATGAAATTCAGATGTTTATGTGAGGATGTTTGTACATTTGCTAAATGTTCAAGCTCTCTTAACATTGGGTAGAGATGTTTACCTAAATGTTGCCATCTAAAGGTGTGTGAAATACCCTTGGATACCTGAGATATTTGCACAGGGCTGGTGGAAAAAAGACAGGACCTACAGCAGACCCATACCTTTATGGAAAGACAGTCAGAGGCTGCGCCTATGAGAAGGCAACAGAGTTGAGCCTACATCTCCATTTACTGTAACTTGGTCATATTGCCTGTAGGTAGAGCCAACTTTAGGTAATTAAAAAGGGCTGAATCTCATTCTGCTTGTTTGCAGCAGCAGGAGTTGCTCATCTCAAAACAGATACATAAGTATTCAAATTTGGCTTCTCTTGAGTTAAGAAAAATTGAAGCACATACAGAACAGGTAAACACCAGCAAGATAAAGTTATACTGATTACAGTTTGATGTTTTGATTTCAGTGTGACAAGGCCAGCACTGGATTTTCATTAAAATTTGCAAAAGAATGGCAAAGGTTACAAACAATTCAGAGAAATAATATACCCTCATTAACAAACCCTTTTATATGTTTATCCATATTCATTTAGCATTCAGTTAAAAAGAACTGCAGGGTTCTCTTGAACCTATCACTAGTGATTTATTAAGTTCATTTTATATTCATCTGTTTATAGATCAAACATGCAGAAGAAGGGCTTAACAATATTGAACACATTTAACAAAAAAAAAACAACAAAAAACAAACAAAAAACAACCAGAGGACTGGGTATTTGACTTTGCATTGTGCTGGGTTACACATCCTTAAGAGGAAGACAGTAATTAAATTTAAGCTACTGGTTTGATCAAATGCTGTCTACCTATTAAATGCCTCTGAAACCAATATGCCTATTTAGAGCAAGATAATAGTTCCTGAGAAACCATGGCATCATCTTGGCTGTGAGTTGAGGTTTTGCTATGTGTGTGGTTTGCAAAAGTGAAAAGTTTAAACCAACTCTGTTGAAAACTGATTTCTGATGTGCAGGTAAGAAACATCAGTGAATCAGATATTGTGCATGCTGGAATCACCCCTTGGCTAAAGAAACACAAATCAATGTTTAGAAATGTTGACTCTTACAGTTACTACCAAAGCATTTCTGCCTCTTACCAGAATTATTCTGCACTTCAGAGCAGCAGCTGAAAAAACTGCTAAACTACAATTTAAACACCAACAGCAATATTTAGGAAAATTCATTAAAGGTTGTCTTAATTTTGCAAGGACTTGCATGGATGAAAAATACAGTTCTTGAAGAATTTAAAATTTTTATTACTATGAACCTATTTGCTGTTGGAAAAATATTTTCGACTTGAAAAAAGTGTAATTTATTTGAAATGTCATAAAATCTGGACATTCTATGAACATTTTGTAAAAAAAGTTGTTTGTTTTTGTTTTTTTTTATTTCCTCATATGCTCAGTTCCTCAGTGCTGGATCTGATAGTGACTCCTGAGGGAAACATGAACTTGCAGCTACAAAAACCCACCTCTTCAGCAGAAGTTAATGATGTGAACACACCACTACAAAAACACATCTGCACACATTGGAATTTATCATTGGATACTAACATTGTATTTCTTTTGTTGGATATGAGTAGATTTCTATTTCTTTAGTTTGATCTTGGATAACGTTTCCTGGTTAAAATAGGACAGTGGCAAAAATAAGACAGCAGAGCAGGTATTGACATTGGCAGATTATTTTGCCTGTTTGGGCCATGTATAAAGTGCTCACATGATCTTTCCTCTGAGATATTATGGAAATGCAAGCCTCTCAGCAATGACTAAACAACACTTAAAAACAAATACTATTTATAACCTAATTAATTTTAACACATTGCCTATATTATAGTTTGGCCTTTACTACTGCTTAGAACTTATCATGTATTCAATTAGAAAATTAGGTATTTTGGTATAAATATATGGATATTATTAGGCTAGTTTAATAACATGTCATTAAAAATACCCTTTATAATAGGTTGAATTGAAACTTGAGCATGTGGGAACCTTGTTAGAAGGCCCCTCTATTTATATTTAAAAGCAAGATTTGGCATAGGGGAAAATCAGTTTTTTCCTGGCTAGCAAAAGTGGTCTTTAGGTTATATATTGGAAACTCAAAATGTGGTTACAAATTTGAGCTATTAAGGAAAGAATATCTTTGAACTAACAGGAAAGAAACACTATATTAATTTTACAGTAACTACTGGTATATAGCTAGACTTTTCTCCTGCACCATGAAAATATAACAGAGAAAGAGTAAAATTACCCTGGAGTCAGACTCTAAAAGAAATTCCAGATCACTCATACATGATTGCCTGGTGTCTCCTTGTGACACTTTGGATGTGTTTGCCAATCCACCAACATGCATGTCCTCTATCCCTTCTGAAAACTCCCCCTCCCATTAAATCATTACAGACTAACACTTAATACCTAACCTTGCTAATTTTTTTTTCTCTTCATCCTGAATGGGGAAAAAAATCAAAATGAAACATCGGTTCTGGCTTGAAGAACTCTGGGCAACAATTTACAACAGCACGTACTTTGTACTATGGCTTTATTTTAAAGAATAAACTGAATCACTATGTTGCTATCTCAAATACACTTTAAGTAATTTCTAGAATTATTCAGATATGTCCTTGTTTGAATGTATACCTGTAGCTTTTATTTCTCTGTTTCAGAGGGATTCATAGCTCTCAGTACAGTCATATGTAGTGTAATGCTTTATTAGTGTCACAGATTTTACAAACAGGGAAAAACACTTCAAAGAGCAACTGCTAACAGCACATAAGTACAAAAAAAGAGTTATGTGCTCTTGCTGTTTATCTCAGCTTGAATTGCACTGTGACAGAAAAGAAAACTTGGTGATTAATTTGAAAAGAATGAGGCTTCCTGGGGAAATTATAGTTTATTCAACCAATAGCAAAATGTCAACAAAAAAAAAAAGAAAAAAGAAAGAATATGAAACAAATGCAAAATTTATGCTCTTCAAAATATTCAAAGATACAGTGTGCAATGTTGTGAAAGCATAAAATTATTTTTTAAAAAGATCATGAGAATAAGTGCTTGCTTACTTAATGAAAAATGAACAAAGGATGCATCATTTCATAACATCACATTCAAAATAAGGCTCAAGTCAAACACAGAGAAACTGAGGAATATACCGTTATTACAGACATTATGCAATTCATTCTTTAGAAATAACATGAGCAACAACAGATTATGAACTCAAACTCCACAGGGAGTAGTCACATAAGAATCTAGGTAAGATTAGGTAAAACTTTAAAATATAAAGAAATATGACATTCACACCTGGTGTCTGCATGAAAAGAGAAGAATGGTTACAGCTTCTCAGACTGTCACATATAAGAGATGTATGGAACTCGAAAGGTTAGAATAGCTTTTGCCATTTTTAAGTATGCTGTTAAAGTCAGTCAAGTTATGTGTTCAACAGCTTCTCATAAGGAAGATTAAAAGTTTTGAGGTGTTTCCTTTTAGGTATAAGAATTTATCAGAAAATAACCCCCCTTGCCTTCCAGCCGGTCCTCAGAGATTAGAGGAACTGGGTGCGGTTGGGCTTAATTTCTGATTATAGCCAGTTTAGCACTGTAAATCTGGTTGAGTTCAAAAGAAGAACTTTCATAAGGACAGATGCACAAATAATGCAGTTTACTAATCCAGTACTATACGTCTGATCATATTCAATAAGGATTTTGCATGATCCAGTTTCATGAATAGTATGGTTTATCGAACAGGAAAGCAGGTTCAGGTTTGCTAGTGATAAATGCACTATCAACAGAGTGTTAATACGTGTTGTGACAGAAAGTGTAGGAAGAGAGATTCTAAAAGTGCCATGTATGTATAAATGAACATTCCTGTGTGTCCCCCAGTGCAGTTAGAAGGACAAAGCTCACCGAAAGGTGTCCCTTCAGGAGAGGAGATATACAGTCCATCAACTGATCCAGAGCAGGCAGAGATGTTTTCCAGCTCCAGAGATGTTTTTGCCCTCCAGCCATTTTTGCCCTCAAGCCCCCTTTTCATGTCCCAAGGAGGTGGAACAATTCAGTGTTATAGGTGGAGTTTGGTGACTTTGGCATGTTCTCCATTTACATCCTGAGGGCTGTGCAAATTAACATGTTAATGAAGCCTAATGAGGGTCTCTGTTAGTTTTGGGCAGAATTTACAGTTGACAAAAGAGAGAGAATAAACACTTTGGCCCTCCATGTACCGAGGCAGCAGTAAAGGCTGTTTGACCTTCATCAGAGGGTCTTCCAGTGCATCCTTATCTCCTTAATGAACTAGATTTATAACAAGGCTTGTTTTTCATGGGTGAGGAAATGTGGCTATTGGCTGGTACAGAGGTGCAGGTGCTCTTCTGTGTCTCACTGAAACAACACTGGGCTGTGAGACCTCCACTCCAGTTATCATTCAGTAGTTAGGCCTCACTTGAGCCAGGTGCAAGATAAGCAAGAGGCACAGCTCATGTTTTTCTCAACCAGCCTCATCAATTTTTCACTGTCTTAAAGCAACACAGTACAGTTCTGACCATTTACCACAAAGTGTAACAGCATTGGTCTTTACTGATGTTGTGCCAGTGGTGGAATAGACACCTTTATATTTGGCAAGTTTTGTTTGACTTCTCACAATACTTAAAGTAGTAAGTTTCTGACACTTGAGTTAATAGTTCTGGTTAATACTTCAGCAGCTCCTGAACACACAGTCATAAATAATTATCTTTGAAACATGGCTAAGCTCTTGTAATTGCATTTCCCATAGTGCACTGTCCCCTACTGTGTTTTCTGAGCTGGGTAGTTAGTAAAATTTTGGGGTTGCATTGATTTGTCTTCTTCATTTCAGTGACTAAGCATTAATGATGGGGAATTGCTGAGAGATATTTGGGCTAAAGTCTTCAAGACTATTACTGGGTTTTAATAGTTTGTTTCATCCAAGGAATTCTCTGTTACTTTAACTGTGGAGGTTTTTTGTATTTTGGAAAGTTGTGTCCATAAAATTTAAATTGTTATCTCAGAAATAGTTAAAACAGTTAAAAAGGGGAAGCCAGAACTCTACTTAGTTTCAAGCTGGCATTCATTCAGAAGGATTTAGCCTGAACAGTTTAGCATCTGTTAATTACTTTTTGTTAATGATTTTAGTTATCTACACTCAACTTCATTGACATAGTCTGGGCCATTGACACTTGACACTGAAATGCAAAAGAGCTTAGCTCCTGATGAATCTTTCCACTGCCAAATCATGTTATTAGGTTGCCAGTAATTGCAAACTCTGTCCATTTTCACTTGTACTGAGGTGTTCTTCATTACCATTGTTGTGTGAACAAGTTTGAAGCATGTCAGTTCTTGGGTGAATTTACTTTTGTCTTTACATTCAAGACCAAATTAAACATTATTTATATACAGAACCACATACCTAGCATGTTAATCTTGTATGAACTTGAAATTAAAGCAAAAATAGATTCAGGGGCTTTAAAAAAGCAAACAACCAACAAATGTACAAAACTAAATCAAAAAACCTCCCAACAAAGCAACCAAAAAACAACACCCCAAAACAAAACCAAACAAACAAACCCCCTGAAAAAACAGAAAAAACCCAACCAAACAAGCAACAATAAAAACCCCAAACCAACCAACAAAAGAAACCAGTGCACCACAAAACAAAACCAAACCAACAACAAACAAATAAAAATACACATTTGGGCTCTGCCCTAGCTGAAATCTTGTTTTAACTTCACATTAAAAGATAACTTCTGTTTAAAACACTGGCTAATTCATTTCTACACAAATAAAGGAATGAGATACTCCAATTTTGTAGGGGTAGAAAAAAAACTGGCTCTTCTCATTCCCTCTTTTTTTTTTTCCATCAAGAAAGAAAACTTCAGGAACTCAGAAAAGACAACCTCAACTCCTCTGCCTTCTTAATTGGGAATAACTGAGGTAGGACAGCATATGAACACATTTATTTGGAATCCATGCTTGTACCATTAGGAGAACTTGACTCTTTTTTCCAAAGCATTAACCAAGAAAACAAGGACAGAAGTAGTACAGAATGTCATTATAAAGAAGCAGGGACATGGATGAATAAATGAAAACTTATGTGGAACTTTATCAGTTGATTTTCTAAATGACATTTGAAATCTGTCACCCATGTCTTCGGTTACCTTTAGCTTGTGTGCAAAACTGATTTTCAGTTACAAAATCACAGTCATTCTGGTTGGAAGACAACACAGGAGGTCTCCAGTAAAACTTCCTGAACAAAGCAAGATAAACCTGGAATTCCGACCAGATTGTGCAGGACTTACTTCAATCAGGTTTCAAAAACATCTGAGAGTGATCTCCCAGGGCACTCTGTCACAATCCTTGATTATCCCCATAGTAATTTTTTTTCCTAATAGCCAGTTACACCTTTGTTGTTGTAATTTATGACCAGCGTCTTGTTTCCCTGCTTCAGTAGGTCTGAGGTTTCTGGTCCTGTCTTCTTAATAGCCTTCCCATACCTACTGGTAGACTGCTGTTATGTAGCCTGAGTAGACTAGAATCTCAGTCTCTCTGGGTGAGTGCTCCTGCTTCCAAACAGCTTGGGGCCCTCCACTGAAATTGTTCTAGCTTGTTATCTTTCTTGAATTGTGGGGCCCAAAACCGTACACAGTATTCCAGATGCAAGTGTCAAGTACAGTGTCAAGTAACTAGTGTGAAGCCCATCCTGCTTCCATCTCTTCTATACTGCCTGTTTGCATCAGACTTTGGTCACTTGTTTTCCTGAGCAGAGATGCACAGTATCTGTGCTTGGAAGAGGTTACTTTTTAGATGTGTTGTGTTGATATCCTTGGTCCCTCAGAACTGCTGCCACATGACCATGCCTGTCAGTTCCTTCAGAAAACTGAGTTTTGTTGCCATTCTGGCAAGTGGAAACTACTTTCCAGTTTAGCAATCTGATCCACCGATCCACCATTTGGGTGATCTGTTAAAGACTCATGTAAAAAAAAAAAGATAATTACTTTGTGAAAGTGTTTTAAATATTTATTGGCTTTAAAGAAGTCGAGTCATAAGGCATTTAAATGGTGAGGTTTATCCTTTTTGATCATCTAAGGTATTTATAGCTGGATATACAGGAATGTGTATGCAACTGTGTATCTTCTTAGGCAACACAAGATAGTGTGGAGTTCATGACGGGCACAGTAAGATCCACCTCCCACCTTCAGTATGAAAATCAAACTTCATTCATGGGTCATTTAGTATCTGTGCACAGAGATAAGTATAGTTTAAGCATCACTGAGCTAAAATCTTAAGTAACAAAATTTCCTTTCCATTTCAGACAGCCTCAAAACATTGAAACTCACACTATGCACATTTTATTCTGGTTAATAACTGCAGTTGCAGGTCACAAATGATTAAAATAAGCCTCAGTAACTTCTAATTCATTAAGGAAACCAAAGTACCAGAAAAATATTTGGCTTCTTCACAAGACTTAGACACCCCTAAAATATTTTCTGTCTTTGAACTCAAGTTAGTTTTACAAAACTGTGAAACGGTCCTGTTAATTGTTCTTTACTGTGTTTCACGAACTAAAATATGCATATATGTTCTGGTACATTTATACACACAGACACAAGCACACACATTTATCCTGGTAACACTCTTTTTAGTTGAACAGCTGATCAATTGGAAGACAGGTTTCCTTGTAATCTCTCATTTGCATTTGGCTCAAAGGTTGAAGTAGGCTTTAAATTCTCTGATGTTATGTGTGCTATTATCAGGTATCTTAATTCACAGAATACTCTCTTGCAAAGGAGAAGAAGAGGGAAGTAGAAATACAGAACTGAAAAGCAGTGTGACTACATAACATTTTTTTATAGTTAAACCATAAGGATATTATAATGTTAGTTAAAAAAATCATCAAAACTGTATCTGGATAGAATCAAAAAGCGAAGGGTTTGTAAAACCTTTTCATTACAAGACAGTAAAATATCTTTTTTTTTCAGAAGTGTGAGTTGAGCTTTGAAATAAACGTAACATGCAGGTAAACACAGACCAATCATTACACTCCAAAGTTATTTTTGCAAGGAGAAGGAAACTTGCTAACTTCTTTTCTAAGTGTCAGAGCATTTGATATCACATGATTACAAACTTTGCTCTCTGTCTCTCCTGACTTCATTATTTAAATAGCTTTTTCTTATAGGTGATGCGGTCATGTAATAGGAAAAAAAACCCAAATCAAACATAATCACGAATGTGTTGTTTGTCTATTCATGAAAATTTCATTTGAATGTAAATTGTGTCATAGAGTCATATTTTCAACATACATATTTAAATAAAATCAGGATTTTTGTATCAGTGGTCTGTAATTCATTACCTCCATACCTGAGAAGAACTGAAGTAAAAGTAGCCATCCTATAGCAGGATGCTTCTGCTGGTCTGTGCAAACTTACATAGTGGAATATGGTTGGTTTTTTGAAAAAACACAGAGAAGTTTCACAAACGTCTGGGACAACTATAGTGTCCTGTGGTAATTTTAAATTAACATAGCACTGTCTAAATGGCTAATGAAATTAAGAAGATGCATTTTCAAGTAATCATCTAATCCAAAAGAATAAACAATTAACCTTATAAGGAGCCACTAAATCAAAAGAATTTAAGAAATAACTCTTAAATTTGTTGATACATATGTTGACATAACTTTTTCTTCTCTGGGGCACTTCATTAATCAAACAGTGCTGTAGGAAAAAAGACAATTATATGATGTCATACAGTGTATTTCACTATGCTTCTAATTAATGCGGATCAATATTACTCACTAAGAAGTTTGCAACCTGTAATAAGGAGAACATAAACTGTTCTGAAATAATCAAAGTAGTGTTAGAACTTGCAATCAGAAACAATCAGATTACCATCAGATTGTCCCAGTACAGATATATTCAAGGAATCTGCTATTTGGATTTTGTAACAAAGAGAAATATAGAACATGGACTTCAACTCATGTTTGTCATTAGACTTTTAAAATATTAGAAGAATCATTCAAAGTGTTGGTCTTTTCATTCTTGTAATGAATATAAAAGTTCCTTCTGTTGCATGTTGTTCATTAGTCTGTTCATTGAATACATGGCCATGTGAGCAGTTAAGTACATCCACAATACATTAAAGCCTTCTTTAGGTGTAGTTTCAGGCTTCCTAGGGTTTTCCCAGGATGGTTGTCTATGAGGAAAGCAAGGGGGGCAATACTTTATTTCCCATTTTGATTTCCTCTTTCATAATATAGATCTTATTATCTATTTTCTTATTTATTTATTATTGTAAAAAAATATCTGAAGTTTACAACCCAAGCCTCCTTCTCTCTCTCCCTTTTTAAAAGAAGGATTATGTAGCAAAAAGCCGAAACCCCCCAATTTAACAGAGTGTTTCTATACAACTGAATCACAAAATACATCTCTTCTTACAAGAGAGGATGTGGTCAGTTGACCCTGGCTGGACAATAGGTGCCCACCAAAGCTGTTCTATCACTCCTCTCCTCAGCTGGACTCGGGAAGCAAAATATGACAAAAGGCTCATGGATCAGGATAAAGATGGGGAGATAATTCACCAGTTACCATCATCAGCAAAACAGACTTGACTTGGGGAAATTGGTTTAATTTATTACCAATCAAATCAGAGTGATATCAAGTCCCTAAAGATTTGAGCCCCTCAAGATTTGAATCAAACTTTTCAAATTTTTTTAGTTGTTAATCAGTATCTACAGCTAGATGGTTACGATTAGTCAATTGCATTGTGAACTTTGCCTGCTTGGCTAATCTTTTATTTTAAGGAAAAGGGAAGACAATCCTTAGAATAAGTTGTCTGGACTGAAGTCAGAAGAACTGAGCAGCAACTGGGGGAAAGGTTGTTCCAGCAGTGGGAGATCACGACCATCAACTCATTGACCGCTTTCTCAGAACAGACCTCAGACTCTGGGGGGAAGAATTGCTCATGTGGACTAATTGCAGAAGTGAGAGATAAAACTAGCAAATACAGGTTCAAGTGCTAATTAATAAAAAAGTTACATAATCTGTAACCAATAAATGCTGATGCTAAATGCTGATGCCTCTGTTTGTTAAAATGTATAAATAGTTTAAATTTTTGATGATCAGGGAGCCATTCTTTTCTGGGTTACCCCTCAGCTCTCTGATTTGCTCAAACTCAGTGTGCGAATTGGCACTGCGCACTGGGTAACAAGCCCTAATTTGGGACAACAAGAGTAGGGTAATGAGAAATAAACCCAAAACTTAAAACACCTTTATCTCACCCCTCCCTTCTTCCCAGGCTCAGCTTCACTCCTGAATTCTCTTCCCATTCCCTTTCAGCAGCCCAGAGGGACGAGGGCTATGGCTGATTCATCATATGTTCTCACTGCTGCCCCTCCCTCCTCAGGGGGAGGACTCCTTACACTCTTCCTCTGTTCCAGCATGGAGTCCCTCCCATGGGAGACAGTACGTCACAAACTCCGAGTCCTTCCTATGGGCTGTAGTTCTTCACAAACTGCTCCAGCTTGGGTCCACGACAGGTTCTGCCAGGACCCTGCTCCAGTGCAGGTATCCCATGGGGTCACAGCCTCCTTTGGGCACACACCCACTCTGGCATGGAGACCTCCACCAGCTGCAGAAGGAGACCCTGACTCACCACATTCTTCACCACCGGCTGCAGGGGAATTTTTGCTCAGGCACCTAGAGCACCTCCCCACCTCTTTTTTCCCTGACCTGGGTGTCTGCAGAGTTGTCTCACTCACATATTCTCATTCCTCTCTCTGGCTGATTTGCTGTTGTGCAGGTTTTTTTCCCCTCTTCTCAACCAAAGAGATGCTACTACTATCACTGATGGGCTTGTTCTTGGTCAGTGGTGCCTCTGTCTTGGAGCCAGCTGGCATTGGCTCTGTGAGATATAGGGGAAGCTTCTGAAAGCTTCTCAGAGAAGCCACCCCTGCAGCCTCCTCACTACCAAAACCTGACCACACAAACCCAACACACAGTATGTTCATTTTTGAGTGAATTTATTAAGTTAAATGGAATTTCCAGCTCTATGAACATTTATCATAACAGACACATTTATCAAATCTGGGTCTCCTAAGTAACTAGTACTAGTGACTAGTAACTAAGCCATAGCAAGTACTTTGTCTGAATCAGGTCTGGATCTGGTGGTTGAGGAAGGTCTAAAAGGGCTTTACCCTTCACCATGCACCGCCATCTGCTGCTTCCTCGCTGCAGCACTGTGAACTCGCATGTTCTCCATGTAGTGTGCGGCTGCTAGCCAACTCCTGCAGTTGTCAGAGTAAGGAAAAGGTGTGGTACTGTGCAGGACACGCTTCTCCTGTTTCTAGCTCTGTCAGGCAGGGGAATGGTTCAGCTCTTTCATTCTGCTACATCCAGCCAGCCTTGCTGCTGAACATCTGGCATTGGGAACACATAGCTACCTTTTTGTCCTTGATCTCTTTAGCAATATAATTAGAGCACTCATTTTTAGTAATAACCTTGTGAATTTTTTTAATAGTTCTTTTTTTCTTCCAGGACTATTTCCCCTTTTCTAATGCCCACTGTTTATGTCTAGATGTGGAATAAATTATTCATCTTTTCTGGCTTTCATTTCTCCTTCAGGAAAATTAGAGAAGATTTCTAATAACATTTAATAATAAATAACAATTAAACAATAATACTTGATTTTAAACAATAATACAACCTCTTTCAGTAATTTCAAATGGCCAGTTTATCCAAAGTATATTTTCTTTAGTTGTGTTAGAGTGAGGTTTCTGGCATTCTCTGTCTTTAATCCAGTTCATTGTGAGAGATGTGCACTCATGCATATGTTATTGTTTCCTAAAGGATCACCAAAACTCTTATTCTGTAAGCTGCATTTCTCATGTGTGTCTTCCCTGTGCTCCATTAAATCTACTCTTACTACCTGCGGCAGTGATGCTGTGGAAGGCAGTAGTAGCTTACATAGGCATAATCCTGTAGTTTGTGAGACTCTCTGTTAGGGACCCTTTAATTTGATGGCAATTGTATCATGACTTGTAGGTTATTTAAACTTTTTTTACTAATTTTATCTGAGAAATCTTAGTCTTTCTTTTTTTTTTATATTTTTTCAAAGTGGCTGATGCTAAACTATTTGTTTTAACTATAAGAGGAAAAATGCAATCTCCTTTCTTTTTTTTTAAGTTTTATCACACATTTAAATAGACTTCCAAAATCCTTCAATTTGAATTTCAATTTGCCAAAAAAATTGGATACAAAACATAAACTAAAATAAAATACAAAAAAAAGTAAAATAGTGTTAAGTTTTATGGAATTAATGGTTCTTCTGACAAAAGATTCAAAACAGTGAGTTACATTTCCAAGAAAAATCTAAATTGTAATCAACAAAAAACATCCCTTAATGCAGGAAATCGATTTCCAGTTATGGATGTTTCATTTTTTCAGCAGTTTTAATATAAAGTGAAGTTTGATAAAGTAGTAAGATAAATAAAGCACCCTGCAAAGCCTCTCAAGCATTTTCTATTCTAAAGTGTAACAATTTCCTCAGAACTGTCCTTGAACAACAGGAATGAGTTATGCTGCATGTCAAATGGAATAAAAGACTTTGTTCTAATGTCATCCAGTAGAAACCTGCATCCATATGTTTTTATTTGAACACATTGTGTATTAACTTTTGCACACAGCAGTAAGCATGTATAACAACCATCATTCACAGCTCCTATGCAATTGTAAAATATTGTAAATTGTATACGTAAATATTAGTAGATTGTAAATGCAAACTGTATTTACTCTTGGAAGTCAACTGTCATGATATTTTACTGTACACTGTATGGCATGTATTCTAGGTCTAATACTTACCTTATGCTACTCTATACCATGGCAAAAACACCTTAGGAGAGGTTTCTGACCAATGTGACCTTGAGCTAAGATCGGAGGAAAATTAAAACCAGTATAGATACTATACATCCGTTTTATCAATTTACTGGACAGAAAGAAAACGGATATTTAAAAATGGAGTACTTCTGAGGTCAAAGAATGCCTTAAAAATTGATGAAATCATTGCAGCTTATTCTTCTCATGATTTTTTTCCCAAGCTTCATCCTATCCTCTTTTAGATTGCCTAAAACAGTCCTGTATCCATTAGTTCTTTCCCCTATCAATGGTTGACAGATTTCATGATTTATTACTGCTATTGCTTTTTTACCACAGATTGCTGTGCAATGACAAACATCAGTCTAGAGTGCAGCGTGAATGTTCATATTTTTATTTTTTTTTGAAACAAAGTGGGGAAGGAAAATTAGGGTTGCTTTTTGTCAGCAAAATATGTTTATGGTTCCAACTTTATACAGTCATCTGAAACTTAGATCAATAAATTATTCTTCCTGTGTCTCTTTCGCCCTGTAAAAGAAGATTATAAAACCTTAAATCTGGTGGGCTTGGCTTTCTAATAGCAATTTAGCTAAGAACAAAAAATACCTAAGTTTAATTTTAATATTCCCTCCCAAAATTATGAACAGGCTCAAATTCATTGTTCATTTAAGCTATATTGTAATTTCTTTTTATCTTATGCTGTTAAATCTGAAAATGTAAATATTGTCTGTCTCTTATAAGAAAGAATATGGATAATCTAATTTTCTAACATATCTTAGAATTGTAATCCATACTTCATTTCTATAGTGACATTTATGATACTATTTTTCATCTCACTTCAGTGTACCTCATGTTAAAAAAAGGAAAGAAAAAAATCAACCCAAACAAAGAAATCATCCATTAAAACAAAGGAACAAAGCACTTATTGCTTTAATTCAATTATATACACAAGTGAGTTAATAATACTTGAACACATTTCTTCAATAGGACCTGGAGCACTGAACAAATAAGTCATAAATAGAGTAAATCTAACATTATTTTAGAATTTACAGCATTTTTGAACGATTTACTTATTAACTCTACCGGAACCTCCCTCCATACTTGTTCATGGCCTAAAAGCCCCACTTCAGCCCAGCCTGGTATCATCAGTCTCTGGCTGGGGGTGGACAGGGCAGGTCATCTCTTTTCCACCATCCCCCAGACCTAGCCAAGGAGGACCTTCTTTGCCTACCTCATGGGCAGCCCCTGATGTGAGAGCCTGGATCTGAATCTTACTGAATTATTGATATGGGTCAGAACCAACTCACTGTGTGTGTGTGTGCATGTGGGGAAGGGCTGGGCCTGGACCTACAGGTCCATGGTAAAACCTGCACATCAAGCCTGTGCTGAGGGTACAGGGCAGAGCCGGAGGGCAAGGCCTGCTGCCCATGCAGAGCACATGGCAGAGCTGAAGCCTGTGTAGCTGGGCGTCAGTCAGGGCAGAGCTACCTGGTAGCCCACCCACACTACACCCCTGCAGCCTGTGACTGCTACAGCACAGCTCACTCTGGCCTGGAAGGCACTGACTGGGTATCCCGCCTGGGAGAGAAAACTGAACTCTATAAATACACCAGACTCCACGTGGTCTCTCTCTCTTCTCCCGCTCCAGCCAGCACCATGTGAATCATCAAATCTTGTCAGTAATTATTCTCCTCTCCTTTCTTTCTCTCCTTCTCCCTTTCTTCTCTCTTCTTTATTCCTTTTAATCTGTTTTCTTCTTTTACTCTTTTCCTTCTCTTGTAGGTGACTTAAAACCAATAAACTGTGTTTTACTAAAGGTGGTATATGGATTGTTTTAGTGGATGTTTTCTGTGGAATGGGTCCTTGTGCTGAGTGTTTAGTGAAATGCTTTTTTCTTGGTTGTATTTTACTCCTGTAAAAACCTTTTGCCAAAATATCTTACATTTCTCACTAAATTAAAAAGAATTTCTCTTAGAGGAGAACATGTGACTCTTTAGATACTAGAGGTTGTAACAAACCAAAAGACTTTTAAAAAGTCTTAAATATGCCAGAAGTATTCATCACTGTATTTCTGCTTGATATATCAAATACAATTAAAATAGTATTTAACTGTACTTAACGGAAGTACAGTTGTAGGAGTTATGAGTCAGCAATGAGACGAAAAGGGGGGTGTGGAGCCTTCTTGTTAAAAGATTTGACCTTCTGATTGTGCAACCATTTTCTCATAAGGGCTAATTTTAGCAGTACCAAGGCTATGTAGGCAAGAAGGTCTTGTAAGATTTCCAGCATAAAATTCCCTAAGGGTAGAATCATAGAATTGTTTAGGTTGAAACTCTAAACTGCAGTCAGAACCGAGAATCAGTCTCCAGGTTTAATTCGGGGATTAGTCAAAGAAAACTCTGAATACTTGCATGGCTGTTCGAATTCCACATCCAAATGACATGGTCAGTCCTAGCTGATTACTACATACAGTGGCTGGTCAGCTCAGTTTACTGAAAACTTTATGAGCTAAATTATTGGCCAGGAACATAGTCATTGCCAACCCCATCACATGCAAATATCAAGAGCATAAATATCTTCATGGCCTTTTATTTTCAGTCTATAAAACCAAAAGAGCTTTATAACACAAATGAAAATTAATTGCGCAATTACCTTTCACCTGGGTAGGTTTCAAAAAAAAACCACTAACAAAAAAAACCCCCAACAAAAAAGATAAAACAACAACAAACATGCTTTTTTCTCATGTTTAGTATTGCCTTTCTACTTGACTCATAGCCAAGTAAGACAAACCCAAAAAATTTAGCAAAACCATTTTTCCCAATCCCTGTTATATCTTGTCCCTTCTGAATATCACAGCTGAGATATCTCACCAACCTTATTTATCTTGTGACAAAATTTGCCTGAAGCCTTCAGCAAACAATACTAGTAATAAAGGTATGGTTAACAGACTTCAGTTTAATCTTTTAAATGTCATAAGCTTTAAGGCTTATATTAGCTGTAGTGGTTTCTTTCACCTTGAAAAATTCAGTGTGTCCTTATGATTTAATTTTCTTCATCTATCAAATGAAAATAATCATAGCTAAAAAATCCTATTTCAGTGATATTGTGTCAGGGAGCAGCAAGGGAAAGATGCTCCTTACAACCCTCCTCTGAGAGCAAGTGTGGCAGGGACAGTGCCCTCATGGCCAGGGTGCAGTCACACGGCAGCAGAGCACAGCCAGCCCAGGGATCTCCCGGCAGGCCTGGAGTCATGATAGGAAGTCAAATTCACAGGCCAAGTCCAATATCAGAAGGTGCAGGTCTAGGCACATGCATAGCTATGTCATAGCTCATACAAAGGACTGGGATCAATACAGTTTCTGAGCATAGAGGTAGGAAGCTTGTGCCTCCTACAGCCCTTTCCCCGAAGAGTGTGAAATCTGTGTTAGACACCAGATTGGTTGTTATTGGGTCAGAACCAACTTGTGGAGAGAGTGTGTGTGTGTGTGTGTGTATATGTGTGTGTGGAGGGGGAAGGGATGGGTCAAACCTCATGGAGGTGGGGTGGTGTCGTGTCCCTCACGGTAGCCCCTGGAACACGCATGGGGAAGCCCCGGAGTAGCTGTCAGTCACAAACAGCCCGGGAAAACTATAATACACCACACCTCCTGGAGCGCCTCACCCTGCTCAGACTGGCAGGGACAGTGAGGACACTGCCCCTCACCCTGGCCTGGAACCCCCAGAGTGGCTGGTGGGTCAGAGGCCCCACCTGGGGGGGTTGGCCATAGAGACCAGAGCAGATAAAAACAAGGGTATGTGTTTGCTTCATGTCGTGGCCCTGCCACTGGACTTGTCTTCTACAAGGTCAGTCTTCTATAAGGCTTCAGTGGTAGCTATATAATCTGTCTCTCTTTCTCCTTCTCTCTTCTTGATCCCTCTGCTTCTCTTTCTCTGTTCTTTTCTTGATACTTAGGGTGGTTTGGAGCTGGAAGGATTAAATCTTGATTTAAATGTTGTGGAATTGGTTGAATTTTTACTTCAGTATTGTGGATTAATAGTATATGTTGAACCCGTATAGTAGTGGAACATTTTTGTCTAGCTTGTGTCATGTCCTTTTGAACACTGGCCAAGTGCCCTTATCTACTTCCCTAAATTAAGAAAGAAATTCCTTGGGAACAAGCCCATGGCTTATTCTCTTACTGCTATCTTGACATATTAAAGAACCCTATAGCTATATATTAAACTCATAGACAATCCTCTTAGTTGGCAGCTCCTGGGGCTGGAGCCATACAGCTACATCATTTGTTTTTCTGTGACTTTGTTGTTCTAAGTCCATCTTGGTCAAAATTCCACCTCCTATAAGGCAGAACAGAAGTTCATGTATATTGGATATTTTCAGGACCATAAATCATCACATGTTCACTTCTTTTCACTGCCTTCTCTAAGCATGCTTGTTTTAGGGGATATGCAGCTTACGATGGAACCGCATATATCAATTGGGTTCTGCGTTATACTGGAAAAGTTGCTGAAAGATCTAGAAAGATTACATTGCATATTCATTACTTGTTTTCACCTAACAGATTACATTTGAAATATAAACTGGATAATCTATTAATGTATTGACATTTACATGACCAATTTTTATGGAAAATCACACCACACTGTGACAGTTTTACCTTCTACTAAAGGAATTATGTGCTTATTTTTCTTAAACTTTTGCATTCTTACTTGTTCTCTGGGGTTTTGTGTAACATTTAAAAACAATGTCAAGATTATGAAACAAACAAAGCTGAATGTTATAGTTTAAAAACATCAAGTAATAACCTTATATCAAAGATTAATGTCATCAACATAGTGACTTCAATTCCTGGAAAATACATGAAACAGATATGTACCTGGGCTAGTCTTAAGCTGTGGTCTGAACATTTATCTTTACTACCAGGATCAACAGCAACAATATATTCATTAAAGCTTTTAAATAGTTATTCATAGGCACAGTGTAAACATCCTCCACACAGCTGTGGCCAAAAGATGAGCTAGAATTTAGAGTGAGCAACAAATGGGATAGAAAATAATGCAGACATTATTTTAGCATGAATCAATATGACATTTTTATATGTATGTAAAATATTATATGATATATATATAAAACATGAAATTTTCAGTGAATAATGGAGAA
Source organism: Neopelma chrysocephalum (assembly GCF_003984885.1). Taxonomy (NCBI): domain Eukaryota; kingdom Metazoa; phylum Chordata; class Aves; order Passeriformes; family Pipridae; genus Neopelma; species Neopelma chrysocephalum. Next base: position 6,094,359 of record NW_020897719.1, read on the forward strand.
ACTGCTGGGAAGAGAAACTGAACTTTAAAAAAAAAGGAAAGATTCATCCCTTTTGTGGATCCCTGTCACCAGTGTTTATCTCCGGTATACCAGGCAGAAATGGCAAATGACATTAAATACCTGAGAGGTCACAGAAAGCCGTAACCAGGAGAAAGTCTAAAAAACCCCAAAATTTAAAATAAAGAAAGAAAGCTGACTAAATTTCCTTAGTGATCAATCCAATTTCTTATTTGTGTATACAAGACTATCATTCATAATTTTAGTCAATTTTTGCTTAAGAAAGTGCCACTTTTTTTTTTATATACCTTCCCTTGAGGTGTTTAGTGCTTGTCATCCCATTTGTCAGAACACAGTTGGAGCTCAGATCAGATCCAGTGCGAACACTTCCATATTCAGGTTCTGTTTTCTATTTCCACTCCTTGAGATGCATTTTCTAATTCCTTAGGCAAGCAAAAGATCTTATTTGCCATCAGGGAGAGAGTCAACAGAAGCAGTTCTTCATCTTCCTGGATGACAGCAAAGAAGAGTGGAGAAAAATTCTTTGTGTGGGCTTGGAATCTGATAGAGACAGTATACACCTACGCTGAGTATCTAGCTGAAGAGTGACATTAATCATGCGCAGTCTTACTTAAACTCAGCAAAATCTCTGGAAAGTGTCTCATGGATGTCTGTAGCTAAAACAAGATTTAATCCCGTGGGAACAAGAAGATGTATAGAGAGACTTGGGAAAAATATTTTTTTCACTTCTTTGTTGGTTACAATTGGTCACATGCTTTGAAATGATATACCAGCATAAACTTTGTTATGTCTGTTGGGAAAAAGCAGAGAAGGATAAAGAATATAATCAATCCTTTTAAAATGCCATATTATGTTGCTCCAAGAATGCCCTTTATGTTGAAATGTTGTCAATTCCAAACACAAAATACCCTGGAATTTTCATCAGAATGATGCTATAAGATATTTTCTGGTTCATTGCACTGCAATGTCGATAAATCTGTGTCTCCAAGACTAAATCATGAAATACCCTTTTTTCCATCAGCAACCTCGGAAGTGACAATCCCATTGGACCGCCTACCGCCTATGCCCCACAGGTCTCATTCAATCATTTTTCTGTTATGCTATATTCAGATGCTGCTGAATTTGTTTTCCAAGAGGCAGGGTCTCTGGTTTCAGCTGACTGGCTGTTTTCATGAACAGAAATAATTTGATTAGCAAATGATTTACTATAATGCCCTGTAAAGAATCAAATGTGAGGGGGTTTTTTTTGACATGTATACTTGATTAGTTTCTTAGAAATAAAGATATATGATACGAACAGTGCAAAGAGACAAATACATGCATATTTAATGATAACATATTTTCTATGCTTCTATGAGTCTAAATGATAATGTATTTTCTATATTCTTGTCTCCTCCTTTTTTATTCTATACAATTCCATGAATAATAATTGCATTCCTGGGGACCCCTGGTGGCCTAGTGGTTAGCATGCAGGACTCTCCCCTCTGCGACCCAGGTTCGAATCCCAGCCAGTCCCCCGGGCAGATGGAGCCCGTTAGCCCTGTGAGGCCATCCATCTATGAGAAGGTCACTCTAAACAAACCTACGTCCTGAGGACCTCACTGCCATTGTCCAAGCTTGCTCGGCCCCGGCAGATGAACCTTAGGATTAAAGGGTGGGCTCAGTTCAGCGCAGGTTGTGTCTCACCTAAAAAATCCATTGCGCAGGCTGAAAAGGTAAAAAGACCTTTCCCCAAATCTTCGTTCGCGAAGACTGGCCATTATTATTATTATTAATTGCATTCCTAGGAAACCATATATGTATATATGTATATATGTATATATATATATATATTACATCTTTCGGAACCATCCATGAGAACATCCTTTATTGTATTGTAGCATAAGAAATTAGCAAACCTTTGCCTTCAGAGTATGTGTTAATAGTAACATGAAGCATGAAATAATACATTTTACTTACAAAGACTCCTATTTTTATAGAGAGAGCTCAATAAAATCAACTACTATTCATTTTAGTTCTGTTTTACTCTTTTGGATTTTACAGTCTTTTACATTCTTACTCTGGATTGCTCACCATGTGCGAGCAGTTTCTGTATTTGACTCTTCCAAGCTGTGATCTAATGTCCAGTAAAGCCTGTTTGTATTCTGAAAGAATACAAACCCAGGTATTCATTTGCGTTCCTTGAATGTAGGTGTGTATGTTCAAACACTAGTAGGAAAGAATGTCAAGGTAAAGTACATAAAAATAATTTAATTTATGTGAAACCAAAATTTAGATGTGTAGATACTGCCATGAAATATTTTACTTGTCATAGAGATATGAAATATTTTATCTGTCATAGAAATGTTGACTTTTATTTTAAGATACTATCGAACAGGAATAGTATTGCTGCATTATTTACCCAGTAACTATTCAATAACAAAACCTCAAGTTGCTGCTTTGGATTTATTAGATATCCTTCATTGAATAGGATGAGTAATTCAAATGTAGATAACTACTCTAGGTCACCAGCTGGTGAGAGGAATTGTTGTCATGCTGCTTTACTGCTTTGGGGCCCTTCCAGAGCTGCCACAGATATTGCCATGGAAAAATTAACTGAAATGAGGCCAAAACCCGCATGCTTGATTTTCCATATAAGTGCAGTCAGTTGAATTAGACTCAGATCACTCATGTGCATAAAACTGGGGAGATGTTGTAGCACTTGGTAGCCCTGTGGAGTAAAGTTTGTTCCTAGTGAAGTTTCTAGTCACAAAAGGCTGAAGATAGGATAGATGTGGGTTTTTTGTTCTGGTTTTACTCACTGCATCATGAGGAACATGAGTTAGATACTATCATGACAAAAGGTTCAGTTTCTTTTTGCACCTCTCCCTATAGAGGTCATCCATTTCTAACTCAATATTAATTCTGTCTTAAAACAGATAAAGTAGGTTTTCTATCACAGCATTAAACGCACAGGTGTTCAAATCCACAACAGATTCTGAAATATAAAAATATTACACATATATTTTGAAAACCTGGTTTCCAGAATCTGGGAAAGTAATGTGCAGTGGGATTCCCTTTAAGATTCTGACACATAAACTCTCATCTAATTTCTAGTGTCTAGGGGTAAGTAACATGACATCACAGTCTTGGAGCTTCCATAATAGTCAGTGGAGAGACACTGACTGTGTCAGTGAAGCATAGAGAAATGCTGAGTTGATTGGTCACCAGATGTTTTCTTTAGGATGAGGCATATCTTAGCTGAATTGACTGAATTGTCTAAAGAAGCAATTTGGTTGCCCTAAGGTGTTTAAGATGACATGATGTATTCTTCCCAGTCTTCAATCATTATATCAGAAAACCACAAGACTCATTTAATCCTGTTTCCTATTGGCCAATTTCATGCAGGTATCTCTGGATGACTATATTCACAAAACCCAGTTCTGTATCTCCACTGACCACAATGGAAATTTAGATGCTAACTCATACGTCTACACCTACAGCACAATTAAGTTGCCTAGATATAGGTAATTTACATTATCTAATATAGCTTAGATGTAATATATCTTTTTGTCCTTCAGATAGGACAAAAGACCTAAAAAATATTTGTAACTCTTCTACAGTGACTGATAGAGGACAAATATTACGCCCTGAAAATTCTCAAGTGGCACTAGATAATCTTATCTAAACAATGTATTTTTATTCAGGTTTAGATGACTTAAATTTGCATCTCGCCGTATGTATATCTATTGTATCTCTAGAGCAACTGTATTACACCTGTAATGTCCAGTAAAGCCATTCAGTCATTTCAACATTGAGACAACATAAGATAGTACAGACTAAAACACTTGTTTCATTTATGAATCACACAAGTCTGGATAATATAGTAGGAGGAAGGAGGGAACACACTGTCCAAATTGTAGTGACCAAAGACAAACTATAACTGAAAACACAGCTTTTAAGTTTTGGAACCTTATCAAGCACAAATATGGCCAACTGAAGATAAGGGCTCTGCAGCAACAGAGGATGAGACCTTCTCCACCATTTTGTTATATGCATAGCTTAACAAATGTCAGCTGTTATTCGAGCCTGAGAGTCCTGTATGTCCACAAGCAAATCTAATACCATGTTTTAGAAAATGAGACATACCAAGAGAAATAGAGTTGCCATGATGATTGGATATGAAAAAGTGGTTAATGAGGTATATAACCAGGCAAACTACGACATCTTAGGATGGCAACATGGAAGAAGAAGATGGAAAAGAAGAGAGCCTACAATAATCTGACACTACCACAGGCACCAGTTGAAATGGCAAAGACAAAATTTTGACCAGTTTTGTAGTATTTACCCATTCATGTTATTCCACTCTATTACATGTTTACAAGAAAATACAATAAACAAGAGTATCTCATATTCCATAACATTTTTCATTGTCAGAAAAACAGTAAATCAAGTTTTCTGAAACAGTAAATCAAACATAGCAGAGTGCAAGGCATGATCAAGAAATAAACTCATCATCATCATCATCATGGCTAGGCTTCATGAACGAAGATTTGGGAATGGCTCCACCCACGTTTCTTGCAAGCACATTGGTGGCTAAAAAGGCCAATACGAGAGAGGCATGTCCGGTTGCAAAAGGCACAACAGAAAGACTCCTTAGGTGGTATACTCTGCAAGGGTCGATTCTTTCTGTGTTGTCTTTTCTCCTCAAGGGTGATCCTGCGTGCTTTCTTGTTGTAGACGACGGGAAAAGTACTCACACGACCACAGTATTGATCATGACTAATCCAACTTTATTGCTGTCAGCTTTGTGCTTATAAAGGTTAATAATTAGCCTCATACATATTCCAAGCATAGGCTCATCATTGGCTTCTAATTACCTAAGGCATATTTATGTAAATACTGCTTCTTTCTCATGCCTACAGTTACATTTTTGCTACTTAGCTACTTCCACTACTTTTCCCATCCTGTTGTTTTATTCTTTCTATCACGTATGCAGTTTCTTAGACAATACAGCTTCACATCAGACAATGCAGCTTCACAAACACAGTGACCTTCTGATAGTTTCTCTGCTTTAGCGTGAGACCAGAGCTATAGAATCTTTGTCATGTCCTCTTTCTAATAACCATGTTTCTACAATATTTTCCACACTTTCTCAAAAGCATCAGCAGTGTTATAGATGGTCTGTCTCCAGGCCTCCCGATTGGAGGCCAGAGTAGACCAGTTATGATGATCGATATGGCCGAGGCTGAGTTGTTGCTTCAGGGAGTCCTTGTATCTTTTCTTTGGGGCTCCTCTCTTGCGGCAGCTGGTGGCAAGTTCACCATAAAGCAGGATCTTAGGGAGGCGGTGGTCCTTCATTCTGGAGACGTGCTCTGCCCATCGCAGCTGCGTTCTCAGTAGCATGGCCTCAATACTTGTGATTGCTGCCTTTTCAAGAACAGATGTATTGGTCACATAATCTGACCAGTGGATGTTTAGGATTGTACGAAGACAGCGTTGATGGAAGCGTTCTAGGAGACGCAGGTGGTGGCGGTAGATGACCCATGATTCAGAACCGTATAAAAGAGTAGACAGCACTATGGCTCTGTAAACACTGATCTTGGTACTTTTCTTCAAGTGTTTATTACGCCATACTCTTTTATGGAGTTTTCCAAAAGCACTATATGCCTTTGCTAACCTGTTGTCTATCTCCCCATCAATCTTACCATCCGAGGACATGAGGCTACCTAGGTAATTAAACTGCTGGACTGATTTGAGTTCTGATTGGCCAATGGTGATGTGGGGATGATGTGGGACTTCCTGAGGTGCAGGTTGATGGAGAACTTCTGTCTTCTTTAAGCTGACTTCCAGCCCAAAGAGCTCAGCAGCATCTGCAAAGCAGGATGTTAAACGCTGCAGGGCTGCTTCTGTGTGGGCAACAAGGGCGGCGTCATCAGCATAAAGCAGCTCCCGGACAAGATGGTTTAGGGTCTTAGTGTGGGCCTTCAGTCGCCTTAGATTGAATAGGCTTCCATCAGTACGATATCGAATGTAGATACCATCCTGATCATCAAGGTCTGCCGTGGCCCTTTGGAGCATCATGCTGAAAAAGACTGTGAATAGGGTAGGAGCGAGAATGCAGCCTTGTTTCATGCCATTCTTTATTAGAAAGGGCTCAGAAAGTGTGTTGCCATATCTGACTTGGCCGTGCTGATCCTCATGAAGTGAGATGGTCATTTTAAGGAACTTGGGGGGACAACCTAAATGTTCCAAAATCTGCCACAGACCTTTTCTGCTCACAGTATCGAAAGCCTTGGTGAGATCGACAAAGGTTACATAGAGACCTTTGTTCTGTTCCCTACACTTCTCTTGCAGTTGTCTGAGAACAAATATCATGTCTGTGGTGCTCCTGTTGGCTCTGAAACCACACTGACTTTCAGGTAGAATTTCTTCTGCTATAGCGGATATTAGTCTGTTCAGGAGTATTCTTGCCAGGATTTTGCCAGCAATGGAGAGCAGAGTAATACCACGGTAATTTGAGCAGTCTGATTTAGTACCTTTCTTCTTATACAAGGTGATGATGACTGCATCACGAAGGTCTGATGGTAGTTCACCTACTTCCCAACAGCGCACCACAAACTCGTGAAATTTAGTATGGAGTGCAAGGCCCCCATGTTTCCAGACTTCAGGTGGAATTCCATCAACCCCAGCTGCCTTGCCGATTTTCACCTGCTGTATGGCCTTGAGGGTTTCTCCTAAAGTGGGGGCAGTATCCAATTCGTATTTCACCGGTTGTTGTGTGATGGACTGAATTGCTGAGTCTTGGACTACACGGTTGGTACTGAAAAGAGTCTGAAAGTGTTCAGACCATCGATTCAGAATGGAGGTTTTATCTGTCAGAAGCATTTGACCATCTGCACTGAGTAGTGGGCTTTGGACTTGGTATGTAGGCCCGTATGCTGTTTTCAGGGCCTCATAGAATCCTTTGTGATCCCCTGTATCTGCACATAGTTGAGTTTTTGCAGCTAGATCGGTCCACCACTTGTTCTGGATGTCACGGAGTTTCTGTTGGAGCTTGCTGCATGCAAGACAAAAGGCTATTTTTCTTGCGTGACAGGATGGCAGTGCAAGGCGTGCTTGGTGGGCGGTTCTCTTCTTCCTCAACAATTCCTGGATTTCTTGATTGTTTTCATCAAACCAGTCCTTGTTCTTCTTGAGGGAGAACCCTAAGGATTCTTCAGAGGATTGCAGGATGCTGCTTTTGATATGATGCCAAATTGTTTCAGGAGAGGAATCTGCAGAATCTGTGGAATGGTTTTTGAGCCTAGTTTGAAGGTTTGCCTGGAATCTTTCTCTTACTGTGGCTGATTGGAGATCGTTAACTTGGAGTCTTCTCCTTGGGATACTGCCCCTCTTGGGTTTGAATTTGAGATTGAAGTTGAGTTTACAGCGCACAAGCCGATGGTCTGTTTGGCATTCTGCGCTGGGCATCACGCGGGTATGGGGGACATCGCGGACATCTCTCCGTCGCACCAAGACATAGTCAATGAGGTGCCAATGCTTAGACCTGGGGTGCATCCAGGTTGTCTTCAGACTATTTTTCTGCTGAAAGATAGTATTAGTGATGGTAACCTGTTGCTCTGCACAGAATTCTAGTAGAAGTCGACCATTATCGTTGCAGTTTCCAACACCATGCTTGCCTAATATTCCTTTCCATGCTTCAAAATTCTTACCTACGCTGGCATTGAAATCACCAAGGATAATGATCTTATCATCTGCAGGCACCTTTTGGGTAAGGCAGCACAGGTCAGTGTAAAATTTATCTTTTTCAGCAGGGTCAGCTTGGAGAGTTGGGGCATATATACTAAAGATGACAACGTGTTGCTTGTTGTTTAGTGGGAGGCGTAGGGAGATAATGCGATCAGAGTGACCCGTCGGCAGATTTTTGAGTTTAGGAAGAATAGAGTTTTTGATCATGAAGCCGACACCTGAGAGATGTTTTTCAGTTCTGGACTTACCTGACCAAAAGAGTGTGTAACCGGCACCGTGTTCTCTGAGGCTGCCTTCCTCGTGAAGGCAAACTTCACTGAGAGCAGCAATGTCGATGTTGAGATGAGCCAGTTCATGGGCAATTAGGGTAGAATGTCACTCAGGACGTCCGCTATCCGCAGAATCGAGCATGGTTCTGATGTTCCAGCATGCTAGAGTTAATTTAGGTACACCTTTGGAGGCAGGTGCATGCCTTTGTCTTTTGCTCTTTGTGCAACCGCATTGGAAGAAGATGCCCGTTGGTCTGCGGTTAACCAACCGGGTGAAGGTGGAGATGAGCTTTGTTTAGGCCACCTTTTCTAGGCCCCTCTCTGAGTGGAGCAAGCAGTGCTGTCCTCGAAAAAGCTGCTTGGTCGTTCAGGGTGCTGCCCTAAGAGACTGTCATCTCCGGTCAGTCTCAAATGACCAATATCCTGAACCGCCTGCATGCAGGGTTGAGTCTGCGGCTTCAGTGCACCTTTCACCTGCCGTTTCAACCCTCGCTCGTTGCTGCAGGACTTTTTGCATGTGGGTAAAGCCTTCAAGCCTGCGTAATGAATTTTTAGGTGAGATGCAGTATGCGCGGAACTGAACCCACCCTTTAATCCTGAGGTTCGTCTGACAGGGCCAAGCGAGCTTGGATGGTGGCAGCAAGGTCCTCAGGATGTAGGTTCAAGAAATAAGCTACATCTTTGAGTATTTACACATACGATTTCACCCAGTAAAATTCTCTCACAAAAACCCCCAGGGCTGGAGTTTGTGTTTTTACTGATTTATGATTCAGAATTGTGAAGTAACAGAAAGCACCATGGCATCTAAGATGTGTGTATATTTACCAGTAAGCTGGTATGTATGTGGTTGCATAGCTTGCTTAATTTACTGCATAAGAGCTCAGCTGGTAAATTCCCACAAGCAGTAAATTTCAGTGATGCCAAAAACTTTTTCATGGGAAAAAGAACTGCAGTTTCTCAGGAAGTTACCTTCAAGTTCCAGTACAAATTGACTGCTTGGTTACTTATACTCCTGGAAATTATGAAGTCAAATGAGAAACTGAGGCAGATTCAGAGTTAACGGTTGAGAAAAAATATATGAGAAGACTGAAGTTAATTCTCTTTAGAATTCAAGCAATGCAATTTGAAGTTTTTGCAGGATACATGTAGATGGACCTCTCCTAAATACCTTTAATGCAAAGAAGATTTTTAAAATAAAACTCATATGTTGTATAAAAATTATGCCAAATATTCTTGGTTATTTTGGCAACAAAGAGCTAGCCTTTATCCCTAGAGTGCAAGTGATTGGCTCACAGAAAAGTCAATGACTTTTTTTCCAAAAAAGTCTTCAAGAAATTATTGAGAAAAGATGGGTTAGTACAGACAATAGCCATATGCCAAATATACTCCCTGGAAGATCTCTATCCCACACACATATAATATGTGAAAAGTATAACTGACCTGAAAGATATAGAGCTGATATTTTGAAAAAAAAAAAAAAAAGAGGAGAAGATGGTCTTCAGTGATGTCCCTGATATTAATATTGAGGAAAAATTCAAAGAAAATCAGACTATTCCTAATATATTTATATAATTTCTTTCCCAAGTGTACTCCCTACTGTATTGTTTAATAGACACATTTAACTTATGCTATCTACTAATTAAAATACAATATTTGTTATTTGATTCTGACAACCAGAAATTACTGGTTCTGTTTAAGATTACAACTCAGAGGCAGAATACAGTCCATTTTGCTGATGCTGCTGATGGTGAAGATAATGGTGATTATTGCAACTGGCAGTTAAAACTGTTCCTAGTATTTTTAGTAATCTCAAAATATGCTAGGAAAAAATACTGTATAGCAAGATAATACTCTTTTCACAGTTTTAGGAGTGCATATTTGAAAAGTATTAGGACTGTGATACATTTGTAACTTTATACTAACTAATTCAAAATTACTCAGGCAAAGTTCACACTGACTTACAGTATTTAATTTGTAATTTTGTTGTTCTTGTTAGTGGAGCTCAGCTTCTCAGGTTTTAATGCCTAAGCATTACAGTTCTAATCACAGGAAGTAGTAATTTTGGTTGAATAGTCTAGTTTAGGGTTAGTACTACATTCACTGAAATTGTAGTTTTGATCAATTAAAAACAATTTAAAAATAATAAAAAATTTCAGAAAATATTTTGAGTTAAATCTGTAGGAAATATTTTATCTTTTATCTTTTCCCTTTCCTATTTTTTCCCTTCTTTTTTCCTTCTTGCCTGCTCACTCCCTTCCCCTCCCACCATCTAATGTTGTTAGGGAATAATTAATTATCTCAATTCCCAAGAAAATTTCCTGTGCTTCAGGATCTGCAGAGGTGATTTGCTTTCCTATCACAGTTGTTGGCTTCTGCTTAAAATAATATTTTGAGGAGAAGGGATGCAGGTCAAAATATGCCACTTATCAGCAGATTGCCATAACTACCTGGTTATAGAATTATCTTTTCTTCTTTCCAATCCTACAGAGATGAAAATATTCTGAGTTACTTAATAGCAGCATTTATTTAGTATTTATTTATAAAGGACACACATACACAAAGTATTTATTTAGTAAGCAAAAAATAAAATATTTCAACAGTTCTGACTGGCAATTCTCATCTCATAACATTAGTCTTTGGCTTGTTTACTTTTATGGCAAAAGACAGTTCAATTCTATTTCTACCCTAACTGATGGAAAATAGAGGGTCTTGACTCTGAATTTTTGTAAGAGCTTGTTTTGGTTCTGTTGTTTCCACTGCAAGGGAAACAGTTTGTTTTTCATGTAAAGGAGTCAGCAGGAAAAAATGCGTTCTCCATGCCAGCTCTTTTCAGAGCACAAGAAAGACATTTACAACTGACCATCAATGTTAATTTATAGGTATTAGTGTCTTCCAAACATAGAGCCTTCTGCTACATGCTTGAGTGAGAGATGAATGTGGAATCCACTGAAAATTTTTGGGATTCATACTTAATATAACCACATTTGGGTAGTATCTTTAGACCACATGACTGTATCCATGCATAAAAGATGAGTTCCAAAGAAGAGCTCAAGGATTTATAAATTATTTTTAAGGAAGGTACATTCTCAAAAATGCAACCTAAAATATTTTAAAGGTCCTGATTTTCAATTAGTGATAAGAATTTTCATCAGTACTCATCTGTTCAAGTACAAGAAATCTCAGGCTTATTCTTAGTTTCTTCACACGCTGTCCAAAAAACACAAGTGAACTGCTTATAAGAGATAAAGTTTTCTACAATTTCTAAAATTACAGAAGATACTACACTTGTCTAAAAATGCTACAAGAAACAAAGGACTGGACAGGATCTCCTTGGTCAGCCCATACATTAAGTTCTATTTTAATACATGAAGTATTATTCTAATCCCCTGCATCACTTTGTCATGACCCATTTAAAAATCTGTTATTCCAGTATTTCATGGTCTGACAGCTGTTACTTTTCTTCTAAGAATAGTTGGTTTGCCACAGATAAAAAGGGAACTACTAGTAAAAAGGACTGGGTACTGTAAATGACAAGAAATCAACCTTCATTTGGCTGCTGACTTTCCTATCAGGTATGACAACTTCCAGCTCATTATACCTTGAAAGTTTCTCTTATTGTATCCCCTCAAAAGATGCAGAAAACTCCTGGATTTATTTTTATGAACATGTGCAAGTAAAAGCAGATAAATTGAGTATCTGAATAATTTTCTTAAAACTTGTCAGGAGGAAGATTTGTTGCTATTTTTGATAGTATCTAATGTCATAATAGCTGACCAAGGAAATGAATGAAATTTTCGTTTTAAAGCATTGGAAAACATTTTTAGCTAAAAATTCTATGTTTTCTGGACAGAAAATTGTGAAGGTTCTTTTCCTGTGCTTAAGAAAACAAACGCAAAAAAACAAGCTCTGTAGAATCTGAATACAATAAAAATGCAGGGCAGGAATAATTCAGAGCATCGATTAAAAATCAAATCTCTTAAAATAACCGGCTTGGAGTTAAAGGCTGAGAACTATGGAGATATTTTTCTTTAATAATTATGTAAATTCAAGTTAAATTGTGCTAAACCTGGACAAATGGGAAATTCATATGATGTTAATCTTTCGTGAAAGAATTATCTTTTGCTCTGACATCAGTGAAAATGAGAAATTCACTAAGGCAAATGAGGGTATATGCCTCTGCTGTTGGTATTACCAGGAAAGACGAACAGAACACTTCTGTTGTTCGAGGTGAGTTGCCTTGGCAGATGGCAGCCCAGTGAGACAGGGAGGGTTACACCAGAGTAGATTGTGCTGCAGGTTCTCAGGCCTGTCATATGCAAGTTTGGCTGTTGAATGATAACAGGATGCAGAGACACTGTAGAAATAGGTTTTTGCCCAAGAGTATTCCTCCATTTACCAATTTTTAAAAGCTTTTAATATGTTGTACACTTTCTTTTTTATTCCACAGGAAATTAGAAATTGGGTTTACTGTGTTATAGGTCTGAGAAATTACAGAAATAAAAATAAAAAATAAAAATTATTTTAGCTTATTTTTAAGAACAGCTAGACCAGAGCTGGTGATGTAAAATGGAGGGGCTACTGTAGTATACAGTACTTTGCTGTAGTGTTATTATAATGTGCTCATCCTATACTTATCATAGAATCATAGAATCATAGAATAGGTAGGGTTGGAAGAGACCTCTAAGATCATCAAGTCCAACCCCTGATCCAACTCCAATTACTATATCATGGCACTAAGGGCCACGTCCATTCTCTTTTTAAAAACCTCCTCCTACTTGTTGGGGCTAGAAAAGATATGTTCTTATCATACATGCTACCTGAGTAGGTACAAAAGGAAAACCTACTTTTTATTTTTCACAATGGCAATACAATATTGTCATCATTTTCTATTCATTTCCCTGTAAGTATTGGTATTGTCTTTCTTCTTTCTTACTATTGCTGAACCATAAGCAGGCATTTTCATTGTGCTAACTAAATGGCACTCACCTTTCTCCTTGGAGGTTACAATGCTTTTATTTCAGCATTTATTCTATTTATTTACATGTTTAGAATTTTTCTGATGAAACCACATGTAATAAGACAATGACAATTCATTCAGCCAAATTCAAGAAAAGAAACACTATCATTGGGGGGTCCATGGGTCCTGAAAAACACTTCTTGGGTGTTTTAACATGAAAGGGAAGAGTTTAAATTTTTGCCTGTCAGTGACCCCAGGAAAGTTGAGACTCTTGCATCTGTCAATCTGTCAGCATCTCATAATGTGACCCTTCACCAACAGATTCTCAAGATGGGAGGGTGATTCGACTGCCCTTGTCAGGAGGGGCTCAGCCAACAGTGTGAAGATCCCTCAACAGGCCCAACCAGTGAGTAATGCCAGCATCTGGAAACACTCACTCTAGCAGTTCGCAGAATAACACTGTTTATTAGTACAGATCGTGACAAATTAATAAGGTTTGAGGGTTGTCGGTGATAGGGTCTGGCTGCAAAAATATGTTTTAAAGCAATCTACTGATTATTAAACAAGCACAAGCTCTAATACGAAGGAACCTACTACTATACTATAGGTTAAGCACAAACACAAGCTCTAGTCCTAAAAGCAGCATTTAACAAGTGTAAAGTATAATTCTTACAAAATAGGCATCTCTTTGGAGAGGGGAAGATAGTGTTAGCCGCTCAACTGATCCCAACAGTTTTGGTGGAGCCTTCCCGAAATTTCCCCCCTTACTTTTATACTATTTCTTTATGTTTAGGTGGAGCTTGAGTGGCTCTAGTCATAAACACCTTTTATTTCTGATTGGTGTAAAGTCCTCTCACCATACCTGATGGGGCGGGAGCATGGTCATGGCTTGGCACCTGAAGAAGGGGTTCAACATGGTTCTTGGCTCAGCAGCAGAATGCCTTGTTTCTCCCTTGGCTGACAGGTACTGTACAGTCTCATGAACTTTGGTATTACCCCAGCGTTCCCCCTCTCTGCTGGGATTTCAATGGAGAGCAGCTGTGTAGTCTTCACCTCATGCCACACTCCATTCCATCCTCTGAGCAGATGGTTATCGTTGTATGGGGAGCATGTGAACCGCAGTCCATCCAGACTCTAGCATCTGCAGTTTACTCTAGAATTCTTAGTCTCCTCTAAATTTTAATCCTATCCATCATCCCCCAGGTGTGTTTCATTACACCTCTTGCAGATGACAGACTCTTACGGTACTAAGAAGAGTGAAGAAATGATTAATAATGTAATCAAAATTATTATTAGTCCAGTTAAACTGATGTTAATACCTGTATGCCAAATTATATATTTATTACAGCTAACTTGCATTAATAATATGGTTAATTATCCTGATTTATTTTATTTTCACTCCTCCAGTGTGTTGATAAAGCCAGTATCACAAGTCCAAAAAGAGTATGGTGGTACTGGTAGCTTTGGATGCTGTCTTTCTTTTCAGTCTAAATGTGAATATTTTTAAGTGTTTGTCAAAACCATCAGGTTACTTGTTTGTTCTTCATATGCCCTCAATTATATTATGTAATTCATATTTATTACTCATTGAATATTTCTTTGTTCCCTTAGATCCCCTAAAACTGGTTTTACCATCTGCTAAGCAACAGATAGTTGATCATTTGTGATTAGTGTCTACAGCTGAGGGCCTGGGTCTGAACTTTGAATGTCCCTGTGGTTACTCAAGGCTCTGCTCTTCTATGCCACAATCCTTTTTAAGTGTCATAGCTTGTTCTGCTGCACACCATGGATACAGACGGGCTTAGTTGTGTGCTGCTTTTGGCTGAGATAGAGTTAATTTTGTCCACAGTAGCTGGTATGGGGCTGTGTTTTGGATTTGAGCAGGAAACAGTGCTGATAACACAGGGATGCTTTAGTTATTGCTCAGCAGAGCTTACACAGAGTAAAGGCCTTTTCTGCCTCTCACACCACCCCATCAGCAAGGAGGCTGGCGGTACACAAGGAGTTTGGAGGGGACACAGCCAGGACACCTGACCCAATTGTCCTCAGGAATATCCCAGGCCATATGACATCATGCTCAGCATATAAAGTGGAGGAAAAAGAAGGAAAGGACAAGGACGTTTGGAGTGATGGTGTTTGTCCTCCCAAGTTGCCGTCACATGTGATGGAGCCCTGCTGTCCTGGGGATGCTGAACACCTGCCTGCCCAGGGGAAGTGGTAAATGAATCCCTTGTTTTGCTTTGCTTGTCTACAGCTTTTCCTTTACCTGTTAAACTGCCTTTATCTCAACCACAAGTTTTCTCACTTTTACCCTTTCAATTCTCTCTGCTGCCCCACCAAAGGAACTGCCTGAGCAATGAGCTGCTACATGGGGCTGAGCTGCTGGCTGGGATTAGACTGCGACAATCCATTATTTCCATAAATATATCAGCACAATGGTAACAGTAGGCATCACCCCACACCACTGGGCAAAGATTATCTACAACATCTGATCATTCTCCAAGTGGACCAAGGAAGTACAGAGAAAGCTTGATAGGCTTTTGCTGTTCTTACAAAAACTGTGGCCCATTACTAGCAATTTCAAGGTCATATTTTTGGGACTATGAGGCTACAGATGCTTCTAGAGCTTTGTGACATTGTTATCAAGATCAAAGTTCCTTTTTCTTTGGAGCTGGGATGTCTTATGAGAATATGTTATGATATTTAGTTCAATTAGTAATCTTCTGGTTATATCAGTTTTGATTTCAGGATATTATAAAATAATTTTCTCATATTTTTCTTCCAGTTTTTGGAATCTTCAGAACTGACCACAGCACTGGAGCAGCTAATGAAGTTCCCTATAAAACTCATGTTTAATTTTTGTTTTTGCTTGTATGTAATAGTAAACCCATTAACAGTTCTAAGGATCTTAAATATTTTGCTGATCACTGCAAATTTTAGTCCTAGGGACATGTTTGCATAGCAGGTAAAGAGATGACTCAGCTTATTTTGTATACTATAGCCAAAAGCAAATTCAAGCTGACTCCTTTGGCTGTAAAAGCAATAGAAAGGTCTTATGTCTTCTTTGGACATGATAACAGTGTTGAAACGCCTAAAGATCTCTTAGATAGAAAATTGAAATAGGCCCCAGAGATGCATGGAATCAGAATAAATATAGCACAATATCTAGCTAGGAAATGCATTGAGAAAAAATAAGTATCACTAGAGTCTAGAAAACGATTTTGAAATAAGTTCCTGAAGAAATCTAAAAGTAAAACCAAATTTCTAAGGAGTCTGTAACACAGTACATTTCAATTATACAAAAGATTAAAAATAAAAGATGTCAGAGATATTTACTGGAAGCCTATCCTTCCATACTGGGTTTGCATGGATAAGTTGTGGTAGCAAGGAAGCTACAGGGGTGGCTTCTGTGAGAAGCTGCCAGAAGCTTCCCCTAGGTCCAACAGATTCAATGTCAGCTGGTTCCAAGACAGACTCACCACTGGCGAAAGCTGGGACCATCACTGATGGTGGTAACACCTCTGGAACAACAGATTCAAGAATGGGAAAAATTGCTTCACAACAACAATTGCATCCAGAGAGAGGACTGAGACTAGGTGAGAGAAACAGCTCTGCAGAAATACAGGTCAGTGAAGAAGAGCAGGGAGAAGGTGTTCCAGGTGCTGGAGCAGAGATTCCCCTGCAGCCCATGGTGCAGATCATGGTGAGGATGCTGTGCCTGTGCAGCCCGTGGATGTTCACAATGGAGCCGTGATACACCTGCAGTCCCTGGAGGACTCCTTGTCAGAGCACATGGATGTCTGAAGGAGGTGGTGACCCCACGGGAAGCCCATGCTAGAGTAGGCTCCTGATGGGAGAGCCTCCCATGGAGAGAGGAGCCCCCACTGGAGCACATTTTCTGACAGCACTTGTGATCCAGCAGGGGACCCATGCTCCAGCAGTTTGTGAGGAAGTGTAGCCTATGGGAAGAATTCACATATAGAATCATAGAATCAGCTGGGTTGGAAGGGACCTCCGAAATCATCAAGTCCAACCCTTGATCCAACACCACTGTGGTTACTAGACCATGGCACTAAGTGCCACATCCAGTCTCTTTTTAAAAATCTCCAGGGACGGAGAATCCACTACTTCCCTGGGCAGCCCATTCCAATGTCTGATCACCCCCTCTGTAAAGAAATTCTTTCTAATATCTAACCTAAACCTCCCCTGGCACAACTTGAGACCATGCCCTCTTGTCTTGCTGATAGTTGCCTGGGAGAAGAGACCAACCTCCACCTGGTTACAACCTCCTTTCAGGAAGTTGTAGAGAGTGATGAGGTCTCCCCTGAGCCTCCTCTTCTCCAGACTGAACAGCCCCAGCTCCCTCAGCCTCTCCTCATAAGACCTGTGCTTGAGTCCCTTCACCAGCCTAGTTGCCCTCTTCTGGACCTTCTCCAGCACTTCAATATCCTTCCTGAACTGAGGGGCCCAGAACTGGACACAGTACTCCAGGTGTGGCCTCACCAGCGCTGAGTACAGGGGAAGAATCACTTCCTTGGTCCTGTTGGCCACACTGTTCCTGATCCAGGCCAGGATGCCATTGGCCTTCTTGACCACCTGGGCACACTGCTGGCTCATGTTCAGCTTCTTGTCAATCCGAACTCCTGGGTCCCTCTCTGTCTGGCTGCTCTCCAGCCACTCTGTGCCCAGCCTGTAGCACTGCTTGGGGTTGTTGTGGCCAAAGTGGAGGGCCCAGCACTTGGCCTTGTTGAACCTCATCCCGTTGGAATCAGCCCAACTCTCCAACCTATCCAGGTCCCTCTACAGAGCCCTCCTGCCTTCCAGCTGATCAGTGCTCCCCCCCAGCTTAGTGTCATCTGCAAATTTACTGGTGATGGACTCAATCCCCTCATCTAAATCATCAATAAAGATATTAAACAGAACTGGGCCCAACACTGATCCCTGGGGGACACCACTAGTGACCAGCTGCCAACTGGATGCAGCACCGTTCCCCACCACTCTCTGGGCCCGGCCATCCAGACAGTTCCTAACCCAGCACAGAGTGCCCCTGTCCAAGCCATGGGCTGCCAGCTTTTTCAGGAGTATGCTGTGGGAGACAGTGTCAAAAGTCTGTGAAGGACTACTTCCCATTGGGGTTAACCCCACACTGGAGCAAGAGAGGAGTGTGAGGAGTCCTCTACCTGAGCAGAAAAGAACAGCAGAGACAACATGAGATGAACTGACTGCAACCCCTATTTGCTGTCCCCCTCCACTGCTGAAGGAGAGGAGGAAGAAAATTCAGGAATGCAGCTGAGTTTGGGAAGAAGAAAGTGGTGGGAGTGTAGGTGTTTTTAAGATTTGGTTTTATTTCTCATTATCCTACTGTAATTTGCTTGGTAATATATTAAATTTATTTCCCCCAAGCTGGGTCTATTTTGCCCATGAAGGTAACTGGTGAGTGATCTCTCCCTGTCCTTATCCTGACCCACGAGCCTTTCATTCTATTTTCTCTCCCCTGTCCAGCTGGGCATAAATGATACGGGCCTTTTTATTACTTGATATAGTTTGACATATCAGAAACACCAGACTTTCTTATTAGACATTTACTAATGTATCAACTTACACAATTTTATTTTATGAGTAGAGAAAAAGGTGATAGGAAGAGGAACAAAGGAGTTATTAAAATATCTAAACATTGCTAAAAGAAACAGAAGCGCATTCATATAAGCAATGATGGTAAAATACTGTACTGCTCTTCAAACAAAAAAGTGCACAGTGACATGCAACTTTTGATGACCACGTTATCTTGAATATATTTGTTATGAATGCAGCACTTAGTGTAACATGTTCATGTAAAATGTGATTTCTGACCACAGCAAGCATTACACATCTTTGTCTATACTAGACAATCAAAATCAATTAACACCAGTGAACATTTTCTTGGTGAATATACTGAAAAATAATATGAAATTTAAATCAGTCAAACCTTAAGGACAATGCAAATCCTGCAAAAGAAAAGTGTGAAAAGAAAAACATGGTAAAAATTGTTCTTAAACATCTATTATCTGTGCTCAAAAGAGTGTTTAGTTGGATGACAACTTGCTACAGCCCTTCCTATGGCCTGGAAGACCTGTGGACTCAGAAAGGATGACCTGCATCCAAGTTGTCTATTGAAATAAACCCAGTCCTAGTCACTCCCAAATCACAACTGGGAATTTTCTGGACAGAGGATGTCTTCATGCCAGGAAGTTTTTTTACAAGTCAGCAGGAGGCCTGTCTCTGACATTGTATCTCCCTCGGAAGTTGTAGCCTTATCTCTAGTCCTGTCTGAGGCATCATCTCCTTTCTGCTCTCTGGAGTCCCTGGATAGACCCTGAACATGGTTCATCCACTGCACTGGCTTTGGCTGTTAAACGACTCCATTCCTACCACAAAGACGGTGGAACTGTGCTTTTTGGTGAGGGCACCACTATGCTGAGGTTGTCCTTGATTTGTGGCTCGTCCCCACAGATGGAGCAACTCTGTTCTTGCTGCTGCACATTTATTCTTGCTGCTGCACATTTATTCTTGCTGCTGCACATTTATTCTTGTTGCTGCATGACATTTGATATCTGTATCAACCTGACTACTAGTGCGAATGGATTAAATAGAACCGGGGATGATCCTGAAGTGAAAAACAAGTGCTTTTAAAAAGCAAGACTCCTAGGCAAGAATCTAGGATTTATTACATCTCTCTAGACAGTAATTCTCACATGTGCCTACAGTGATAATTTTCATGTTCTCTTTGCCCACATGAGTGGACAATTGTATCAGTGACTGAATGAGTATGTAAGTTGGTCATGTTATGGGAATTTAGAGCTGGTTTTGTTTACTTCAAGTGAATTGTTTGATAGATAACTGGACTGAGGAACTCTTATATCCTTGAAGCTTGCTATCTTTTCTGCCAAAATTGGTTCCAAAGTAAAAATCAGTCTAGTTTTGCAATCCTTATGATCACAGGAGGATGCACAACTTTAAGTCAGAGGGGTGTTGTTGCCAGCAGTGTTTCAAACATCATGACTATCCTACATTCAAAGTTCCATATATAATGTAGCTTGTTACAGAGGAGGTAGTCTCAAATGTTCGTTCATCTGTTATTGCAAAAACAGATTCCTTTTATTATGACCAGTTCTCATTGTGTTTAAATCTGGTTTCCAAGAAAAATGAGAACTTTTTGTTTTCTGTTTTGTTTTTTGTTGTTTTGGATACAAAAAAGTAATGCAGTCTTTAATAGCAAATTATTTTTGTACTCACAATTGAAAGATATGCTGATATTGTGAATATAACATTATTAAGATTCATTATGAAATTACTATGACAATTAAAGTCAGCTGTGAAACACCAGTTCAGGAGTAACTCTCATTTTAAAATAATATCATTAGTCCTTGTCATGCAGAGAAATGTAATTAATGTAAATTTAATTTGCATATTCCCTGCACATTTTTTCTTTTTTTAATCTTGTAATCACCACAAGTAATTTTTTCAAAAAGGTGACCTTAATAAGTGATTAACATTTTTCCTAAAATCAACCTAACAATTTTTAGTTTATTATTATTAGTCTTACTGTAAACAAACAAAATGTCAGTTCTAAAAAAAAGATGCTCGAGAAGCAGAAAACCTAAAGATAAAGGTAAAAAGTGCAATGTTTCATTTGGAAGAGTTGAGATAATAATAAAAACATTAAAATTTACATATGCAAATACAGCCACAGAATTCTCACCAACTGTGAATCTCCTTAAATGATTCTTGTTGACCAACAATTCCTATCATGCTGTCTTAAATATTTTTTTAATCAGGAACATAATTCTGAGTCTGTGATTAATTATTTTTAATAGACATTCGGGCCAATTTATCTTCCTTCTTCTATATGAATTATTCACAACCATATTTCTCAAATCTAGTAATTATTCAAAGACTATTTTCTTCAGAGATTGGTGAATAGGATGTTCACAAAATAAGTATTGTGAGTGTATTTTAAAGATGAAATTACAATTATGTTCTAATTTCCATGGGTACAAATTCACAGAAAAAAAATCTTCTTATATCAATGAGTAGAAGACCAAAGAAACTGAACCAATTGGGACACACTAGGAATTCTCTGAACACAAAGAATTTCCAGGGCCTGAGAAGCCCAGAATTGAAAGTATAAATATTTAATTTGTTTAATTAATTATTAATTTTATTTGAATAATCTTTCATTGCAATAGAAAATTATTCTCATTGGCACATCTTCTTTCCAGCAACTCATTTGCTAGAATATGCACAAAAAGTGGAACATAAAGCAGTCAGTACAGTGAAAAAATTCATTTAAAAGTGAATATTCACAGGGAACTGTTTGCCCAGCTGGTAGAAATAACCGTGGTAGCTAGAATAATTACTGGATATCTGAACTATATAATTTTAGCCAAGACACAAAAGCTTTCCTGTGTGAAAAGAAATCATGGGGCTTGGGATATTTTAAATGAGCTTTTGATATTTCTTCAATCATATTTCCATATGACATGTGTCTTCATTGCTAAACTAAAAGTCACTGTCTGAATCTGATTCTGTTCTGTCATACATGAATGTTGAATTAGTCAATGTAGTATGATATAGTAGCAAGTAGCCCCTAATGTTGACATCACTACCAGGGATTGCATTTCTATGAGGACTGATCTCTTATCAATAAGCCTGAGAGCTTTGAAACCAAATGCTGTAGTCATAAATTTATACTGAAGTCATAATTTTTAAAATCTGTGATGTGATACATAATGGCAACAATTTGCTAATGAAAAACTAAGTTTAACAGCAAGCTTCATCATATTCATAGTCAGCATAAGTCAGATGTTATTTTTGACTTTCCAAAGTGTGACAAAAATTTTCTTTTGTAGTTGGTTTCTTTCCTCAAAAAATCTAAGATTTTTCTTTTGATCTTCCATGCTGTGGATTTTGAATTTAACATTCTAAGGTTATTTTATCTTCCTATAACATTCCTTACAAATTGAATGACTATTCTAAGATTAACTTGTTCAGACGCAATTAAATAATACAATATAATTATTTAATATTAACATATACTCTGCAACAGCCTTAGACTATTTCTTAATGCAATTAATTGAAATGTTAACAAAAAATGACAACTGAGTAAAAGTTTTTGAATGGGTTGGTTCAAATTACTTTAATGGAAAAGTAATATGCAACTGCTTCCATGTTTTAGAATAACATTCTAGAATCATGTTATTCCATTCAGCACAATAAATTAAGATACGTAAGGTTTTCTTTTCTCATGTTCCTGTCTTTCAAAATGTCATTCTTTAATTTTGCCAACAATTACTTTACCATTTTACAGAACCTGTCTATCTACATGAAAAATGGTTCTTATCAGCTAGTATTACTGCTAGTTCATGCTTAAAAAACAACAACTAAAAATTATATGGAGTAACATTCTCCCACAGTTCCTGCTGGCTTAGAGTAATGTATGTCACTAAATTACCTCCAACTCAGACAGGTAAAAACTTGCCCACTGAATTTCCCAGTACCTTGACAGTTCTGCTTCCCCTTTCAGTGTTTCTCACATTCTCTGAGTTTTCAAATCAGGACTTGACATCTTCTGGAAAGTAGAGTTTAAACTAACAGGACTCCAAAGGTAAAAATTATGGCATTAGGGCATATGGCCTGTGTTATTCAAAAAAACATAGTCCAAAAAAACAGAACGGGTTTCTTTAGTCATAAATCACGGAAATAAAATACTTAATTCTGAACTTGAAATACGTTACTTTGAAATTCTTTGAAGATACTGAAGTATTCCATTTTCAGTCCATCAACAGTATTTCATGTTTATAACAAAACCCATTGTTTGGTAAAAGTGCTTGACACAGCTACCAAGGGCTCCATATACACAATTTATTCTTTCTACTTGAATGTAATCCTGTTCATTGTGTTTCAGATATAGTCCATGGCTGCAATGTCTCATAGATAATTTTGCAATAAAGTCTGTAGTAGGAGCTGGTTCTGTAATATGCTGATCTCTCTGGGAAATAAAAAGTAAAGTCAATGTTCATGGTTGACGCCAGCTATGTTATGTATTTCCAGTCAAAAGTCTAACAGTGAGAAATAGGTCAGGTAGTGGGAAGAAAAGGGTGATCTAACTCTTCTCTGACGTTTGATTTTGTGCAGAATTCTGTTTTACTGACATAGATATCAAAAAAAGGAAAGAAATCAGTTTGAAAAGATGGAGTAGTTCACATCAGTAAGAGTTTATCAGTCCTTTGCTTTATTACTATTTTTCTTTTGGTGTCCTGTCTACAAAGAAATCATGTCATCCAGATTATTTCCAGTATTTCTGTCATGACATCACTCAATGTCATACATAACGGCTTCTAGAGGAATTTGAGAAATATAGTTTCTGGTAAATGTATTATCAGAAGAAGTGAAATGAACTCTCTTAATCAAGGTGAGTGCTAGAGAGTTGTAAGCTACTATATACTCACTATTTTAGTGCTCTGGCTGCTGTGAAGCTCCATACTATGGAAACGAAGTTTCCCTTGAAATTGAAAGTGCAGTGACATGCTGTTAACCAAAATAAATTAGGTGTAAGAAGCTCTGTGTGATGTTTGAGGTGGAAGGAAATAACTCAGAAAATTTCTAACTATGAATACAGCGGCATTTGCAATTTCTTGGTGTGATTCCACACTGTGGAGTAGGGCTTTAAAGTTCTAATTCAATATTATTCTATGATTATAATATTATTTTTGTTCTCTACAACCCTGTAATTAAATGGCCCACTGACCAGCTCATACTTTAAACACAGAACCTGTGACAAAGTTTCACTAGCAGCTAAGGAAGAAAAGTCCTAACATAAACTGTTACAAACATATCAGGTACTCTACTGTACTTACCCTAGAATTAACAAAGGAATTTAACCAGTTTAACCAGTAGTAGTATCAATCCTCTGTCCCTGTGAAACATGTTTGACCATTTACTAGCCAACCTTGCCATTCATGAAAAGACACGCTTTTCTAAGAATTCTAGCTGAAAATTATGAGAATTTCCCTGGTATATATTTTCATGATATTTACAATTAAAGGACAAATTTCTAAACTTATTTAGTAAA
This sequence comes from Neopelma chrysocephalum, assembly GCF_003984885.1. Classification (NCBI taxonomy): domain Eukaryota; kingdom Metazoa; phylum Chordata; class Aves; order Passeriformes; family Pipridae; genus Neopelma; species Neopelma chrysocephalum. Next base: position 6,118,444 of record NW_020897719.1, read on the forward strand.
ATCCTTGTTGCTTTAAATAGACACTACCTTTATGGAGAACACACAGTGTCAGGTTTTATGTGGAAGACCGTAAAAAATCTATTTTACATTCAACTTATTCAGCATGGTTAATGATTAATTGCTGTGAATAATATAAATTTGCACTGTGTTTAAATACGCAGGCACACTAAGCATTTCAGAAAATGATTCTTCACTCTTTTAGAAGAAGTTCCTATCATTCTCACGTTACACTGTACAAGCTGCATTAAGAAGTATCATTGAAAAATTATTCCTTCTTCAGAGTTCATTCATCTCAGGGACAGATACAGATATATGTTCCCTAATAAAATAGTTAACTAATCCCAATTTGACATTATTATGAGAAATTCTGGTCTCATAAAAATGGTTTGGGAGAGAAAAGCAAACAAAGTAATATTCCCCAAAATTATACCACATTGAAAACAATATAGAACTTTAAAATCACTAGATTCTCAGAACAACAGCAATGCTTCAATATTCCAGACTTTCAGTGAAGTAATAAATGATTAAATGTTTTTACGAACTTGAATTGGTTCATAGTCTTGAACTTCTGATAGCTGAAGCCTAAGTGTGAGAATAATGACAAATCCAGTTCTTGCACAATTGATAATCTAGTTTTGTAGTTTCATGTGACAAGACTATGTTTTTGTGTACTTACTAGTCCAACTTCTCTTGGCCGTAGGCTTTGGCTTTTAGAATTGTTGTCCTATTAGTTTTTCAAATATCCATTTGATGTTCAGAAGATTATTTTGGTGATCAGGATACCATAATCACACATTACTCACTCCCAGGCTTTCCCTTGTCTTTATCTCTCTATGTCTGATCCATGTCTTGCTGTTGTACATTTTGGTCTTTTTAAAGGACCTTGCCCCTACTGTGTAAAAAGCCAAGCTAAAGTAAGAGAGAAACCACCATCGTGCTGTGCAAATATCACTTTACCTGCTAATCACTATCACTTCTTAGGATCTGACAGAATGGATTTGTCTTCATAACCCCAGATAATGATTTACTTTGCACTACAGCTATCAAATGTAGGCTGTCAGGTTTCTGTGACAGGTTCCTGTCACATTTTAGGATAGGTTGTCTGGTTACCAGGCAAGTCAGGAGTTTTCCATCAGGCATATATTTACACCAGAAGTTACAAAAGGAACATTAATTGCACTACAGTACATAAGACCCCAAATGATTCCACTCATACAGGATACATTGATTTATTGCCAAACCAAAGAAACCCCACAGTAACAAAACTATATCCATTAGAGATGGAATGAGTAGGTTCTTGTCCATAACTTCGCTGGCCAGTTTTCCTGCTGCAAGGGAGGGGGTTCTACAGCTTACAAAAGGGCCTAGTTCCCACTTTGCCTGCCCTCTTCCTCTGTTTTATGTAATTATATTAGGCTACCATTTACATGAAGTTGATTGTGTTTGAATGTCCTGTCATACGGTAGTCTGAAAAAACCTGTTTAATTTTTAACTTCTTTAACTTTTAACTTCTTACCCCAGAAATTTTGCATCTGCCATGCCTTTGACTTGTTTTTCATAGTATCAGTTGTCTTTACCTTACACTATCTCATGCCAAATGGCATTCAGTATCACATCCATGGTGATTAAGTATCTGAGCCTGAGCTTAGCAATAGATCTTTTTGTGTTGCTACTGCAGAGTAAGAATGATAGAAAGTACAATATGTGTCCTAGTCATTTAAGCAAAATACATATGTAAACGACATTGTTTCAAACTAAAATTTCAGATGTTAGCAGATAGGAGTTTGAAGCTGAGGGTTCTTGACCAAAAATTCAGGATTCCTTCATCACTGGTTATAGGGAGATTAACAGTATTTGTTCTGTCCCTTCCTTGGAAAAATGTGTGTTGATGTAGATACAGGAAAACTATTTATTCTCATACATATTATATATGCAGTGATTTCTCACGCCTGATGGTTTATTTCATGGAAATTTTAGTGTATTCAATAGCAAAAATATTTCCAAGAACCTCAGAAATTATGTAGGAGGGCATTGGATAAAAAGCTGAGGGAGCTAAGTCTACAAAATATATATTAAGATATCATTTAACATTTCCCTTGTTCTTCATTTTCTACCATATCTGCTATGCTACAACCATATTATTATTCCTGGCTGTCACCATGTTCCTGCATTCCTAATGGTATATCAATATTTGTTTGTATTTTCAGGTAGATATTTTTGTTGATTATTTTGTGTGTCAAAAATCAGACAGCTGTCTTCCAGATACTATTCTGATAAGTTTAACTGTTTTTTATCCACAGGTATGAGGTATTTTAATTCTAGTCCATTGCTTAGTCTTGATAATCATGTTGTCCGTCCTTTAAGCAATTTATTACAATATAGTATGCAATTGTTCTGTTATACATGAAAGCTTGTAAAAGGAAGGTTTCCATCAGTGGTGTGCAGCTTGACTATGTGCGTGGTTGTCAAAGAATAAAATAAAATGCATGTCACTACGAATAAGAATGGAAAGAAAAAATTAGAAAACCATGATATAAAACATTACTCTTCTTTTTTCTTTTATATTTTCTCAGAATTTCAACACCTTTAGCTAATATAGTTTACAGAGATTTGTTAATTCACATCTGGTAATTCCACAAGGTAATTGCGGAATTAATAAGTTGATATGTATTGATTAAGTAAACAATGAAAAACAGAATAATGAAAAAAATCTATTTTTAGTGAGTAAGACATCCTTCTTTCAGCTAATAATTTATGAGAGAAGAAAGAGACAAAAATAAAGGAAAAGGTTTTCATGACAGAAACCATGCTGAATTCAAGAATTCAAGGTTGTCTTTTTCAGCAAGAACATGGGCAAAGAAATCTTTGAGTCCAATCACTTGTCCTAAGGCACATTCAACTGCATTTCAAGTGCAATGTCATCTTCCTCAACTATTTTTGTCAGTGCTAGTTTAGCACAATCAGGACCTTTTTCTAACCAACTTTCTGGAAGATCATTTTATGTAACTGCCTCTTTCAGAATTTATTTTTTTTCGGAGCAGATGCGTGTTGTCACTGCTACAATCAAAAGGTTAGCCACTTCTACACTAACCTCTTTACTTTCTAAAGTTATGTTCAAGCGTTCTTTTGGTTGAGTGGATGGGTGAATGGGTGATTTGGTGGGTGACTGCAAGTAATTTTTTATTCCAAGAAACATTAAATAATTTTTTATTAGGAATTCAAAGAAAATCAGCATTTAATTGATTACATCAACTCCTATCACAAAAGCATATTTGTGTTATGTTGGGTTGTTTCCTCTGTTTTCTTTCTTTATTGCCCACATAATGGGTGACATTCATTTATATGGACACAGATCTCTATCCTATATAGTGGTCTCCAACACTTGTCTTGCTTTTCAACAGTAGTGAACATCAAGGATGAAACTTTTGAAAGGTACATTACCTCAGTGACCTAAGACTCCACTACATCTACTAGAAACAGCTACAGACATTTTGAATAAATATTTGGTACAAAAAATATACATATTTATATATGTATAATATAGATAAAGACACACAATGTTTGCCATAGCATCCACCTAGAACTGTGCCCTTTGGATGACCTTGAAAGGCTTTTAAATCTATGAATAGTTACATAAAACTAGAGCGAAGTAGCAAATGCATTAGAAAAGAATGTGAATGCATTAAAAAAGAATGCTGTTTGAAAAGACAGTATCAAAAGAGGCCAGGAATGAAAACAAGTTAAAACTACCATGAGATCAAACAAAGCAACAAAACTAGTTCCACATCTACATAAGAACTAAGAAGAAGACAGCTTAGTCCTATTATTTGTTTGATGAAAAAATAAACATAATGGATGGTGCAGAAAGTTGAAGTAGTCAATGCTGTCTCATACTCACTTCATTCTTCACAAACAGAATAAAAACAAAGAAAAAAAAAAGATTAATTTTGACCAGACTCCGAGGAAAATAAATTTTAACATGGAGGCAGACATAGACAGAATGTGTAAAAAAATATCTTTAAAAGTGTAGATAGATCAGATGCATTCAAATCCACAGGCTCAGATAAAATTCTCCCCAAGGTACTTAAGGAACAAGCTAATACAATCCTGTAATCATTAGTCATTCTCTTAGACAAACTACTGAGCATGAGAAAAGTCCCAGGGTATTGAATACGGCCAAACATAGTATTTATTCTTAAAAGGGAGGTGAAAGAAGAACCAGAAAGTTATAGATATCAGTCTTATTTCAGTGCATGGAAAGAGCCTGATTTTTTTTACAACCAAACATTTTGTAAGCTCCTAAGAGACAATAAGATCTGAAAAAACAGCCAGCATACTTATGTAAATAACAATATAATTTCCTTCTTTATCAGAATGGATGCTCTTGTAGGCAATGGGAAATACTACATCATTTATCGTATTTTTTACATATAGGTTATATGGGATATTCTCTTACAGAAATGAGAAAAATACAGTTCAAAGGAAAGGAAAATGTTTCTGAAAAAAAGCAGGGTTTTTTCTCAGTTCTTTACTGATAGCAGGTTAATCCGAAAGTAATCTTATATGAGACTGTTTCGGTGTGATTTTATTCTATACTTACACTAACTTAAATAAGGGAATAAAAAATATGTGGATGAAAATCAAGAGTCATCACAAAATAGGAGTAATCAAAAATACCTTTGGGGCAAGGATCAGACTTTGGGATGATCTTTGCACATGGGAGCTATAGCAAAAATCATCAGGACGGAATTCAGCCAAGAAAACTGCAAAGTACCATTCTCAGGAAGAAAGAAATCAAAGTCATCAATGTGGCACAGAGACAAACTGACTTTAGGTTGTCATATGGACGCAAAGGTTCTCTAGGATAAAGCTAATTGGACTCAAGGCTATCATAAAATTTCAGAATGATTCTCTGAAAAGTCTGCATAAAACTCAAGAAATTATTCCCCTCGGTACTGGGAAAGCTTCATCTGAAGTAATATATCCAATTTTGGGAATGACACTGAGGCAGACAGACCAAAGACATTATAAAGCAGAAAAAGATATTTAGAAGACATGATATAAAATTTGTTTTGTACAGATTTTTAAATTCCAAAAGTGGGAGACTATGTAGAGACTTTGCCTAGAGAATTGCCTTTTGGGCTTTTATATATTCTAAACAAGATTGTGATCAAGTATTTTCCATGTCTACTAAAGCAAGGACAAAAGTATTATCTCTTTGATTAGCAGTAAAAAGATATTACTGGATGTCACAAAGAAATCTAACACTGTGACAAGCACTGAAATTGTCAATCTAGGGGAAATTTTTGAAATTTACTTCCTTGGAGATTTTTAGCAGACTTCTTTGGAATATAAAAGCATAAGAATAGCTGAAGCAGGTTAGTCTACAGCTACAATTATCCAGGACTTCAGGGGAGACAGCCAGATGGTCTTCCTGGGGTGAATGAGGCAATGTTTCATACTCTCCTGGAGGGGTGGGAGGAAGTGAATGTGTGACAGTGGATATAAGTGCCTCCCCTAGAATACACACTGAGACTCAAGATATTTTGACTCTAGGAACAATAAACCAGGAGCATTTTGGTTGTGTTTAATAGTCTTAGATGGATTTTTCTTATCTGAATTTTTCTTGTGAACTTTTAACATTTTTAGCTTGCTCAACATCCAGTGCAAACACTTTTCAGAGTCTTATGTGAACTATCTCCAGCTGCCTGGCACCTTCATTTAATTCCCGTAAGTTCTTCTCCTGAGAAAGGAAATTAACTATGTTTTCCTATTCACTGTTCCAGTGCCACTCAGTCCTCTCTGACATCTTCCTTCAGTCATAACTTTAGCCTGAAAATGACAGTCCTGTTGGATAAATGTTTGCTAGGGATAGCCTAAGTTACAGTGAAATCTCCCATAGGCAAAGGGTTAGAGTAGACAGATGAGCTCCTTAGAAACCTTTTAAACATCATGAAACAGAGTGATGACCTGTATGATTCTTCCTATTGTTGAAATTTCATGCATGTTCTCTTTCCTAGAATCCAATCTTATAACTGGAAAATAAATAACCTGTTTACCAGTATGTGATTAAGAAAACTAGAATGTTACAGAGAAGAAAAATGGTGTAAATGACACACAATTGCCTATATTTTAACCAAAAGCATAAAATATAACTGGAAATCGGATTTTTTTTTTAACAACTATCCAGTTTTCCATTCTGCAGAAAATCAGTTTGAGACATGATTTTTTAATAAGCTGGCAAATAAAAATTTCAATAAGTATTTTTTGACAGATATTAAAGATTCTGTTCTAATTTTTCCATCAACATTTTGTTTTAAAAATCCTTTATCTTAAAAAATTGAACTTCAAATAAAGATTTTATTTCATAAAGAAAAAAGAATTATTATCAAGTTTCCAGAAGTCCTTTAAATTGCCATGTATACGCTAAATCAAAGCAAAGGATCAGTTTCACATATAAAAATAACTTGTTCAGCCTTTATTTCCTGCATATGTGTTTGCAATAGCAATTGTCATATATCTGAGTTTGCATATTCTTAATTACTTAATGAGATATATAACACTAGACCCTCTTTTTCTCCTTTTTTTTTCACATTCTTTTAATACTAAACTGTAGGTTTTACACACAATACATATAATCAATTCTAACATATATCATTGTAATAACCTTTGATTATATTAATGGATTTTGAACAGACTTTTGGTAACAGTAGAAAGCATATACTTTTTTTTTTGTCTTAGAAATTGCAGAGAAAACTAAAACATTAAAATATGTGGTTGAACAACAAAAATCCTCTATTTGTAATTTACCTAGTAAAGACTTGGTCTTAGCTGGCATAATATAGATTTGACAGTAATATTTAGACCCCCTGGTCTTAAAAAACTGAACACACAACATGTTTTCCTCTTGAAGAAAAAAATGTTAATCATGGATCAGCCCCAGAAAGTCTTTTCCATGCTCTGTGAATCTTGTCATTCCAGAAAATGTAATGTCATTTTGTTAGAGGCCTCTGGTTGACAGACATGGAGAGAGGTACAGAAGCAAAGCCTGTCAGTGCTATGCAATCAAAACTGGGCTGTAGTGTTCTGCCTATAAGCTTTGAAGCCTTATGAGTATCATGGGCAAAGTGGTACTTAAAGAGAAAGCTAAAAATAATGGGTTTTGATTATCACAGAGTACACTGAGGAGGTTAAGGTACCATTGCAGATCAGGCTGTTCATCCTTTCACACAAAAGCAGACAAAAATGAAAGAATATTCCCCAATAAACAGATTTTTTAATAGTAACTATCTTAAAAAGAAAAGCTTAATTTCTGTAAAAAATAATCTTTAAATAATCTTTAAATATTTTACCGGTCCTTTATGTTCCTAGAAGTAGAACATAATTTCTCTCATTAACTCTTCAGCAGGTGTGGAGTCTTGCTGTAATGATGCTGATGTGTCGTTAATTTGCTACATATACTGCGTGTTTTATTGTGCACATATGAGACATGACAAGGCTTATGCACAGGGGTTAAACTTTGCTGCTGATAGCCTGAGTTTGTTTTTACTAGGCCTATTCCTTTATACTTTTCCTTTAATAGCATCTTGATAGCTTTTTAATAAACAGATTATTAAAAAAATTACTTTAAAAGTATTCAGGGCTAAGGACTTCATGCTTATTAGATTTTTAGTAACACACCTATTTGCTAGCATATCAAATGATAATAAAAGGTAATTTACATGGATCTGCAACAAGATTTTTAAAAGACTGTTAGGACAATGTGTGCGACAATTTTAATTACTTTTATTGCTTTCATTATTTAAATTAAACATATAAATGTTTGAGTTTTATTGGAAAACTATATTCCTGCAAACTGAGAATCCAATTTCAAACACTTTTTCTGTCTCACTAATTCTTTAAAGAAATTCAGTTGATTTGCCATTTATATTTTCATTTAAGAAATTCTATTCTCATTTATATTCTTTGAAATCTTAGCTTTGAAACAATGTAAATGAGATCAGAATGTGACCCAGTGAAAATGGTTTGCCATCAAAGGATTCACACTTCAAGCTGTGTTATGTAGCTTTCCAAAAGTGACATCTGGCCTCTTGGCAGGTTCCTCAGGCAGCTGTGCTGGTGGCTTAGAAATTGCTGATGGGTCTGCCATATGCAATACCTGCAGTTTGGCTGCTTCAGGCTTGCTCCAATTCATTGCCCTACTGAATAAATTTGCTTTGAATTATTTCCTATTTGAAATTATTGGCATACAATTTCTTTTTTTCTTTTTTTTTTTAATTTAATCAGAGATTAGGTCAGAAAGAAGCATTCCAACTTCTGCTGCATTGGTTTTGCTAGAGAAAACAACTCTGTGATCTAAGAATATCCCTGTGCTGCCAGTCACTATTAAACAGACCTCCAGGATCTGATCAACAGGTCTGTATAACTCACCTAATACCTCAGACTATCTGGATGAACATACAACCTGTATAGCTCTGGAGTAGGCTCAAATTGGCTAATTTGAGATAGGATAGAATTTGGTGTACATATTCATTATTTCATGAAACTTTAAAAGTGTTGAGATGCCAATAACACTGACAGTATTTATAAGCACTGGTTGCATTCAGGGAATATTTGTCTGTTTGGTATGTTAATAAGATGAAAAATGGGACACAAGTTGCAAAGACTGACAGACATGAGACCACAGAAAGAGCTTTGTGTTCTTTAAAAGGGTCCCTTAATGAATCTGTTGTTCTTTGTCTGCACATCTCTACACAGAAACATTATTTAACGGTTGTATTGCTTTAGCATAAAGCAACCCACACTTCTAATACGGTACCAATTGTGCTAAACTCTGTACTCTCATCGAAATGGATACAGCAGTGCCTGGAAGCAGTTTGCTGTATGATAAGATCGTCTCCCCTCCTGCTTCACTTTAAGAGGTAGACATCATGCCCAGATTAGCACAGCAGAGATGCAGGGAGCAATGGACAACTACTTTGCAGACGTTCTCAAAGTCAATAGTATAAATTCTGAAATAATCTCTCTAATCATTAAGTTCTTGAAAGATTTTAATCATTATCACGTACTCAGCAGTAAATGTATTAAACATAAAACCACAGAGAAACATTTATTTAAAAAATTATTTTAAAGTCAGCATGTACTCAGATATGCACTTTTTATGAATATCTCTAAAGCAGAGTAACTAAGCACACATTGGCCAGGAAATAGCAAAATTTAGATTATATATAAATTATAAGCTCTGTCACTCTGAATGAGGATGACAATACCAGTTATTACAAGTAATCAATGCAACATAATACTTCTTGTGCATCTTATGTGATGGATGGAGTGTGAGGGGTTGAACCTGACTGGTAGCTAAGCCCCCACTGTCACTCACTCACTTGCCTCCCTAGTGGACTGGGGGGAAAATTAGAAGGATGAAAGCAAGAAAAACGTATGGGTTGAGAAAAAGACAGTTTAGCATGTAAAGGAGAAAAAAAGAAAACCAAGAGATTCAAAGGCCATCATTAAACACCTCCCACCAGCAGATTGATGCTCACCCAGTTTCTGAGCAAAGGCTTAGCACAAACTTACAATGGGCAAATCATGCCTGACCACTCTGATTGCCTTGAATGGATTTGAGGATTGAGAGAGGCAGAGAATATTTGACACTTTTGATTTTAGCAAGGCTTTGGACACGCTTTGCTTATATTCTTGCATTCAAGCTGGACTCTTGTAGTGCAGATGGGTGGACAAGCAGATGGATGAAAAACTGAGCAAGAGCTTGAGCTCAGATGTTGCTGGTTAATGAAGCCCAATCTACCCAGAGGCAGTGTACTGCAAGAGTCTGTCCTGGGACTCGTCAGGTCTAGAGATGACAACAAATTGCAAAGGGCAGTTAATGTACTTGAAGGCAGGGCTAACATTCAGAGCTATCGGGATTATCCAAGAGAGCCATTTTGAAAATTAACAAAGACAAATTCAAAGTTCTGCATCAAATATAAACTAACCTCTCACAACAGTACAGGGTGGGGACTGACTGACTGACTGTGGAGCAGCTCTTCTGAAAAGAACCTGGGGATCTTCATGAGCAACAAACACGAGACAAAATTGAGCCTCTGCAGCAGAGAGGGCCAGTAGTTTCCTGGGCTGTACAAAGGGGAGTACAGCCACTAGCCTGTGGGAGGTGATCCCCTTTTCCTCAGAACTTGTTAAAATGCATCTGGAGTTCTATGTCCAGTTTTCTGTTCTCCAGTACAAGAAAGACATTGATAACTTGGGAGTGAGTTCAGCCAAGATCCTTCAATATGATTGGGCCTGCAGCACCTGCCCTTTGAGGAGATGCTGAGGGAGCTTTGCTTGGAAAAGAGGCGGCTTTGAGAGGGGTGACTTGGTACCTGTGGGATGGTTAGCAAGAATCATATAATCACATAACTCTTGCTAACCTTCCCATAAGAAGAAAAGGCATTGGTGCATGGCATGACAGTGCAACAACGAGAGCTCTGTGGATTGGAAGAGCTCTGCTTTTAATCTCTCTTACCTACCAAACCTGAGCTTTCTTTTCAAAACCTTTTTTTTCACCCCTAGTTTATGTTAAAATAAAATTTACCTTTACATATAGAACACCCTTTTGGTGGCTTTGGTGTGATCATTTCAAGAAATCACAGGTATATGAGCCTCAAGACACTGAATGTCATAAGGTTCTGCTACATCTTAACAGATGATGACATATAATAATAATATAATGACATATTTTTCACTCCTTTATGTTCATAACTGTCAACTACAGGGGACTTGAGATCTTTCTGCTCTTGAAATTATGTGAGGGAATAATTATTACTACAATGTTCCTTTAGAAAACAGCTATGAGATTGCCTATGTCAGGAATATATTTAGAGGGGTGAACATACTGTTTTCCTGAAACTGAGAGTGAATGGCAGAAGTCTACTTACAGTTTCACTACTTCAATACACATGCCAATTATCTTACTAGTCTTGCCAGGAATGAAACTGGGCATCAGAGCTGGTTATTTTTCTTCATGTACCCCAGCAGACCACTTGTCTTACCTTTCACTTTCTTTGTAAGGTCCTCTGAGTATTTAAATAGGCTTATTCTGTATGCAGGTTTATACTTTTATTTTTTACTGATAATACAGGGGTTTTTTAGTACAATACAGGAGGTGAAGAGAAGCTTAATACACATATCAGTGGAATTATATAACTTGATCGTTTGTGATTACGGGGAAACTGGACCTAATGAATCTGACAGCCCCTGCCAGCATTATGCTCTGTGTTCTTGCTTGCTCACCTCAATGACATATACACTACTTGAATGCCTAAAACATGGTCTTACTTCCTTAATTCGTAGGAAAAAGTTTACTGCTAGATAAGGTACGTATTGTGTTTGGCTGAAATTGAGTTCATTTCCCCATAGCAGCTCTCACAGTGCTCTGCTTTGCACTGCTAGCTGGAAAGGTGTTGATAACACAACAGTGTTTTGGCTACTGCTGGACAGCGATGGCACAGCATCAGCACCATCTCTCCAACATCTCCCCCAACACACCAGTAGGTTGGTGGTGGGCAAGATATTGTGAGGGGACATAGCACAGACAGCTGATCTAGACTGACCAAAGGGATATTCCAGAGCATATGATGCCTGCTCAGCCATAAAACCTCAAGGGAAAGGAGGAGGAGACATTTATTATGACAATGTTTATCGTCCATAGCAACCACTACACATCCATTTAAATAATATAAGTCAAATATATCCCTTTTAAATATGTGTAGGTAGAATGCACGTTGTGGATAACTTTCATATGAACCACTTTTCCTGTATGCCATATGCTCTGATATGCAGAAGTATTCAGCACCTGAATATGTAATGTCTTTATCTAATGATCTGGAAAGTGGTGAGATAATATATTATTTTGATTTATCTATTAGTAATAGTGGTTATGAAAAAAAATTGAATCTAAATAGGTATGCTCATTATTAATACATAGCACATGTAAGAGACTTTTCCCTCATGTTTAACTGACTCTTGTCCTGTTCGAGGTAATAGGTTTAGGTTTTGATGGAGTTCCCTTACATAACCTCAGACATGTAATTAGGAATCTGGTCTTACTAGTCAAAAACTCTCAATCTGCTGTAACTGGAGAGGTGGAGACAGAAAGAAAGTAAATTGGTATTTAATTTAATAATTTATCACTTTGTATAATGCTTAAGACACATAAAAAATAAAAATGCACAACAACATTATATATCCCGTATTTTAAATTGTACATAATGTGTATATACGGTTGCATAGGTATTTCTGAATATGCAGCTATAAAGACAGGAAAAGAGTGTGCCCTCTGGGACACCCTCATTCTAACTCCCTCTCTGCAGAGGTGTTTTGCCTCCTCAAGGGGACCATCTCACTGGCCATTTTCTCATTGACTATAGTGAAAGTCTGTACAAGGTTAAATGTTAGGCTAGAATGCCCAGTTTGTGCAAGACAAACCTCATGATTAGTTTGCTGCTTATTCACAGGAAATATCTATTTTCTCAGAGGCCTGCCTTAAAAGAACTGAACTTCATACTTCCAATACAAATGATCATTTGCTCTGGCCTTAACCTGGTGCCAATGTAGAGGCACAATTGACTGTATAACATGATGGATGTTCTTCCTTTAAATGACAAATTTTTAGCTTGCAAGTCACACCTCAGAAGCAAACATGACAGATGGTAATAAATGTAAGTATTCACTCTTAACTTAAAGTCTCATTATTTTTAAACTAATCTAGCAATGGTGTACTGAGGAGCTGTTTTAAGGCAGCTCTTGCAATAGAGGAGAAAACCAAGTATTTCAAGAGAAAAGAATTTTCTTAGCTAAGAGCTTTGAGTTTGTTCCCGAGATTTCTTAGTTTTCTTTCACATCTGAAGAAACTGGTTCCTCACTGAGGAACAACTGTCTGTCAACAGATTTAAACTGTCAGATGATCCTTCTGGATATTAGTAAGCATTTATGTTCCAGGAAGAGTTCTGAATCACAGTAAACACCTAGGTCTTTGGCACAGAAGATTATTGCCAAAATTAAACAGTTTTCATGGATAATTATCAAGCATTTTACATAAAGGGCAGTGAGGGGTTTTTTTTTTGCTATTTCATTCCTTGGATCATTTGCAGACATCTTACCATAACCTGATTACTCAATAGTCTTTTTTCTCTCCACAACTTCTCAGAAGCAAATACTTATATCAAGTTAATATAACTAGTAAGTACTGATAGCAGCTTTGAGATCATATTGAATCAACCATGATCTAACTAGGACATCTTAACCATTGCTATAACCCCATCAGTAAGAAAAATTTCCCATGCAACAGTGTTATTAAATGAGTACTATGAGTACAAAAATGGCAGTGAATAATCCTATATTGTCATTTAATGGACTAGACCAAAGACACAACTATGTAAATACTGAAGACATAAAATAATGGAATACCACTATATGTTCACAACCCTCCCCATGAATACCAAACCTCATTATTTTTTTACTTTCTTCTGAGGTTGGTTCAAGTCTCATAAACAGAAGTTAAATTCTTACTTGAAAAAATCAGAGCCAGTGTCCTAATCTTTCCTGGAAGAGATTATCAGGTATCCTGCTTATCATCTTAGACAGCTTTGTCTGACCAAGAGCTGAGCTGCTATTCTCATATCGGGCAATCATATGCATAATATATTCAGTCTTTACAAAGCAGCTAAATGATATTCCATGTCTTTGCAAATCTCTTAACTGGGATGTCTGGAATAGTAATGAGTCTAGCAACTTTCTCTAACCTTACCCTAAGAGATCTATTTTCCTTCAGTGTACTTGTACAATTATTGCCAATGCAACATTATATTCTACCTACAGAGTTATGCAATACCAAAATCGTACTGCAATCTAATGAGAATTGGACAGATAAATCCTTAACAGCATTTAATGCATACCATCTACGTGTACTATCTGCCACTGCTGTTTGTCCTCAGTATCTTCTCCTTTGCTACAGTTGGATTTATATTTCCTCTCAGAGTAATTGTATATGGAGTTCACATTTTTCCCTCTTAAGAAAACATGTAAAAAATTCAACTCTTTGCTCTGTACTAGCACAGTTAAACCATGAGATACTTTTCTATAGGAACCACTATGTTACATCTTCAGCCAGTGTAATTCAGTATAACTCTACAAAATGGAAAAAAGCTAAAGTGATTGAGACATTCTAAAAATCCAGTCAGAAATCAACCTCTTCAGACTTTTCTCTGAGAATATGCACTATTGAATACTGATATTCTTTTGGCTATAAAACTCTCAGAAATATTTCAGTTAAAATATATTTCTTTTAAAATGTAAAATTATTGTGTCAAAAGTTCTGGATATATTAAAATTTCTGGTACTGATATAATTATTTCTCATGAGGAAAAGAAAATTAGAACAAGAATATATATTCTGTTTTAACTTTTGTGTTAATACCTTTTTTGCATTTCACAAACAAGTAGAAACATTTTCTAAAAACGTTGTGTAGCCATCTCAATATAGACTTACAGGGGTTGTTGTCAACTTCTGATAGCTGCAAATTTTAAAAATTTTCAAAAACTATTTATTTGCCATTTCCCTTCTCTTTGGAAAAAAAATGCAGTGTTCTTTATTTGTATGTGATTTGCAGTGTCACAGGGATCTTAAAATCTTTTAAAAAAACAAAATACGTAATATATCTCTCATTTCACAAATCAGAAAAGAAGCATAGCAATATCTCATTCCTTTCTACAGAAAATAAATGTAAATTAATCAGTCTGACCTGGGAAAAAGTGGGTTATTTTTGTTGCACAACTGAATCTAAATCATGGTGTGATTGAATAAGAAATATTAGGCAAATACTAGAAAGCTTATGATCTATGTATCAGATAATATACAATTAAGGAAGGACTAATGTGAACAAAATGGAAAAAGGAGATTGTGAATTAGTAGTAAGGATAAGAAATTAAAAAAAAAAAAAAAAAACCAAACCCAAAACAAAATGAAAGAGAGAATTGCAGGGAAACCCAAAGTCTGGCTTAATTACTATCAGAAAGTACTGGACAGATGCTGATGCCATCAGGCCTACAACATGATGACACCAGAGTGCTCAGTCCTTCAGTCCAGGATCCCACCATCCCTCTCTTCTTGACTACAGAAATGACTACACCTCAAGTGGTATGGTCAGAAGAGACCAGTTTGCCCTGGTTTAGTCTTCAGTGATCAAGGGCAGGGCAGTCCAGCAGATCAAGAGCACCAGTACCTTCAAAGAGCACCAGTCACATGATTTCAATACCTTACTACCTCTTTTGCAGTTTCCTAACCTTGTTTTTCACCCTTCCTTTCTTCTTGTCATTGATTCCTGGTTTTACATCTGTTCCAAACTTTGATATTTCTGTTCCCAGTAATGTGAGATGATATCACTGATGATGTTACCCAGATTGAGTTGGTCTTGCAAGATTTTGCTCATCAAAAAGAACACAGTACTCACTTTCAACTACACATGGTCAACCACTTCTCATATAATCTCCTCCAAATCAACCCAGTAGTTTTTCACATCCTTTTCAGTTAGCTTAACCTCAGGCCATGTCCTGGATATTTTCATGCAGCTGTGACAATTACTAGGAGAACAGAAAATATCTTTTAATTCATCCTTTCAGATGCAAGGACCACTTTTTTACGATGCAGTGCATTGGACCTTCAGGGGTGAAAACGCGAGTTCCTACCCTCTCAGGGCCCCCTTTTATCCTCTCTGTTTCTCCCCTGCCTTCCCAAGGCCTGTGTACGTGTGTGTTAGGGCTGTCTCTGTCCTCTCACACACCAGAGAGCAAGGATGAGAACTTCTCTTGCTATGCAGGGGGGAAAGCATTGAAACTGCCTTTGAGAAAGAGTTACCATTTAAGCAGAAAGCCTTCCTAACGAAAACCGAGTTTCTAAATTTCCGTTACAAATTCTTCTGGAATTGTATCTATTTCTACAACTACATGTTAGAAATCTGTCCTGAAGAATAACAGCAAGGAGTCAATCACCTTTGAGGTGAAAGCTGGTGTAGAATATTCCTGTCAGAAAAGGAAGAATGGTTTGCTCTTATTCCTTTATGAGTAAGAAGTCATGATTATTGCACCTCCCTAGAAGATGAGACTTGAACTCAAATACTTCTCTAGACCAGAGATTGAAATCCACAAAGGTTTTTCTCTGCTGGCTTGTAGTCAGGGCATTTGGAGATCAGGGGGAAGTGGTTTCTGACAACTTTCTTGACAATTTGGTAGCTATCAGGGAAAACTATTGTACATCCTTCTCTGGGACTGACATACCTCAACAACTGTAAGGTAAATATATGCAGGTATTCTTCCCTGGCGGAACGAATTGCATTTATAGCACAGTAAAGCCAGCTAAAAGTTTTTTGGAATTCCTGAGTGAGAAACAAGCCTTTATCATCATACTGTTGTTAGATCAATCTTTGAGTCAAAAAGTACGTCTGCTTAAGAAATCAGTTTGCATGCATTGTCATAAAAACAATATTGCTGCTCCTATAATATGCTCATTTTGACTGACTAGCTGAATGGCTCATAGGGTTTTGAAAACTTAATTGAATGAATATTTCATACAAATTCCCCATGGTACAATAGTTTTCCCTGATAGCTACCAAATCACCAAGGCAAATGCTCTATTTTTACAGATGTGCATAGTAGGTAAAATGTGCTTTTGACATGTTTTAAGAAATACTTAAGTAATGCCTCTTTCAGGACATCTCTTAATTTTTACATAATCTCATTAAATACAATGTTTTGCATATTGAGCATTTTTTTTTCTGCTAGAACACACTTTTTTGTGGTTTTTTTTAGAACTTTACACCTATTGGAATTGTTTAGATATTCAATCCATTAAGTTTTCCACAATTGTCATGTTATGAATTTATTTTTTTAATAAAGCAGTGCATATAGTACAGCTTGGACACTATAGATATCTTAAATTGGTAAAGGGTGCTGAATGTAGTTCCTTATCTTACAATGCAGAAAACATGATCTCTATCCCTTTGGATACAGTTCTTATTAGCAGTCTGCTCAGCATTGCTCCTTTAATCAAAAGTATGGTTTTGAGTTTTATTTTAGGCCCTTCATGCTCAATTATGTACGTTTGTATGTTCAAGGAAGCTAATGCTTAGTTCTTCTGCCGAACATGGGTAATATAGAACATCTTCACTGAAACAGCATCATCTTGATATACTGTAACACTCACTCTTAATTGCCACATTTCAATCTTTTTCCTTAATCAGTTCTGGAAACATTTTATGGCAGCACATCTCATTGTTACAAATATTGTATTCACATTAACAGTAACAGAGACCAAAAATGTTGATGTTAATTATGTCACATAAAGATATCACTATTCAGTTTATGTTCAGAGATGTTTTTCATGTTGATGTTGTGCTCTCTAAAGCTTAGATGTTAGAAAGGTATGGTGGAAACTAAGTTCAGAAACTCGGATACAAATAAGGTGCTACGTAGTTACGCTTTTCATCTTTTTTCAGTGAAATTGATTGGGGTTGTGCAGTATTTTTATGGACTTACTGACATAAGTACCAAATGCTGTGATCACAACGTGTCTGTAGTACAGTTAGTGAAGCCCAAGGAAACCGTGAATTGACATAGGGAATGCAGTTTTAGGGTCCAAGAACAAGAACCTTCCAACACCAGGCCTTTAACATATTTGGCTCTTCTGTTTGAAGCAGCTGAATGCTGTATGCCTACTATTTTGTTCATCAGTGTTTTCTTCATTAACGTTTCTGTCCACCAAAGAGAAAAAGATATCTAAGATTTAAACAGATCTGTGCTCTAACAATTCAGATCAAATGTCCTAGCATGTTTCTCTGTCTTTTAAATACAAGTGAATCCAGCTCCTACCCAAGTAATAGCATATGAAAGCACAGAAATTCATATCTGTATTTTCACTGTTCTTTTTCATGATATACAAGAAGTCCTGGGAAAAGTGGGGAGGTGATTAAAGTTAATATATGCTATTTACGTGTTTGTATATATGTGTGTTTGATTGTGTAAGTAGTTTGCTTATACAAATCAAAGAAATATTTTTTTCTACTTGACATAACTTTCTTTTAAAGGGCATTCTATCTTTTAACCTTAAAAATTTTCTTACATGTTATTGAGACGTGAATCATGAAAAAGAAACAGGAATGAAAGCAATTACTATTTTCATGCATCAAATAGCTTTAATCTGCTAGTTTAAGTTTTAAAATTTAAAGGAAGTACAAAATAAAACTTCTGATCATGTCAGAGTGTTTGATGGGGAGTGCAATACACTCAACTACAGATGTAAGTTGAAGCGAGATGCAAAACAAACACTTTCAATTAGGAAGTTGAAGAAATGGAAGTGTATGAAAAATAGGTAAACATCTGAAAAAGGAATTGAGGTCTGCAGTCCAACCAAAAACTGAGTTCAAAATGTTGATGACATTATATAGAGGCTGAAAACAGTAACACTGCAAAAGAACCTTCCCTGAATTCTTGTCACAAACGGATTGCTTAATTAAGGCTGGGGAAGGGAGATAAGTGCATAAAGCTGAATAGGCCATGGTAGTGACTGAAAAGCAGTAACTGAGAACTTAATAGTTAATGCCTGGGGGACAGTAAAGTGCTTATTTGGAAGACTAAGTATCTGAAAGTAAAGACTGAGTGAGCATGCAAGTGCCCCAAAGCAGGTAGTATCAAAGAAGAGAGCAAGAAAAGGTAGTGACGCATTGGCCAGCTTTGCCAACCCAAGAGGGTTCTCTGTGTAAGCAAGTTTCGAGAGTAAATTAGTTTAATGTGTATGAAATACTGTTGGGCCCTTTTTCCTCCCCTTCCTCGTGGCTATTTTACAGAACCACATTTAATTGCCCAGCACAGATTTTTCCATTGCATTCATTGTGCAATACTAAGTCATTCCTTATGCAGTACTAAGCAGCAGTATCACCACAAACCTCTTTGTGGCAGAAGCAAGCAGCTGGGTGTTAATAGCTGCCTATCAGCAGCTGATCTGTAATGAGAAGTTCCCTAGAGCTTCCACTTCCCAGCACTGTAAATGCATCAATTTGCCTGTTGCTCAATTAATATGTCATCCTTTATTTATGTTTGCAGTCTTTACATATTTTACATCCATGATTGATGATGTATATATAACAGCACAATAAACACATTAGGAATACCAGATGGGTGGGTGGATGAGATTAGATTACTATTTCTGTCATCCCCATCACAGATCAATCAGATACAGTCTGCCCAAACAAGAAATCCACTTCCTATTAATTAGCATAATCTCATGGTACTGTAGTTTATTGGGAGGTACTATCCCTGGCACAATTTATTAAGATAAAATGCTGTGATGAAACTCTGTAAGTGCAGGTTTCATCTACTCTTCTCCTGGAATGCTTTCTAGGAAATTCAGCCACAAATCATCAGTATTTTTCTATCATCTATCAAACTCTTGATCTCTTTCAGTGATTGCTTATGTCAATACAACTCCCCTGCCAAAATAATAATAAAAAAAAATCAATCCAAACACTAAATAGGCAAACAAAATCTAACTCAATCTAAGATACTCAGAGATGTGACACTAAGAGATGTGAAAGACCTCCCTTGGCCCATTAGAAGGAAGATTTGAGAAATTAATTTGTATAGTGTCTTTCTGGCAAGGATAATGACTCCAGCCTTGAGTCATTATCAATAATGCTAGGTAACATATTAAATCTTTTCTGAGGGGTCTTACAAAATAACTGTGCTTCTTGGGATGCCTTCTGCTAGTTTCCTGATGGATGATAAACCAAATCCATGGAGAGCATTATATTCATATGCCAGACTATGTATAACAGATTTAATAAAATTATATCATATTCTAGCACAGAGTATATGACATACTTGCTATTCTAAATCCTGGCAAGTGTTCTAAAAAATCGGCCAGAATAGACAATCATTTGTCAGGATCTGTCATAATTCTTCCCCATGCAACCTGGTATTTTTGACTCTGTGACCAGTGATATAAGCTAGGCATAGAAATTTCTGTAATAGGGATTTATGTGATTTCTCTAATGTTTTAATCTTTCCTTCCATGATTTCTTCTCTATTGCATGTTCCTGTTAGAAGCCTATCAACCCATCTCATTTATTTTATTCTCATATTCCCTATGATGTACTATGATTCTATATATGTTTAATAAATTGGATGCATGGGAGCGAGATATCTCCTCAGGAGAGGTTTAAGAGAGCTTTTATATCAGGAAGAAGATTATTTCTATCTCTGTGGGAACAAATAAATACTTTACATTTTCTAATAATGCATCTAAACAATGTATCTGCTTCATACTGAATGACATAGTAAATTTTTCTCAAATATTCAAGGAAACTTTCCCGTTTTACCCATCTGAACAACAGACCTACCTTGAGCTAAAACTGTCAAGCCAAATAAGTCCATTTAATTAAGGATTTCTGCATTAAAAGGTATAATAAATTTTGGTTTTTACTGGTTCTTTGTCTACTATAATGCATTTAACTCTCTGTGTGCATTTGTGTAAATATGTTGTTAAGATGTATTTCAGAACGTTCTACCTCTTCAGCAGATACCTGTATATGACCTTTTTTCCTTTTAGCAAATGCTGAGAAAGCGAGGATTTAATTCTTTGAATACTGAACATGTGCCAAGCTAGTAATAAATGCTAGCTGCGGTGTACTCAATCAGAACATCAGCTGTATGTTATTCAGCTGATTAAGTTGCACCCATCTCACTGAAAATCCACACTGAGAACAATGTGTGGAGAAATGTAGCACTATTATGTTCAGAGTGATGTGAAAGCCAGTGAAATGTACAGGGAACCATCAAGAGAACACAAGAGTCGTATTTTTAACATTATGGGGAAAATATATTCTTTTTGCCATGATTCTAGAGTACTGAAGATGTTGAGGCTTTAATAAAAAGAGGGGGGTTTGGGTTTCCAGGGGAAAATGTAGTGCCAATATATCTTCAATATTTGTCTCATCAAAGCCAATAAGAGACCTGTATTGTAAAACTGCTCCAGGTAACTTTTTCCACTCTGTGCACAACTATTCATAAGCATAAGGAGATGGGTGTATATCTACCATGTGCTAAAGCTGCTACAAGTGAGCATCAATAAAATAAATGTCAGCTCCTACAAAGAAAGGTGCATTCTTTCTGTAGTTATAAAACAAAAGGGTACTTACACTTACTGCATAGAAGTTCGTCTTCAGCAATTCAGCATAATATGCCTTGGCTTTGCTGAGTACACAAATCTCCTAAGGCTGCTGAGTGAAGTGATATGACACTGCTTGGTACTGCTGTAAGGGAACCAATGGGGGAATTAGCAGTTCCACTTAAACACTGCGTTGATGGCCCTTGCCCTATCCAGGGTACACATTTATTCCCCTAGCTGGATGACAAAATATCAAAAACTAGATGTACTGAGATCTGATTTTTATTTCTGTGAAATCCAAATATCTGAGGGTTTGAGAAAAATGAGGATGAGAACCTGTCTACTGTTTCTCCCTAATACATTTTCAGTCATACTCAGGTGTTCAGTCCTCTTTCTACTCACAACAAGTGGTAATTATTGTGATACTGCTCATACTCAAGTCAGTAGGAAAGCCTCAGGTGTTTTCAATAAAAATATTGATTAGAAGCTGAGATAACCACATGTGGTAAGCTTTGAAGCTTTCTAGAACCTCTTCATTACTTAAAAAACCCAATAAAAATAATTATAGTGTCATCTACCACTCAAGACAATAAATTACATTTTTCCTGTACCTCTGCCTTTCAAAGTTAATGATTCTGCTTTCATAACATCTTTTGGTCAGTTGTGCAAATCTACCTTCTTAGATTTTTCCATGGTACTTTTAATGATAAATATGTAAAACTACCACAGTTTTCTCACTTTTACCACTTTTTTTCTCACTATCTTCAAACAGATAGCTTTAATTTTTTTCTCCCTAAAATCAGAAAATAAACAGAGAAAAACTGAATTTGTTGTCTCTCTTTTCTCATTCCAAAATTCAAAAAGTATGATATAGCATTAGACTAGGAATTCTCTTCCTTTTATGCTTTTTCAGTTACACATTTCCCTCAAATAAATCCTTTTCTCTATGCCAACTATATACACCTGTATGAAACTTTGAACACGCTTGATAATGACCTTAATTTCAATACTATAAATAAAATCATTACCGATGAGGCAGCAGATACTACCCTACGACTTTCTAACTCAGCACACAAAAATGCAATCATAGATAAGAAACCAAACTTTATCCTATTTGCAGCAGCATACTAAATAAATACTCTCTAAATAAATAAATAAATACACACTTTAACAAATATGAATAGAAATAAGCTATCTGAACTCCAAGAATGCTATTCTGCAGTTATTAAAAAGTAATATATGCTGCATAAAAACAATGTACTTATCTCACTTTATCCGCAAACTCTTGTTTTTTGACTAAATCCCCCAACTAGATGATACAAGCTTGGCTCCAAACAGGACACCCATAGGTTTTGCTGGGAATAAAATCTACTGATTTTGAGCATAAGGTGATACGAGCAATATATCTAATTTCATATACTTGGAGCATTATAAATTGACTGTTAAAACAGTACTGAAGTTTAAATCCAGCAATCTGTCATAAGCTTTAGTGAGAATGGTTGTAGGGGTTATACTGTTTTTTTAATACACACTGTCCTGAATTGTAGGGAGTATTGAATTAATTCCTTTAATTGTACCTCTTTTATCTTCACTTCATACTGGATTTATGTACTTTCACCTTACAAGGAGGTGAGCAGCTAAAAACTCCTACCCTTATGTGTTAGTTGTAGTCCAGAAAGATCCAAACCATTTTGAATTCTGGTGGGGTTTTTTTTTGAGAGAAAATGCCTTTAAATCACCTTCAACATCAAAACAATGGAACGGGATAAGGAAATACAGCAAAAGACTTCTACTGTCCTTTGTGCCCAATTCCTAGTAGTAGCACGGAAGTCAGAAGGCGAAGAACAGGGCTGTTCAATATGAGCAATGGCATTGTACCCAGGCTTTGACTTTGCTATTCTGACCCCCAGAATAAAGAGGTGATCACAGAACACAATTACAAGTGGTAGAATTAAACTTTTAATGTCTGTAAAACTCTTTGAAGATAAGTGCTCACCACGACTGTGTTCTGTTGACTGCAACAGTCCTATTAAATAACAACCAGAGACTGAAAACTGTTTGAGTGTTATTGCGCTTAGTCAATAATGCTGAGAAGATAAATACCTTTAAAATATTAACCTGGAAGTAATATCATGTATGTTAACTTAATTAATTTTTACTAGTTGACTATGGGCTTTCCCCAACTCAGCATGACAGATATTTTGCATAGTGTTTAAAATAAATATCTGTCTGCATCTTCTCGTGCAAATGATCGATTTTTCAAGTTAGAATTCTCCCTAGTACTCTGTAAGCATATTCCTCTCATCTTTCCACCTTCCCAGTTGTTTCATCTGCAAGTAGAAGTCTATGATTCCCTGCATCAGCACTTGGACAGCAAGCTGGTGGAAAGGTTTGCCACTACCTAAACCAGGAGATTTTACTTCTCCCTTTTCTCCTCTCTTTTCTCTTTGTTCTACTCCCCTGTTCTTATTTTATGAACCTGGTGCTCGCCAGTCTCTTCTAAGAGCTAATCTACTGAAAAAGGGAAAAAAGGAGGGAAGGAATGAGAAATGAATGTCATTAAAACTTCTAACACCTTTCAAATGTTAGTTTCAGGGAACTGGCAAGATAGTGTGAATGGGACTTGTTAAGTTGCAGGAAGGTAAAAGGGAAAACCTGTAAACTCTTCCTTCTTGGTGGCAGAGGCATTAGTTGTTTTGGCTGCTCACAAAAACACAGCTTTCGATTTCCATGACCTATTTCTGTGACCTGCCAAAAATCCTCTTTCTGTGAATGGGGAAGTTTCTAAATATCTCTTAACAGTCATGTATTCAGTTAGACATTGAACTATAGTAAAAGAATGCTTATTCCAACTTTCTAAGTATGATAGAAATAACATATGGCCTTTCACAGACACATGTAGGCATCTAGCTATATGTTATTTTATGCCAATACAAACACTTTGGCAATCCAGAGCTTGAGCCTTTGGACCAAAAGAAAGAATAGACAGTTGTCTTTGAGACAATTAACATTATGCAGCAGTAAAAAAAAATATAACTGAAAGTATAACTGATTTATACTCTAAGAGGTATTTGAAAATCACCTAAATGTGGTTTCTTAACTCTCTGTATTTCTGGAAAGGTAAATAACTAACTAAACCTACTGGTAATCAAGACCAGTAGCTGACATTAGTATACAATGGTTAGTAAGATATGATTAAAAATCTAAATTTTAAGCTTAAATTCCTGGCTCGGTCACTGACTTTATATGAGATGCTGTTTGCTTTTGTTTAGTTTATTTAACCCTAAAGCAGGAGAGTAGTTGTCAGGGCATAATGCTCGAAAGCATAGTTTGAGGAATTAATTAATTGACATGTATGTGGAGTGTTACATTCCTTGAAAATGTACAATATGCTGTTAATGTGATATATTACTATTCCATTGTGGGGTTCCATATACTGATGTCAGGATGCACAGCCACGGAGAGTTCGTCAAATCAGTGTCTCTCTAGAGCAATTAGGTGGCAGCAGTGATCAAAAATATCTTTCTTTTATCTCCATTTGGCAAAATAGTTAGACATTTTCCTTTTACATGTAGATCCAGTTATCATGATTGAGATCTTTATTATCTTTTGACTGCTGACTCCAATAGTCATTGGCTTAGTCTGACACATAGCAGTCAAAGGCACAGTAATTACCAGGCACTGATAAAGACAGTACTTTGATGTTCAGCATGCCAGAGAGCAGAGGCTGATTATAAGAAGGTTCAACTTTCTCACAAACTGTAGTCAAGAATATTAAGATCAAGTAAAAAATTTAAGATATCAGGAATAGGTGAAAAATTTGAAGTATTCCTGGTTTCTCTTTGCTTGGAACATTGCTGTCATGGTTTTAGAGCCCAAAATCCAATTCCTGATTCCTAGCCCCCCTCCCACATCTCAACCCTGTGTGAGATGGGTTTTCCAGACAAAAACACAAGACTCAATATGGGGGGAAAGGAATATATTACAGGACTATACAACAAATAAATAGTATAATACATTACATACAATCTTAACTCTATTTCTACCATGACAATAATATTTACAATGGGCCAAATCCCTCCAAATAAAAGTCCAGGAGGGAAGAAGAAGAAAAGACCCCTTCCAGTCTCTGAGCAGCAGGTCTCTCTAGGAGCAGTAGACTCTCTGTAACTTTCATGAAGCAGTTGCAGCTGGATCTTTGACGATGCACGCACGAGGGGGTCTCCAAGCCCCTCGGCCCTCCGACACAAACGAAGGGTCTTTCCGTGGGCTGCGTTACCCCAGACAAAGGTTGCTCCACCACGGTCATATTAACGAAGTGCAGAAGCCTTCGTGACGGTCTGGTATCTTCAGGGGGAGTCAAGCCCCTTTACAGAGCTTCTGTGCTCTGCACCAAGATGGCTGCCAGCTTCTCTGAAGCTGCAGCGGGGGGGCCCAAGGTCACCCCCCCCGCACACATTCCTTTGGCCATCCTGGCTCAGCTCTCAGGACAGTCTGAGCTTCTTAAGCTCCTCTCTGCAGTGCATACTGCACTCCAAGACTCTTTCAAGTGAGTCTGATCATCCTCCTCTCTCTCGGAGGAGTCTCCAGGGAGTTTGGGAGGTTTTGGTTGTTCAGTTCTTACCCAAAACTCTCTCTCTGTCTCTCTCCATCAGAGATCTCTGTGTCTTCCCTGCTCAGCAGCTCTGCTGCTTCTTCTTATCTGCTTGGCTCTTTGCCACTGCTCTTCGGATGCTGCTGTCCCTGCTGCTGCTCCGTCTGCCCACTCATGGTGGAGAAAACTCCTTCAGCTTCTCAAGTCACAGACCTCAGTCCAGTCTAACGCTGTTTCCAGGTTTCTATGACGCCAGCTGGGGGTGGGGGGCCGAGGCCCCCCAGAAGGGGCCTCTGCCCCTTCCTCGTGGCTTTTCACAACATGGCTACTACTTCTTCTAACAACAAATACAACTTCTTCTTTTCCGGTCTAGAGATATGTTTATATTTTGCAGGAGCACTGATTGGGTCAAACCCCAAGGGTCACCACCCCCTGGGGGTTACCACTTTCTTAGCTTCAGGGGGAAAACCTGGTTCAAACTACTACAATTGCATATCGCACACTGCAAGGGAGTGTTGTAATACCCCAGAGGTTGCCCCAGAGATGCTTTGACTCTGGTATAAAATTAGATTTGTTTGCGGGTAGATTTACTTGTGTAATCTACAAGTAGCTCCTTTTTACCCACAGAATGCTGTTGATATTTAAGCTGTCCTTAATAAGGGAGTTTCGGTGGCTCCATGAGGTAGAAATAAGTGTTGTTGACAGGTTTTTGGATGAGACATAAATTTGAGGTGTTTTATCTTGGCTGTAAATCAGTTTGTATGATCTACTAACACACACATAGATACTACAATACCTACATATTGTGAGATGAAGTTGATTAAATTTTTTCAGCATGTCCCTTATAGAACTTTTAGGCATGTCGACAGTCTGCTACTTTAAAGAAATGCACTTAATACTGTGGTATAATGTTTACTAAAAAATCCTAATGCTACCAGTCAGGAGATGCTTATAATTTTCTATACTATGATGTTATGCTAAATGTAGCTGTTCATACTCTAATCAGCCTGCGGGGCAGCCCCCGGTGGAGAGAAAGGAGAGGAGGAGCTTCGCTGGCGGGGACTGTGCCCTCATGGGAGAGGAGAGAGGGTGCCTCAGAGCACACAGAGGTTTGACCGTCCGGTCTGGGGGAGTGGAGGGATGTCGGGCAGGACGTGGGGGTCCTCAGACTGGTGGGAGGGCAGGTGGGGCAGTCCCATATGGTGTGTCACAGGTGAGCAGTGCGTGGGAAGATCTGTGGTAACACGGTGGGGGGAGGATAAGGTCAGGGTGGATAGTGGGTTCTTCTGGGAGGTTGGGGGGTCTTGGCCGGGCTGGAAGTCAGCTTAAAGAAGACAGAAGTTCTCTATCAACCTGCACCTCAAGAAGTCTTCCATCATCCCCACATCACCATTGGCCAATCAGAACTCAAATCAGTCCAGCAGTTTAATTACCTAGGTTGCCTCATCTCCTCAAATGGTAAGATTGATGGAGAGATAGACAACAGGTTAGCAATGGCATATAGTGCTTTCGGAAAACTCCATAAAAGAATTTGTTGAAATAAACACCTGAAGAAAAGCACAAAGATCGGTGTTTACAGAGTCATTGTGCTGTCTACTCTTTTATATGGTTCTGAATCATGGGTCATCTACCGCCACCACCTGCGTCTCCTAGAACGCTTCCATCAACACTGTCTCTGTACAATCCTAAACATCCACTGGTCAGATTATGTGACTAACACATCTGTTCTAGAACAAGTAACAGTCACAAGTATTGAGGCCATATTGCTGAGAACACAGCTGTGTTGGGCAGGACACATCTCAAGGATGAAGGACCACTGCCTCCCTAAGATCCTACTTTATGGCGAACTTGCTACCAGCTGCTGCAAGGGAGGATCCCCAAAGAGAAGATACAAGGACTCCCTGAAACAACATCTCAGCCTTGGCCATATTGATCATCATAACTGGTCTACTCTGGCCTCCAATCGGGAGGTCTGGAGACACCATCTATAATGCTGCTGATGCTTTTGAGAAAGCACGCAGGATCACCCTTGAGGAGAAAAGACAACGTAGAAAGAATCGTGCCTTGCAGAATATACCACATAAGAAGTCTGTGATGGTTTCAGTTTAGGCCTTCCTGGAAACCAGCTTGTAACCAGGAAGGAACTAGGAAAGTGACCAAGGAAGTATTCCATGCTATTCCTTTACGTAACCTGGGGTATAAATAAGGCATAGATAAGAGAGTTCGCTCTCTTCCTTTCCGGCGAGGTCGGAGAACGGTGGTCCCTGTCTTGGTCTGGCTTATCTGGAGCTGAGGCCTACAGTGACTGCTGTTATCGGCCACCTGTGAGGGGAGAGCGCTGGGCCACGTCCAGACGTCCTGCTTCTCTCAAGGGAAGTGGTGAGCTCTTGCCAATTCTTCAGTTTGCTGGTTACCGGGTTTTTAGATCGTGTAGACCTGTTTTGTTTTTGTCCCTTTTCATCCTATTTTATCCTGTTTCCCTTCTCCCTTCCCCTCTTCCCTTTGGGAAGCTATTTAGGGTTTCTGGGGTTATATATATATATATATGTATATATATATATGTGTATATATATATATATATATAAAAATACTCTCACTGTATATATCTATTTTTTTTTTAATGTAAAATATATATTTTTGCTAGAACTTTGGCTGCTTGGTTTTTTTGTTTTTTTTTTCTTTTCTTCCCTCTCTGGGAAGTAGACCCTGTTGTCAAGTTTTGGAGACTTGGCAGGAAGCCAGCTCGAAACTTGCACAAAGTCTTTCTACTGTGCCTTTTGCAACCAGACATGCCTCTCTCGTATTGGCCTTTTTAGCCACCAACGTGCTTGCAAGAAACGTGGGTAGAGCCCTTCCCAAATCTTCGTTCGCAAAGCCTAGCCATAATGATGATACTCTAATGAGATAGATTGTTTCATTTTTCAACACAGGTTCCGTTTTATTAATTGATGTCATATTTCAGAGGAGAAATAAAAAAGGGGCCAGAATGTCTATTATTCATTTCCTATATAATCACAGTTTTGCATAGGTCAGTCTGAAGCCACATTGGCCAGAGCCAAAACGAAAATTTGGGGATAAAGATGAGACTCCTAGAAAACCCCCAAAACTGCATTCATGCTGTAAGCCCGAGAACCTCCCAGCTGCTGTGTGCATCCAAATTCTGCTGTATTACACCCTGAGGGGACTCAGTCCTCACCTTCACTTCACAGTTACTGCTCCATCTTCCAAACTGTACGCTATTGTTTTCATCTTTCCAGTGCAATATTGTGCAAAAATGTCCAAGACTACTAGAAAGTAATAATATTTTTCAAAAGTAGCAAGTAATGGGGTCAAGTTTGCTATCCATACACATTCTTTTTGGCCCAACAGCATACAGATTATTTTCATCACACCAACCGAAGCAGGAAGGACAAAGGGGGCTCTCCACCTTGCCCAGAAGAGCCTGGAAGAAAAGGAACAGCAGAAATTATGTCCAGTGCTCCTCAGCAGGTGACTGTCACAGCAATGGGTGCACAGTTAACCTAAGTATTCCAAGGAGAGTTAAGAAGATGCTGTATGGTTCAGTCCTCTACAGTACACCAAGCATGCAGAGGCTGAGAAAAAGACATTCCATCCTTCCAACAGGCAGGGATTCTGTTGGGTTTCACATATTTGCAGTTGTTGTACCGTTAGGAGAAAGAAATAAAAAGAAAACAATTTAAGTTTTCCCATTACTCTATAAATTTATGTAATTCAGGACACTAGCCAATATCATATATACTTGTTACTCCTTCAGTATAGGTTTTTAGTTACTTTACTTACTGGACTTTACTGAAATAGGAGTTAACATGAACAGAGTATATCAGCAGATGGTGAGATGAGGTCCACAGACTAAATTAAGAATTTTTCTGATTTTTTTCCCTGTCAACAAGGTCAATAAGGCTTTTATAGATGCTTTATACTAGGGGAGAGGGGAATAGAAAGTATTTGAAAACTGAATTAAAAAAAAAGAATTTATATGTAGGAAAAAAGTTTTGGCATTATGTTTTCTTCTGAAATCTATGAAATTGGGAGGGATTTCCTCACTGATTTCCCTGGTCATTGGTTCAGGACTTGGATGAACAAATAACAGAATTAAACAAATAGAGACCAATCACTCTAAACAACAAGAGACAGACTTACAATTCTAACAATGTAACATGGTTATTGTTTCTTGCAGTCATATGCTTATCTGCAACACTGGTGTGAAATATAATTAAAAGAATGCTTTGATCTGTAAAGAAAAACAGAAAAATTGGCTTACCACTTTTTCATTTACTTACTAAAATTATCAGAAAGAATGGGTTTAGACAATTCATCACTAGAAAATTGGCTGTCAGGCAATACAACAATCTCTTTCTACAAGAACAATGTAGTTATTAAAAAGTGTAAATTGCTTCTACATCACGTAATTTTATCTGTGTTGGTTTTAAAATACTAATCTTTAATAGGCACTTTTTTAACAACTACAAAATTAACTTTGCATAATATATTCAAGACTACAAATGCTTTTAAAATAAACAATTAAAAATTGGATTTTAATTGAAAATACATATTGAAGTTATAGAAGACAACATTTCCTCCAAGATATAGAACTTACGATAGACATTAATCCTTTCTGCCTCTGGTTCCAACTTTCTGAATTGCAAGATCTTTATTTAATTATTCAAAGACTATATTAAAATAATTACCATGACCTGTATGAAATAGTAATTTCTTCTGATATAAATTGACTCCCAGGAGTTAAACAAGATTCCTCTTCAGAAGGCAGTAAGGTGAAAAATGATAAAAATTCCCCCATCACACTTTGCCCCCAAAACATGTGGTAGGAGAGGCAGAAGTCAGCACTTAGGAGTTGGAAGTGTTTCCAACAGTAGCTGGAACTAGCAGGACCAGCAGGAATGATCATCTCATCTGGGATTCCATGCTCCTTCCACAACTACCATCAACAAATGAAAGCAGTAGTTTTCTCTTGGAAACTGAATTGGAAAATTAGTTTCCTTCCACTGCTTTCTTACCATGTATCACTTCCTCATTCACCTTCTCCATTAGTCTCTCCCTTCCTTAGGATAGCCTTTGTGTTGCTCTGTACTGTGTGTATGATTAGCTGTGGTTCATGAAGCATTCATAAGATACTCCGCTCTTACCCAAGAGATTAAACCACTTCTGAACTAGAGGTACTAGAGTCTTGTCATATATGTCTTTATAAAAGAAAAAAGAAAGCATTTAAGTGCAGCTGTAGTTAAGGCTGATTGTGTTAGATCCACTTGGGGTTTGAATGCACAGATATGGGATGGTGCTGAGCTTTTCATTCCTTGGCATCCATGTTCTTTGGGAATGTCTACTCTTTACAGAAGAGGTGCATTGGAAAAAAAGGTATTAGTTATAGCTCAGCACAATACCTCTTCCAAAGGTATATCTGCATTCCCTTGAGCAGACCAACTACTACATGTCCTTATAATTTCTGTTCGGTTGTTAGTGAAACTCCTTGTACCCACATATATATATTAAGGTCTGATCACTACTTATTCATCGCATTATATCTAGTCTTCCATCTTTTGGAACTTTCTTTACATGCTAAATTTGAATTTTAGTATTATTGCAATGTGCTTAACAGCCAGCAAAATAAGTGAGTTTTCTAAGCACTACCAGAATAAAATGAAAGTGAAAGGAATATTCTGCAATCCTCTACAGAAATCTTTCAGTTCTTTAACATTCATGACCATTCAAAGCCAGATGTTTGGTTCCCTTAGGCACATCTGGAAATCCTTGTCTTAAAGTGTTTCTGTTTTGAAGGACCTTGTCTGGCTAGTACCTAAATGTATATCCTGAGCAGACTGTTCATAAGAAACTGGTAATTAAATGGTACAGGTGAAACAAAATGATTATGTAAACATTTAGTGGTTCATCAGACATTCAAACTAATGTGTATAATTTGCTTATAACCCCATACTTCTAATACTTTTGGCTTTAAGTTCCAAGCTCATTTCACCTTAAAAAGATTTGCTGGCAGTATTCCCACTTTGGTTTTCAGTTAATGAACTTCTGCCAAAGGAATAAAAGAAGGAAATTTGACAGGGCTTTACAGACTAGTTTTACAGAGGAACTTAGTAAAGGACTGGATCATGGTTCTCCTTCCTTAGTATTGCTAAGTAACTTTCTTTTGTGGAGAGTATTTTTGTGTGATGGCTCAGATAATGCAATAATTTTAATGGAAAAGATGCTCAAACTTCTCACACTTCCTGTGTTGGCTGCTTCCCAGCAGACTTCATTCAGACATTCTTGTAGTAATTTCTAGATGATTTCTAGAGTTCTTTGTGACTTAAATTTTAAATTTTGCATCTAAATTACAGAGGCATTTCAGACTGAGGAAGTATTCTATTGACTTTTTGCTGAATATTCCTATGTGATAAAGAAGTTCAGCTTTTAGAGAAAAAAGGCTGGAATCTCTTCTTTTGTTAACATTATTGGTACACAAACACTGATGAACAGTATAGTAACATTAAATGAAAGAAAAAAAGGACTGAACTCTGTCTAAAATCTGTAATTAGAGAACAGAAAGTAAAGAAAAATATTGCTATTCTTTCTCAGAGTCCTGTTCAAAGTTGTGGAAAAGATGGAGTCGTAATTTCATTTTGTTTCAAAGCCTATGAAGGCTCAGCGTCACAACTCCATGCTGAAGTGCAAAATTGAGGCTTTTGCTTGTAGTGCTATTTTTCTATGGGATTGAACTTGAACTAAGTCCTGCTACTACAAACATCTTTACAAGGAGGAGTTTTGCAGACGAATTTTTTCACCTAGGTTCCTTGAACTGCATGAAAGACATTACACAGAGCCCATATTGCCTATTTGCTTCTTTACCCATCCAAAGGGCCTTTAGCACTAGAGGAGGGACTTGACTAGCTATTTAGATTCATAAAGGTCAAATCTTGCAGATAACTGCCCATTTTTCTCATGTAGCATTACCAGAGGATTTTGGAAGAGGTAGTGTTTGGAGGTAGTCTGGAGTCTCTCTCTTTTTGCATTCCTTTCTGATATCTGTTCTGCAGTCCAATAGCCACCACTGTGCAACAGCTAAGGGATATCAGCTGCCTCAAATGAAACTTATGTAAAATTCTGATCAACCAGAAAGAGAAATCCAAACTGGTACAGACATAAACTAGAGTTATTAGGATGATCGAGGGACCAAAAAGCCCCCTGAGGAAAGACAAAATAATGGATTTTTTTTTTCACTTATCCAAATACAGGGAGGCATAAAGTATGTTATACACATTAAAGTGTGTAACCACTATCTAAATTGAACAACAGTGCAGAAAGCTGGGAACAGAATGACCATATGGAAATTAAAAGGCAGGTTCTAAACCTCAGAGGGAAAAGGTTTTCTTCTGAAGCGACCTGATGGCAATAGAAAAGGGGAAAAAAACAAAACAAAACAAAAACAAACACTGGTGGACTTTAGGTGGAGATTATGATTAGGTGGAGATTATGGCTTTTGCCAATCCTGATCTAATCCACCGGCAAATGGTTCCACTAACCCAAAGGAAAAGGTGTTTTGCATAGACTAAAAGAGGTCACGATGCAAACAGCTTGTCCCTGTGTAGACAGAAGGTCTACCTGGCACCATTACTGCTATAAAAATAGTACTGGTAGCACTGGGAGCTGCTTACCCATCAGGTCAGGTGAGGTGAGCATGTAATCTGTAATGGACACTGCTAAAGCACTTCTCCCTCAGACGATAAATCTCTGCCTGGCAGATTATAGGCTTTCTGGCATTTTTCAGAAGTAACAAGCAATTCCAGTTATTCAACATTTCATCAAATGAAGAAAAACATTTATTTTTAAGACATATACTTTTAAAGTGCTGACTGTATATAATTGTCCATACATCACGGGTAGCAACTTGTTAGCATAGACAATGGCAGACTAATAATTTTCTGATAGCAAGAAAAAGCAAAAGTCCTTCAAACAGACCTTTCATGAGAAGACTTAATACAACAATTGATAAAGACAGAGTAAAATAAAGCAAATCAGACAATAATTTTAAAGTATCAGCATGTCCAAACTGGAGGTCTTTTGCTCTGCTCTAAAATTCTCCCAGCAAATGTACAATCCTACTGGCTAGGATGGATGAGTCTTTAGGGATAATCAGGCTTGCACGAGATCCAGATTTCCAGTAAAGCAGGAGATAGAGATTTCTGGCTATTGCTAAGCAGAAGAATACAAGGGGAAGGCTCATTTTGTAGAAATCATATATCTTACTTTCTCTCCATAATATTCCATTACTAGTCACTCTCAGCAATAGGTAATTAGACAAGGTGGAACCAGTATCACCCATAATGGATCAATTGCATGAATTACTTAATAAAAGTGTATAAAATTAATACCTTTTAAAAATTATAGAAAATTTTTTGAAATTAATTTCCTGAAGCATCCTGGGCATTCAAAAGTATATTTTTATGCTTTTGTTTCTGTTGTCTTCTGAATACAGTTGTTACAAGTTTTCAGTCCCAGGTGGAGGCAATTCTAGCTTCTAAATCAATACATGCCTAGATTTCTCAGTCTTGACTTATTGTCCCTTTATTATTCTCTGCTTTATACTGATAATTCTGTTTTAAAACTTATCTTTGTCCACATTTAATGTGCCTACACTCCAGGGAGTGCTTATCATAATGATCATACAACTGAAATCAAAGATTATAAGGGTAAATGCCTGTAAGGGACATGTTAGGATTGAAATGTTGGCTGTCCTGTTATTTCATGCCAAGCTTAGAGCATTGTGTGCTGCCTTATATAGGTCCCTTAATGATCACTCTTCTAACAATGTGAAGCTGCTTTCTAAATAGGCATAAAATGCTCCCAGTTGGAGGCCTCTCTTTACAGTCATTCAAATCAGTGCCAAGTCTAATAGATTCACTGGAATACAAATACATCCTTGATTTTTTTTTTCTTTTTTGAGAATATTGTAGTTAAAAATACACATGAATTAAAATGGAAGAAAATATTTGTAGTTCTCAGAAGATTCTTGGATAGCAGAATCCTAAAATCAATCTTGTATGAGGGGCTAGGAAGGACTGCACAGCTTTAGACTTTGCCCTGTATCTGGCAGATATAAGAAATCCTTGACTATGTCTGACATTCTGGCTGAATTCATGTGGAATTATATCAAAATAAGATTTTTCACGGTAATGGGGCCATTTACTCTAGTATGTGCTTTTATTGAAATATAAAAACAATAATTTGTTTTGAAAAATTAATTTTTTGCAAATTATTTTTTTCTGACTAGAAAAAAGAGACAAATTAAATGTATATATAACATATTCAGACATGATATAATCAAAGCACACCATTTAGAGTAAGGATGAGAACTGGGAATGAAAGGTGGCTCATGACATACTTTACAAAAAAAAAGTGAAACACAGAACTTCTTCAAGTTTGTTTTCCTCACAATGCAACATAATTAAGTCCTACAGGACTTAACAGGCTGTAGTCCACTGGGTATTGCCATCTGCCACTTGCAGAATTACTTCAATAGAAGTATTTCAAGAAAGCTTTTTCAATACATACTTCATTGAATTGTAACATGGGGGCACCTGTACATATTCCCATTAGCAAAATATTTTTAGTCTATTAAAGAATGTAATGGTTTGCATACATAAAAAATTTATGTGATATCTTTAATTTTGGACTTTGCTGTTATGGACTCCAATGTTTCCATGGTCCTTCACTCAAAATAATGTAAAGCCTAGGTCTTCTCTGAGAGATGCAGCAGTAGCTGAAAGCTGATACTCATAAGTTAGACAAGAAAAACACTGGGAACATTACTGATTTTCTTTGTTAAAGAAACACAGAACAAAATAAAATTATAATAATGTATTACCAGCCATATGTTTATTTAAAAATATAGATTTCTTGCCTGTGTCTTGGATTGTTTTAAAACAATAAGGTAATGAAGCTTGAAGATTTGTTCTAAAATTGAAAAAAAATCCATCTGAAGTTTACAGAAAGGACATCTTTAAGAACACACAAAAAAGCAATATTTTTCTGCAGAAAAATGACAGTCGTTAATTTCTTCTACATGTGCAATAGACTTCATGTTTGATTTGTTTTCCTGCCCTGCCAGTGCATGCCTGTGCCCCTGCTCAAAGAGGAAGTTAGACCATAACATTGCACATGAGAGGATCTCTATAGACTGAATAAATACTTGGCAGCATCAAGAAAATGCCAGCTTAGCCTTTTACACATCGTGTACAACATCTACATCTCCTTTTGAGTCCCAAAAGGAGACTATTCTTTGGGCACTGTCTCTTGCTCCAGCAATCATCAATTCCTTCTTGTTTCTGCTAATACTGCCACTTTTGCTGGCAGATCATCACAGTTAGCAGAAATCCAGTAGATTTCCAGACATCTAGGAAACACAGATAAATGGCCAGGACCCACATTCCTGACAATTCTGGCAGCTGTACATATTCCTCACATGGATTTCCCAGCCTCCAAGGACTGAAGTGCTCAAGACTTTGCTGCCGTGGGAAGGTCATTTCTTCTTTTTGAGCACGAGAACACATCTTCTCCTATTTTTAAAGACTTTCTTACCTTTTCTGTGTTTCCCTCTCTTTTTCTGCTGTCACCACCCCAGGCACATTGGGAATTCATAATGTGAACTGGAGGCACTTCCACTTTCAATTTTCACTCTCCTTGCAGTCTGAGCATAACTGATGGGAGAGCAGAAATGCTGATACAGTTTAGCTTCACTTGGAAGGGGAGAAAGCAGCCAATTGTTTCAGTCCGTAATTGCTCCTAAGAGGCACTGGAGCTACACAGAAGCCAAAATTTTAGGGAACAGATAGTCATAAGAGAAAAATAAGAGGCCGTCTTGACCACAGTGACCACAAAGCAATGGCATTTCAAATCTCTGTTAACAGGAGGAAAAGGGCCAACAAAACTCCAGCTCTGGACATGAAGAGAGCAAACTTCAGTCTTCTCAGGGACTTAGTGAGTAAGGTCCCCTGGGAAAATGTTTTTGCAGGTGTTGGAGTTAACCAGTGCTGTTCACTCTTCAAACATCTCCTCCTAAGGGCACAGGAGCAGGCAATTCCCAAATGTCAGAAGTCAAGCAGAAGAGGTAGAAGGCTGGCTTGGCTGAACAGGAACATTGTCTTGGAAATAAGGCAAAAAAGGAAGTTGTATGCACAGTGGAAGCAAGTTCAAGTGACATGGGAAGAATTCAGAGATGTTGCTTGCTGCCGTAGGGGGAAAATTAGTGTGGCCAAAGCTCTACTGGAGTTGCAGTCAGCTAGAAATGTGGGGGACAATAAAATCAGCTATTTCAAATATATTAATGGCAATAAGCAGTATAGAAATATCATTGGTCCATTCCAGGATGAGGATGGTCATCTCACAAACAGGGACAGAGACAAGGCAGAGGTATTTAACGCTTCCTTTGCCTCTGTCTTCAACACGGATGACAGACCAAAGGGGTCTCAGTACCCTGAGCTGGAGGACCATGACTGTGAAAATGATCAACTCCCAGTTGACCCTGAAATTGTGCGGGATCTGCAGCTCCAGCTGGATCCCTACAAATCTATGGGACCTGATGGGATTCATCCCATAATCCTCAAAGAGCCCACTGATGTCATTGCAAAAC
Source organism: Neopelma chrysocephalum (assembly GCF_003984885.1). Taxonomy (NCBI): domain Eukaryota; kingdom Metazoa; phylum Chordata; class Aves; order Passeriformes; family Pipridae; genus Neopelma; species Neopelma chrysocephalum. The sequence continues at coordinate 6,155,907 of NW_020897719.1, forward strand.
CTCTCTTGATGATTTTTGAGTGCTCTTGGGAATCTGGAGAGGTCCCAGCTGAACAGAAGCTGGTGAACATTGTCCCAATTTTCAGGAAGGGCAAGAAGGAGGACGCCAGAAACTACAAACCTGTGAGTCTCACTTCAGTACCTGGTAAAGTTATGGACAAGATTATTCTGGGCGGTACTGAAAAACACTCGAAGGACAAGGCTGTCATCAGTCACAGCCAGCATGGCTTCCTGAAAGGAAAGTCCTGTTTATCAAACCTGATTTCATTTGATGACAAGGTAACCTACCTAGCTGATTAAAGGAAGCCAGTTGATGTAATGTTTTGGATTTCAGTAAAGCTTTCGATACTGTCTCTCACAGGAACCTTCTGGACAAGGTGTTCAGCACACAGCTAGATAAACACAACATGTAGTTGGTGAGCAATTGGCTCATGGGTTGAGCGCAGAGGGTAACAGTGAATGGGGTAACATCAGACTGGTGATCTGTCACTGGTGAGGTTACACAGGGAACCTCTTCTTAGGCCCTCTACTCTTCAACATCTTCATAAATCACTTGGATGAAGGACTGGAAGGGATACTAAGCAAGTTTACAGACACAAAACTGGGAGGAGCTTTTGACTCCGTTGAAGGCAGAGAGGTCCTGAAGAGAGACCTCGACAAATTAAAGGACTGGGCAACCAGATGAAGTTCAACAAGGGAAAGTGCCGGATTCTGCACCTGGGATGTTCATACAGACTGGGGAAGGAGATGATGGAAAGCAGTGCCACAGAAAGAGACCTGGGGTTCCTGGTCAGTGGAAAGTTGAATAAGAGTCAGCAGTGCCCTGGCAGCCAGGAGGGCCAACCATGTCCTGGGGGGCATCAGGCAAAGCATCACCAGCTGGTCGAGGGAGGGGATTGTCCCATCTTGCTCTGCACTGGTGCGGCTTCACCTTGAATATTGTAGCAGTTTTGGGCACCATGATATCAGAAAGATATTAAGCTCTTATAGACCATCCAAAGAAGGGCAGTGAAGATGGTGAAGGACCTTGAGGGGAAGCCATATGAGGAGCAGCTGAGGTCACTTGTTCTGTTCAGCCTGGAGAAGAGGAGACTGAGGGGAGATCTCATTGCAGTCTACAACTTTCTCATGAGAGGAGGAGGAGGGGCAAACACTGATCTCTTGTCTGTGGTGACCAGTGACAGGACTCAAGGGAATGGCCTGAAGTTGTGTCAGGGGATATTAGGTTAGATATTAGAAAGAGGTTCTTCACCCAGAGGGTGTTTTGGTACTGGAACAGGCTCCCCAGGGAAGTGGTCACAGCACCAAACTTGACAGAGTTCAAGAAGCATTTGGATGATACTCTCAGGCACATGGTGTAACTCTTGGGGATGGGCCTGTGCAGGGCTAAGGGTTGGACTTGTGAGTTCATTCCAACTTGGCATATTCTGTGATTCTGTGTTGTGTGTAACCCTTCCCACCCTAAAAAAACCAAAAACCAAACCAAACCAAATCAAAACAAACAAACAAACAAATAAAAAAAAAGGGCAGAAAGAAATGGCCTTTCTAATGGTAAACTAGAGACATTTCACAGTCCTCTAAGACCACATATTTTTCTAGCTATTAGGAATGACAAAGCAACTCTAGGAATACAACACACTGTTTCTTCTTCTTTCAAGGAAAAGCAGTCCTCTTTTTTTTTGTTTTCTCTTTTCCCTTACCTTTATTCTCTCTGTTAACCTGCAACTATGTCTTTGTAGTCTGTTTCATTCTTCTTTTCCATTCCTTCAACTTTTGTCCCGACAACTGTCCTTCTCTGTCCAAAGAGATGTCAATGTTCTAATGCTCAGAGTTCAGTCCTGAAGCTTCAGATACTCAATGCTGCAGCATAGCATGCAGGTCCATATGTGACTTCTGTATCTCAGAACCGTGTTAAAAAAGACCTGTATCTTGGATACAGAGGGGTCCAAATTAATATATCACAATGCTGAGAATATTGGTATGGTTTAAATCCTACCCATCTATAAAGCTTAGGTAGTGAAAGTAATTTTCTTTCCCAAGATTTTTCATTCCAAAGACTAGAAAAGAAAGCTCTACTCCATATGGTCCTGTTTTTTTCAAAACGAGAGCAGATTTTGCTTCTGACTTTCAAAAGGACAGAAAAGAATTTCCTGGTGCTTGATGCACTATTTTAAGTAATTGGTCTGAGTTTAGAGCAGTCCTTCAGGAAAATATAATTTCTCTTTCCTTTTAGGACTGAAAGTATTTCAGTTTTCAGCATTTCCTTGTAAAAAGTTGAGAGTGTGCTTGGGGTTTTCTCAGTCACCACTGCTGATTCTTCTGGTGGAAGTAGAGGAAATACGAGGGAGAGGAGAATGGAAGATATATCTACATATGTATAGGGGAGAAAGGATGTTGTTTCAGAGGTAGAACAGCTTTTATGCAGCTATCCATTGGAGCAAGATTATTTCCTGGTGGCTAGGACACTTACTCTGGGGAAGATAAACCTGTAGTCTAGTCTTAATTCAATGATTCAATGGTGACATCTGCATTAGTTAAAATGTAAGATTAAGCATCATCGATGTGAGAATTATAGGGGAATATACATTAAAAAATTCTTATGTTTTGTAGGATAAAGATGACATTTCTCTGCTTGGATGTTTTTTACCAATTCAAATACATATTTTCATGTAGAGAGAAAAATGTGTTTCTATAGAATTTAGATGCTTCAGGGCATAGTTGGTATCTGTGCAGAATTTTTGAGAACCACTGTCTCAAATTTGGTACCCTAATTTCTCTCCATGCATGCATCACACCTTTTCTTATTCCTTCTCTTCAGTACAGATGTTTTTTCCTTTCTCCCATGGTGGTTTTTCTACAGGTGCTGGTTTTGGAGGAGAAACAAGGCCCCCCTCCCTCCAGAAACTGCTAAGAATGGCTGCTGTGTGAACAACTGTATAGGTTTGTTCCATCCTTATTTTTGATGCTTGTGATGGTTTCCTCTCAAGAAATCATAAAAGAAGTATTATTCAACACGATATGAGCAATTAGGCTTTATCATACTGTATGACAGAAATCTCTGTTCCAACCCAGATCTCTTACAATGTGTATGAGAAACCATAATTTTCTCACTTAGGCAATCTTCTATCTAAAAAAATACTCTAAATCTTTCTATAGTAATAAGTTACATTAAAAAAAAAGGCTATCTGAAATGAAGCTGGACAAAAATAAATCTATTATTATATAGTGTGTGGAGGAAGGTACAAGAAATAAATGATACATGGCTTCATTTGTGATAGGCAAAGATACTGAAAAATCAAAATCCAAAAAAAATAAAATTAACCCTCCTGAAGGATGTTTGTATGCACCCTTTATACTGTCAGCATCTAAGTGGGATTTCACTTCTTCTGTATAAGAAAAAGAGAGGAACAAAACCAGCAAACCACCAATTTAATGATCGCTTTTATGTAAATATACATGTGCAGTCATGCATAAGAATGTACACACTGAATGACTGCATCTATGCCTGTCATATAAACAAAGATGATGTCTTTATTATACGTCTATACTTAAAATGCATTTTCCATTAGTATATTGAGGCTTCTCCCAGACTGACAGTTACAGTACAGCCCTCTCAACAACAGTCTAATTGTTTCCAAAGGCTAGTAATAAGCCAGGCTTTGCAGGGATTTGTTTTGACAACTTCTGATTTCTGAAAATTCTTCCTCAACTTAAGGCTATCTTGTGAACTTAAAAGAGGTAAAGAGGTGTTTGATTGAAGTAGATTTGCACTTTTGTGTAATTTTTATTTTTGAGTATCACCTTGTATAGATCTGATAGGATTCTTTTTTTCAATGTTCAGTCGTGTTAGGGAGTTTAATTACGATTAAAGAAAAGATTGTCTAAATTCTAATGTAAGCTGTGACATCCTACTGCTTCTTGATATTCATTATTTTGCCTTTCTATATTTCAAACCAATAACTGTAGCTGGCAAAAAAAAAATTGTAAACCAAAATCAGGAGAATTATTGTAAACATAAATATTATACCACATTATGTCAACTTGCAGAGCAAAAAGGAATACAGGAACTATTATAAAGTCAGTAGTAACACGTAAGGTATTGCAAAATGTTATCTCTGAACATTAATTGATTTTTAAAATTAATCCACATAATTTCATGTCCTTTTTGAAGATGCTTTCCATTTATATTCTAGCTGTGAAGTTTGCTGCAGGTTAGAAGCTCTTATAGATCTGTGTATGTTTTCTATTCAGGGTCTGAATATATACATTATACTGGGTGAAACATTCATGGAAGACTTTCAGGATTCCATTATAAAAATCAGAGTTTGTAATTCTGAACAGTCAGAGAGAAAATCTAGGACTCAATCTTTTATTGTTCTGCCAATTACTCAACACCATTCTACCTATACAAATGTAATGAACAGACTGTGCTGAACTTGTAAAGCATAACACTCATAAAGCCACAGATTTTTAATTTTTTTTGTCTCATGAACTGCAGCCAGGCTCTGAGTGAATTCCCACAATGGCACACAAAACCTACCCACCTGAACAAAGGAGACTTCACTGCATGTCCCCACCCGGAACTGACTACTTAAATCCATTAGGAGCTAGATAATAAGGTAACACCTTATTCAGAAAACAATAAATAGTCCCCCTCAGGAAGACCACAATGCTCAGATTTGCAACACCATATGGAAGCAGCAATCTGAGGAGAGGAATTGCCACGTGTAGGAGCTGGAGCTGTCAGCCATGATCACAGTGAGCTTCCTATTTCCAGGGGCCATCTGAATTGGCTAATGTAAACTGGATGAGTGGGACTGAGCTGTGAGTTGTGTGAGGTCTGTGTTTGCAGGGCAAACATCACTGTCCACAGGCTGTATTTGTCCGGCCAAGCAAAACAGCTCTAGGTTGTGTGTCAAAGACTGCTGTGATCTGCTTGAACAGCCACCATGCCAATCTCTCCAGAGATCCGGAGATTTCAGCTGAAGACCAGGTAAAACATGGACGAGATCTTCTGCAACTTCTGAGGCAATGACTTGGTCCACAAAAGACTTAAGAGACCTTTTTTGCCCCTTAGTCAACAGAGGCCCAGAGCCAAGACAGTGGAAGAAAACTGTAACCTATTACTCATAGGAGACCGAAATCAAGACTGTGAGGAGTCACAGGGGACCTAATCCAACACTACAATGGATTATGTCTCCCTTAATTATTGTAGAAAATATGTAGCCTCAAACTTGCCATTTAACACAACAGCTCAGGAAATCCAGTCGTAAAACCTTCTCAGCCACATGCTCTAGACATGTGCTTTAGGCATTTCAGTTGGGGTAAATGCACAAGCGGGTGCCTAAACCCTGTCTATCTTTCCCTGCATGCCCATCAACTCAAACTCTGATAAGCTTAACAATCCAGCCGAACTGGTGTGGACTTTGACAGGCTTCACCCTGGTATTTACACAGGAGTTGTCCACATCTGAACTTGTCATTCTCAGGACCCTGGAAAGAAACCGAGAGAAATAGACATCTTCTTTTGGTCCAGTGAAACATATTTTGTAAGTTCCTGTTTTTCTCCAGTGACTATTGCGGGATGTCTAACTAGAGTCTGTAAGTCCTGATAAACAACTAAGTTATGGGCACTAAAATCTTTAAATGTTTTTATTAGACACTTTTTTTTTTTGTTCAACATGCAACTTGTCAAAGGAATCTATTCTTTAGTGTCAAGTAATTGCAAACAGGCAACAAATATGCTGAATGTAGTGCTGAGGATGACAAATTAGCTCTATATGATAAAGGCAGGTGTTAAAATATTGCTGCTAAAATGCTTAGATCTGCCTCTTTGTCTCTATACCCTTCAGTTCCTGATGTGTAAAATAGTGACAGTGCACTTCTCCACCTTTCAGGAAACTCATGAGTATAAATATTGTAAAGAGAGAAAAATCAAATATTACAAAGAGAACAAAAAAACAAGAAAAATCTCACTGCTAAGTAGAGACAGTCATTCCTTATTGACAAGTCTGCCTGCTTTTCCTAAATTAGAATTAAAACCCTTTTCAATCTTCAATAATTAGAATGGTCTTTAAGAGGATAACAAAACAAATACTTTTATTTTTAGTCTCTTTTCATTATTTTCAATCTGAACAAGCATTTGAGGTACTGAGATGTATAAGTCCTCCTGAAATCAGCCAGAGCTTTATCTGTAGATCCAGGTCCAAGGGATTTTTTTCGACACATTCAACAGAAAAGCAGCTTAATAATTATTAATGCCTTACTTATCTAACTGAAATGCACTGAAACCAAGAAAATATTAGCTATTTTGCAGTGTACCATTTTTCTGTCCATGATTAGATTCACTCATATGTTTGCATTAAATTATGCAAAGTATTCTTATTTACCGAGTATAGCTATGCTTTCAGGGCTTGCTGCAACATCAGTTTTCAGCCCCTAATACCTTCTCCAACACCTGTAAAGGAGAGGAGAGACTGAGTCATTTGCAGAAGATCACAGCACAGCTTTTCTATGATTTCTTACACAACTAGGTTTTTTCAGAAGGCAGAATGGTGCAGTTTTCCTGAAATGCATATTATCTTCCCACTTTGGTAGCAATGTGTCACAAATCACGATCAAATGAACAAATTTTGCCTAATTTAAAAAAAAAGGTTAAAGGAAACAAAGGTGGAATGCCACCCAGGAACTGAGTAGCTGCATGGCACTGGGGACAGGGGAGGGGAGAAGGCTCCTGGACCATAGAGGTCAGGCCAGTAGCTAATGCTGGGGAGAGAGATGGGAAGAAAAGCAAAGGCTGAGAACATGCTCCCACCAAAGAAGATCCCATCTCAGACAGTAGGAAGACCTGCATCGGTGTATTAGACTAATCTTAATGGAGAGTGGAGAGAATACCAGGATACACTCAGTTTCTCACCTTAAATTTCCTGTACCCTATCAGTAAGGGCATCTTAGATCTACAGGTTTTTGAGATGCTGTATTTCTACCTACTCTCAATTGCCCTGTACGGTAGTTTCAAGTTCCAGGGGTCATTTCATTGTCTGACAGTTATGTTTCCTTTTCAGAAGACTTCTGGAATATTTCCCCTCCTCTGGAGCTGCCAGTGCAGCAGGCTTCAAGGGAAAAGGTGAATGCCTCTGACACTCTCCAGAATAAGATCAAATACAGTTTGTCAAAGAAAAAAAAAACAAAGAAAAAAATTCAAGAGGCAAAATAAGTTCATAAAATTATTTGCATATTTTACAAAACCTCATGAATTATACAGAAGTTTCTACAGACACAAGGGGCTCTGATTCATCTGAAGCATTTTGGCAAGTTCTCTTAAATTCATGGGGTCTAATTTTGCAACAATTTTCTCCAGGATTTTGGTAAATTTACTGCCTTACAGATTTAAAAAACAAAAAGGACTTTCAATTCTTTTGAGGCCTTTCTCTCTTCTGTGTCTCAAAGAGAATAGAGAGTACCAATATTTTTCAAGTTTTTCTCAGAGGTTTCCTTGAATTGACGGGGATAATAGATTGGCCTCACAGGTCAACTTCATCCTCACCCGCAGTTTAGGAACCCTGAAGACTGAAGATAATAAGAAAAAGGAAAACAGCACTCTTTAATCCTGTGGTTCACACAGAAATCACAGTTTCATGTTCAGATATAACTAGGTCATTTTCTTCTAAAGAAAGATGGATTTGGTATACTGTACTGTCCAAAATAAGCCTACTGCTTCATTCACTAGTAACTGCCCTTTGTTTTACTATTGACAGTTGCAAAGGCCAAATGATTTCAAAAGTGACCAAGCACTGATATGTTAGAAGAAAACACAGGATGGCCTCTTAATTTGGTCCAAATGCAAAAAGTCTGCTTTGAAATGGCATTGCTTTTACAACTTCTTCAATAAAGGAAATTGAAACCAGCTTGTAATGCATCCATTACACTTACCAGCAATTCTTGTCCTAAATGACTTCCTTTCAATCTCAGTGAAGTCAGTTAAATTCTAACTCACAATATTAAGTCACTTATAGTGCTAACCTGAAACTTTTCCTTTCAATAGTGTGACTTCTTCTACAAAGCGTTGGAAAGCTACCCCAAAACTCCTAAAATCTTTTCTAGTAGTCATGCTTACTGTAGCAAATAACCCTTAACTCTTGTACACATAACAAAATGTGTGTGTGTGTGTTTCAAATTCCCCCCTTCATTGATAGAAAAAAGAGTTGGGGGGAGAAACAGATCACAAAAATATTTATTGGAATATATTTTGTTAGATCGTTACTATTGAAGGAGTTAAGGTAGCATTATTAAAAGCAGATATTTGCATGGTATATTTGCTTATTTCCTCCCCCCTGTTCTCACCCCCACAGGCACACACTATCACACAGACACTGCAGCACACATCGTCACTCTCAGTCCAGCCCAGCTGTTCACTCACCAGGGAGCTGCACTGGTGTGACAGTGGCCTCTGAGCAGGTGTGCAGAGAGTCCCTCACAGGTCCCAGGTTTCCTCAGCAGCACATGCAGAGCTGGTGTCTCTGCACAGCTGCCACTGGCACCTTGGATATGGACTGAGCTGCACAGCCCCCTCGTTGGCACCGGCATAGCCTGGTGGCCTTACACACACTCAGCAGGATCTGAGTCTTCCATTCTTGAGGAGAGAGCAGGATGACAAGTTTTCAGAGTCTGTCAGCACTTGAGAGATTATTACCTTTCCTCTCAGTACTCTTCCTCTTTTCAGGCTGTTCTGTTCTCACCCATGGATGTAGGTAGGATCCATTTGCATCCACTTGTGCAGAAGTGTGCATGACACTGAAATGTGTGTCCTGACTTCAGTTTGCTCTCCTCCCTCTAGCTGTGTCTCTGGTGGTCCCTGTTAATTTATTGAAACAACACACCTAGCAGGGATTAAATATACTATAGGGACTAGGGGTGGGGGAATAGGACTGTCAGACTCCCTGTTTTATTCTTATTCACATCTGAAAGAAGTGTCAGAAGTGCCACTCTCAAAATCTTGGTGGCAAGTGTCATATTGTAATAGACACAAAAGTGTCTCTTGTGTTACATACAGAGCCAATTACACTGCTTTTGATTAAGAAAAACTGAGCACAATTCCCAGCTGGTGTTCCACACAGTTGCCAAAATGGAGTGTCTGGCCCATTGATAAATAAATATTGCAGATAGGTTCCCTGGACAGTAATCTGAAATTATTGTCCTGAAAATTGTGGAGTTGATAATATGAAACAAGCAAAAAATGCTTGTCTGAAACCAAAGCACAGTGTATTTTCTTGGGAAAGGATGTGAAAAAGAGTTTAAACAGCTCTGGTTCTTAATCTGACAGCAGCAAGCCACCTCATATAGTCACAGTCATGTTGAGTCCTCAGTCTTTTCCTTCTCTCTCTCCTTCCCACCTATGTAACTTGTAGAGTTTTATATCCAGATAAGTGGATTGGAGCATAAGCAATGAAATGAGTAATGTAATTTGGTGCCCATTGTCGGAATGGTGTTGGCTTCTTCCATTATGACAGCAAACAAAATTCAATTACTGTTTGGATATGAACAATTGTTGCCAAACTACCTGCCAAGTCTATTTTCTCTGTTGGCATGAAAAGAGCAACTCCATAGAAAGGATGTCAAGTATTCCCACAGTAAAGAGCAAAGGAGGGAGAGAAGAAACACAACTTTAAGAACAGGAACTGAATGACAATAAGACCATTTTGGGCCACAGTTTTGCTGTGAAAAGTCCCTAAGTTGTAACAAAGAAAGCAATGCCAGAGTAGATCCTAGATGGATGTGAAAAGGCTATCAACTGTGCTTTGCGGGCACTCTGCAGCACCTAGCGAAAAAAAATGCCTTGCAGCTGGTCAATGAAAAAATCACTGCCATGCTCAGCATAAAAATATCACCAATATTCTATCACTACCTTCACAATTTACACGCACAACAAACATTCTCCAAGCCTTTTCAATTAAACCAGAGAAGAAAAGCCTGTGAAAAAAGGTATTCATGTGTACTGATGCAATTTAGAATCTGACTATTGAGTAGCACAGGGTTGTGAATTTACTCTGTTTTCCTATGCACATATCTTTAATCTTCATTTGTTAATTGACATAAAGTATCAAATATCCAGTAGAATTATGGTTATATGTGATTATATTTTAGTAATCTTTCAAGTGGTGGTTGCCAGTAGCTCTTGAAATCTGGAAGTTTGAAGTAATTATTTTCTTATAGGAATGATGAATCAAGAAAATAGTAAGAGTGCAGGCAAATATGGGGAAATACAGGTGCTTGTCACTGTCTTAGTTTGAGAAGAGGGAAGGGATTGGATTGTAGATTATTTAATATAATATAACCTGGAATACATAGACAAATCTATATTTAGTCAGGTCATTGTATGCAAGCATACAATACTGAAGGTCTCGATTTTGAAAACTTTTTTGAAAACTACTGCAGCTGATACTCATCTGTGTTTTCTGTGTATATACTGAGGATGGGTGCATATGAAAATTGTAGGTATATGAGCATACCATTTTATCTGACTTCAGTCTATGAGATGTGAATTTTAGAAAATGACAAGGGCTTTAACTTAGAACCTGCAAAAAACCCACAACATTATTTACTGCAATGAATTTCTGCAGAAAGCAATACTAGAAAAATGAACTGAAGACACCATCAAGCAAGTGGTAAATAAAAAGGCAATTTAGCCAGATCATTTATTTAGCAAGTGGAAAAAGACATTGTTGCCTCCACTTTCTACTTCCCACTGGCCCCAAAGAAGTTTTTACTGAATATTTTACCAATTACTTCTATTAGGAATTATTGGGAAAATGCTGATACCACTGTCAGGAGTTAAAGAATGCAGTTTCTTGTCCCAAAACACTGTCAAAGCGATGGAAGGAACTTGCTGTAAGATAAACCACTGGACAAAAAATTCCCACTGTGTGGACTGTGGGAAGTTGAGATAAACTCAGACAGCAACAACAGAAAGATGCTAATTTCAGGCCTAGTGAGGCAGATCTGGGTAACCTGTCTGGACAAAAGTTTGCAGTGTCAAGCAGTGGTAAAGGAAACAAGTTACACATGCCATCTCAAGTTATGAGAATGGCATCTACACCCCATGGATACCCAGAACTTGGACTGTATAAAGGTGATACCCCAGAAGAATGACTCTGGGATGCCAACTCTGAGAAGACCAGGGTGAAGAAGGACCAGTAGGATGCCACAGAATCCACAGGGTGGTGATATCTTTCTACTTAACCTGTCTCTTTCTCTCCCCCCACTCCTTCTTCTATTTCCTTCTATCTCTCCACCTCGCATTTACTGTTAAATAAAATCCATACTATTGACTTGCCACATGGTCTCGTTTGCATCTTAATTTAAGCAGAGACATCTCTTTATAAATGGATCATAACAGCTGCCTGCCAGGCTCAAACAGGCACTGATGTAGTGACATCAGACCCCACAATCCATCAAGTCCAGGTTTTAACCTTGCAAGCCAGGGAGACCATTCCCATCCTCTTCACTGCACAAATAGGTTCAACACTCATGTGACCCTAAGAGCAGTATCAATTGTTGAAATGTGCAGACTTTGTTCTCTGTTTTCCTGCGTTTTGACCCCCTTTTTCACCACCTCTGTACTTCCATGGTGGGGAAAAAAAGTGTTTTTCCCCCTGGAGTTAAAAAAATGGTAACCCCCGAGAGGGTGGTGTCTCTCTTGGTGTTGACCCAATCAGTGCCCCTGCAAAATTTAAACATATCACACCAGACCAGAAAAGAAGGATGATGTAGTTGTTGGAGAAGAAATGGCCATGTTCTGAGACCACGAGGAGAGGGGGCAGGACCCCCGCTGGGGGGCCATGGCACCCCAGCCCCCATCTGGGGTCATAGAAACTCGGAAACAGTGTTAAACTGGACCGAGGTCTGTGACTGAGAAGCTGGGAGTCTTTCTCCACTGAGAGTGGGCAGCAGAAGACGGAAAGGCGGCAGCAGAGACAGCACTGAGCAGAGGCTATGGCAGAAAGCCAAGGAGATAAGAAAACAAGCATGCAGCTAAGCAGAGAGACAGAGAGATGTCTGAAGGAGAGAGAGAGCCAGTGACAGAGCAAGACTAAGCTCTACAGAGAGAGAATTTGGGGTAAGAACTGAATCCAAAATTCCCCAAAACCCCTCTGAGACCTCCTAGAGAGGCGAAGGTGGTGGACTCCCACCTGAGGGGAGTCTTGGAATGCAGCAGTACCGGAGAGAGGAGCTAAGAAGCTCAAAGACGTCCTGGAGCTGGACTGGGACAGCCAGATGGAATGCGGAGGGTGACCTTGTCCCCTCACTGCTGCTGCCAAGCTGGCAGCCTGAGGTAGAGCACAGGAGCTCTGATGGAACGCTTGAGGCAAAGACTTTCAACTGAAAGCTGCCCTAATATTCTGACTCAAGGGAGCTTGAATCCCCTGAGGAAAAGGACCGTCACAAAGACCCCTGCACTTCGTGATATGATGTGGTGAAGCGAGCCTGTCCCTGCAACCCACGGAAAAGAGAGACCTTCGATTGGAGTCGAAGAGCCGAGAGGGGTGAGATGAGACCCCCCTTGTGTGTATTGGAAAGAGATCCAGCTACAAAAATCCAGCTGCAACAATCCAGCTACAGCTGCTGCATGGAAGAAGAGAGACACTGCTGCTCATAAGTGGAAAGGATCTTTTCCTTCTTCCCTTCTGAACTTTTATTGGAGGGAGAAGAGATTTGACCCAATGTAAATACTGATTTATCATAGAAGAGTTAGTTAAGATTGTATATATAATGTATTATAATATTTATTTGTATAGTGATTGTAATATAATTCCCTTCCCCCCATATTGAGTCTTGTCTTGTGTCTGGAAAACCCATCTCACACTGGGGTGAGATGTAGGAGAGGGGCTTGGACTTGGGAATTGGATTTTAGGGGTCTCAAACCACTACAACTTCCCTTTTCCTACCCCCAGTCCCAAAGAAACAACCTGCTCACACTTGCTGTACCACCACTGGTCCCAGTTTCAGTATGCCTGTTGCTGGTGCTCCCTGTCTTATGTGTTAGCATTAATACCTTTGCATTAGGCATTGCTGACCTTTGAGGAATTTAATCCCTAAAACATCACTGAACCCTCATTATCTGCAAAATTGACCATCTTTCCCATAATTCCCTCTTATACATCTGTGGACACAGACAGCCACATGTCACTGCCTGTAAATTTTTTTGCTCTTTGCTGTGCCACTGCCACATCAAGTGGTTTCTTACATTGTGTCCAGCGATTTTATTCGTCCCATTGAGTTATCTCAGTCATTAGGCCTAGTCATATATTTTAAAAAATTACCTGTAAACAATATATAACCTATATTGTGTTGTATATATATGCTGCGTAATGCATTTCTGTCTGCAGAGGATCTCAGCCTCCTCCATTGTGTGGAACACTGAACTCCACAGAATCACAGAATGGGTAAGGTTGGAAGGGACCATAGTAGGTCATCTGGTCCAACCTCCTTGTTCAAGCAGGATCATCCTAGGGCACATTGCAGAGGATTCTGTCCAGATGATTCTTGAATATCTCCAGTGAGGGAGACTCCACAACCTTTCCGGGCAATCTGTTCCAGTGCGCAGTCACTCATACAGGAAAGTTGTTCCTCTTATTTAGGTGGAACTTCCTGTGCATTTATTTCTGCCCATTGCCTCTCGTCCTATTGCTTGGCACCACTGACAAGAGCCTGGATCCATCCTCTTGACACCCTCCCTTCAGATACTTGTAGATATTGATGACATTCCCTCTCAGTTATCTCTTCTTGAAGCTGAACAGCCTTTCCTCATAAGAGAGATGCTCCAGTACCTTAAGCATCTTTGTTGCCCTCCACAGCTCCCTGTCTCTCTTGTACTGAGGAACCCAAAACTGGACACAACACTCCAGATGTGGCCTCAGGAGGGCTGAGCAGAGGGGCAGGATCACCTCCCTTGACCTACTGGCAGTGCTCTTCCTAATACAGGCCAGGATACCATCGACTTTCTTGGCCACCAGGGCACACTGCTGGCTCGTGGACAGCTTGTTCAGGACTCCCAGGTCCTTCTCTGCAGAGGTGCTTTCCAGAAGGTCAGCCACCAGCCTGTGCTGGTGCCTGGGGTTATTCTTCCCAAGTTGTAGGATCTGCATTTGCCTTTGTTAAATTTCAGACAGTTTTTCTCTGCCCATCTCTTCAACCTGCTGAAGTCCTTCTGAAGGGCTGCACAACACTCTGGGGTATCAGCCACTCCTCTCAGCTTTGTGTCATCGGTAAACTTGTTTGTATTCCTGTTTTATGTTTTATTGCCTTTAAACTTCTAGGTTGCATTTTACATCAGCTGAAAGAAAATTCAGGGTAAGTTAGGATATGTGGGCTACTGAGAGTTTTTTCATTTGTACTGAAGTATATCTTTGTCCACTGATGCTGCTACTAGTATGGTACACAAGTTAATTGCATTCATATCAGGTAATAAAGAGAACAAGCTAATGTTCTAATACAACAATCGTTTTTAAGGAAACATATTTCAGAGAAACAGACTTCACTGCAAATCTTGTAAGAGTCAAATATTTATATTTCTACTGACTTTCCTTGAAAAAACAAGATGACAGTATATGACAATGCAATGCACTTACCAAAATAATGCAACAGCCATGCTGGGACAGACTAAAAATCTGGTCAGCCCAAATTTTTAATAGCAGACAAATGATGGCTGCTTTTGCAAAATAAGTATGAAACCAGCACAAACAAATGACAATTCCAGTGCATTGTTCTCATTTTCAGCAATTTAAAGCTTAGGGACTTCCTGAGTTCAAGCTTGTATCTTTGTTGCTGTGTATGTTTATATCAAGAGACATTGACGGAATTTTTTCCCCCAGGAACTAGCTCTTTTGGGAGTGGAATCAAATACTATCACTGTTCCAGCCTGTCTATAGTACAATAATGTCATGTTTCCAAACTTCTGCAGAGAGTAAAGTGATCTTGAGATAATGACACTTAGTAAAGAATCAGAAGAAATTCTGTAACAATCTTGTGCATAGAGTAAGTAATTTAAAAAGAAAATACCTTAGAGAAATAACACCAGAAAAGGTTTGGGTTTTTAAATGCCATTTTTCATCCCCAAACTTTGTTTGCTGAATTTTTAGTTGTATAACCTATTACACAGAATGTGATCTGTCATTTTATGCTACTTACTCAATATAACATAACTCATTTCATTGTCTTTATTAATACAACATACTGTGACAGGAGGAAAAAATTAGATTCATTTGAAGTTATTGTAAAAATTATTTTAATGGTATTAGTAATTTCTCCCCCACAACTCAAGAATGTACTGAACATAATCAAAAAC
Source organism: Neopelma chrysocephalum (assembly GCF_003984885.1). NCBI lineage: Eukaryota > Metazoa > Chordata > Aves > Passeriformes > Pipridae > Neopelma > Neopelma chrysocephalum. The sequence goes on from NW_020897719.1 coordinate 6,171,248, forward strand.
TGAAAAATTCTTATCTTGGAGATTTAAGATTTTAAAATAAATATGCATGTAAATAGCAGAAGAAGAAAACAGATCCTTGGATAGGATGGAAAGGAGACATAGAGAATAAGGAGATATTGGGCCCCATCTTGATGACAGTAATATGATACCATGATTTGCGGATCAAAAGTCATTATATACACTCATTCCCCACCCCTCATTCCCCACCCAGAGAGTTATACAGAAAGACGTACTGAAACAATGTTATTAAAGTTACATAGGCAAACACGCAGATGTGAAGATATTTAGAATACTATGGTGAGATTTACTTTACTTGTACATCTTGTTTTTCTGAAATAATAGAAAAAAAGTGTTGGTGAAGATGAATCCTGTTTATCACAGAATAATTAGAGTTGAAATTGACCTCTGGAGATGGCCTAGTCCAACCCTCCTGCCAAGGCAGGGTGATGTAGAGCAGGAACACATCCAGGCGGGTTTTGAATGTCTTGAGAGGGAGACTCCCTGGGCAACCAGTTCCAGTGCTCTGCCCCTGTAAAGAAGTTCCTCCTCATGTTAAGAGGGAATTTCTTACGTTTTAGTTTATGGCCGTTGCTCCTCGTCCTTTCACTGGGCACCACTGGAAAGAGTCTGGCACCAACCTCTTGACACCTGCCTTTGAGATATTTATATGTATTAATGAGATCACAGAGTGATAACTGTGCAAGGACCTGTATTGTAGCAATAGGAAGGACCTCTCCTTGTTTAGGGCAACTGAATAGTTCCTGCTAAACTTTTACCAGATAGATGGTAATTATTGAGTCCTCTTTCCAAGAGGTTTGACTTGAAAATCAGGTTCAAAGTGGGCAGCTCTCACAACTATGACAAAGTCAAAAGTAACCCTGCTCTGCGAAGAACTCTGATGATTTAGGTTGAATTTTGTATTTGAGGCGACTTGCTTAGAGAACAGCTTGTTTTGTCCCTGTGCGCAATGGTAAAGCTGGTTAATTGAGGTCCCTGACCTATCCTCTTTCTGAATGTTTGAAACCTCGCCCATAACATATTTTACTACCTACTCAGTAAGCTACATTTAAGCTGATTCAACTGTGCATGTGGATTCATGCTATGAGCCAGACTAATTAAATTATCAGTATTAAAAAATAACACCCTTTTCAGGATATTCAGCATTTGCTGTTTGTTTCTTTGTTTACCACCAGTGAGCTTACAGCACAGCCTTCACAAGCAGCTGAGGGTCTGGGGATAGGAATGACTGATTGCATCCTGAAGGGGGGAAAACTGGTGCAATAGTTTAGCCAATAGAGAAACCTGCACAGCATGGGGACACCTCATATCCTGGCTCTGGCAGGGCTGGTATTGACAATGAAGCCAATTAGTCCTGATAGGCTCCAAGCAGTCAGATGTGGAGCCGGGTCAGCTGTTGCTTCTCCATTACAGTCACCAGTGCTTCTGCTTCCAAAGACACAGTACAGAGGCATCTGCACTGACTGCCCACATTACTAGCATGCATACTATGAGGTTGGTTTTCATGGCTTTTATTGTTTGCAAGGACACGTGCTGCTGAGCCTGAGCTAGTCTTGGAGTCAGCACCCACAGCAGGGTGCTCTACCTGCCCTAATGTCCAGCTGGATCCATGTTGGCTCTGCACAGGGTCAACTTACATGTCTGTACTTCCATGCCATGCCTAATCTGCAATCCAGACAATCCATCTGTGGGGAACTGAGAGCTGGTGGGTACTCAGTTAGGTTTTTTGAAGCATTTAGTAAGATTGTACAGATGGATGCCATGAAAAACACAAGAAAAAAATTAATGGTTCCATCTTTAGGCCATAAAGATGTGTTTTACTGTAAATAAGATGTCCAAACTTGCCAGCAAAAACTTCTTAGATAGAAAAAACTTTTTAGTTAGTAGTCTATCCTGTCCCCTAAATAAGACAGGGGTCCTATTGGAAAAAAAAAGAACAAAAAACGAAAAAAAACCAAGAGAAACAAAATCATATTAATTAAGGTTATTAACTTTCCCATGGCATAAAACCAAAATAAGGCAAATGAGTACTTGCAAGCAGCCTTAATTGCAATGTCCTCTAACTTTTCAAGCATCACTTTGCTGACCATGATGAAGTTCTTTGTATATGCCACTTCCTAATTTTAATAAGTTTATATAGGCAGGCTCAGATTCTGTCATTTTCCTGTCATTGCGTGTGCAGCTACCTGTCTAAGAACACATTATCAGGAAGAATTTTAAAGCGTGGAAGATTGTGGTCTGCCACACTAGAAATAAATTAAAGTTAAGAAAGACTTAAAAAAAACATTATGGAAGAGAAAAAAGAAATATTTATACACAATATTCATGAAAAGCATGTGAAGGTAGGTTGTGTTGAACAGAGAATGAGAGAAGCATTTTTAAACAGTGTGTCTAAGCACATGAGGACAGAATTATATATGGCCTTGAATAAACTATACAATAGAGATGACATAAAATTGTAATAACAGATAAAAGATATTCACCCTGAAGGACCTGTCATCTACTAATAAGGAGAAAAAGCAGAATATGAAGACTTCTTTAAGCATTTAAGGTTATAGGGAAACCATGAGAGTGTTTGGAGGCAGATACAGCAGGATTTGGCAATGGAATACTTTTGAAGGAGACAAAGGCATACACACATGTGTAATACCAGCAACAGAGAACAGAACCATTCCTTTCTAAACCAGCTTACTCGAAGTTAGCAACTATGACTATTAAACCAGCCTGATACTGGAAGGTAGTGAGCATTTGGCATTCCTACTGATCTTGAATGATTTAAGGGGTATCTGCAATTTCTGAACCTCAGAGCTATGACAGGAACTCAGTAATGAGTATCAGTTGCTATAGTCTGAAAGTCATACAGTGGTATGACTATCTTTCCTAGATGGGGAAGCCAGAGTGTGGTTTGTAGACTTGAACTCAATATACAACAGAGGGAGAGGAATCAATCACCTGCATTGTAATTCCTCTGTTAGAATTACCATATTACCCAAACAATAAGGACTACAAAAAGAGGGGTATGAGATACAAAAAACATAAGAAAAGGAGGAAGAAGGGCTTCCCATATGACATAGGACAGAAAAGATCTATCAGAGGTACAGATAAACATTTTTATGAAACTGAAATTGGAAAATTTGTGCATTATTTGTATGAGGATAAAATAATTAAATCTTTCTTTCTTTCTTTCTTTCTTTCTCCATACCTTCAGTGAGTGTGCTAACCTCCAAAATAGTTTAAGTGTTACACTACCATTTCTTTCTATCAATGCTTAATGAGAGAAAAAAACCTTCTATGGTCCTCTAGTGGAAGGTTGTGCTGATGGTTGACTGCTGTGCTCCACCCTGAGCACAAGTTAATAATCAAATGATGATTAGCTCAGCATAAGAGGTCAAGAAAAAGGATGAGGCCAGTGAATTCTGATGAAAGTGATTTTTTTTTTCCCCAGTAGTTTGAAATAGGACCTGTATATCACCCCTAGCCTTCTCCTTTGCGGTTTTGGTAGTTCCTCATTTTGCCTACAGGCTTTTCACAGAACCATAGAATCATTAATGTTGGAACAGACCTCCATGATCATCAAGCCTATCCTTTGACCAATCATCACCTTGTCAACTAGATTACAGCACTAAGTGCCACATCCAGTCATTTCTTGAACATGTCCAGGGATGGTGACTCCACCACCTCCCTGAGCAGTCTATTCTGATGCTCAATAACCCTTTCCATGAAGAAATATTTCCTGATGTCCAAACTGAACCTCCCCTGGTGCAGCTTGAGGATATGTCCTCTCATCCCATCACTAGTTGCCTGGCAGAAGAGGCCAACCCCCACCTGTCTACAACTTCCTTTCAGGTAGTTGTAGAGAGCGATAAGGTCTCACCCAAGCCTCATTTCCTCCATACTAAATAATCTGAGCTCCCTCAGCTGCTCCTTCAATGACTTACTCTCTAGACCCTTCCCCAGCTTCATTACCCTTCTCTGGACATGTTCCAGCACCTCAATATCCTTTCTGAATTGAAGGGCCCAGAACTGCACACAGTACTTGAGGTGCCACCTCACCAGCACCAAGTACAGAGGAACAATCGCTTCGCTAGTCCTGCTGACCACAGTATTTCTGATATAAGCCAGGATGCCACTGGCCTTCTTGTCCACCTGGGCACACTGCTGGCTCATGTTCAGTGATTGTTGACCAGCATCCTCAGGTTCTTTTCCGCTGGGCAACTTTCCGGCCACTCTACCCCCAGCCTGTAGCGCTGCATGGGGTTGTTGTGACCCAAGGGCAGGACCCAACACTTGGCCTTGTTAAACCTCATACTGTTGGTCTCAGTCACGTTGGCTTAGAATTATTTGTTTTACAACAGATTCTGCTATTAAATAGGCAGTTATCACTTCTCTTTCCAGTAATTGTTTTCAGTACTGCACCTATACCTATGATTTTTATAGTCATAATTTAACCAGCTGTTGTGCCAGATTTAAAATTATGGGATAGCATTCCAGGAATTACATTATTCTTGCTTTTAAGTATCCCTTCAACCAACCAATGTAAAACACATAACCAATGGCACCAAGGAATATCTTACTAGATATCAATAGGATTTTTTCAACTAGATCATAGCAACATCATGTGTGTGCAACAATATCATGTGTGTTTATGGCCAACACCATATTATTCCAAAGTTCAACTATCTGGGGTATTTTTCTTTGGTATCTGTTTTACAACTGCTTGAAGCAAATTTAGCATTTTGCTAAATACAAGTTACTGAATGTGAAAATGGGATCAAATGGTACTGTTGCCTGAAATAATGAAATATTGTACTAAACACTTCAGAGAGGCCCCATGATTTATTCTGGTCCCATGTACCTTCACCCTACCACCATGGGCACAAAAAGTCATTGTATATGATGAGTCATTATAGCTCTATGATCACAGAGAACATTTTCTACAGATATTTAATAACCTTCCAAATTACATATTTCACAGAAGTAGGTCAAATTGAGCAGTGATTGAAAACTAACTTTTCTACAAGTACCCAACTCTCCAGATTTTATCAAGATAATACTGTTATTCCAGATTTTATCAAGATAATACTGTAAAGAAATGTTCTGCATGTTAAGAATGGCTTATCTTTTTGTAATAAAGATCTAAAACTGCTGTGGGTAGCAGTGACCTCTTTTTATATTCCTGCTCTTGCTCTATTCAGGTGTTATTAACTCATGTTGCACAAGATCAGGGTAAGATCTAAGTCACTGACGATGTTCATCAGTTCTGCATCAGAGTGAAAGGAAAACAGCAGGGGGACTGAACATGGACATTTCTGTTCTTGTGGAATCTTCTGAGCGTTGCAGAAACACATTGACACTATGGAGCTGGGGTGTATCAAAGTGTCTACTAGTACATGTCTTTGGATAGCAGATTGCCATCTATTCTTTATTTCTTAGTTCTCTTAAGGGACTTTTACTTTTCAAACTTTTGTTCCTGGTGAACAAGATCATAGGAACACATATTGTAGATTTGTGCCTACCTTTCATATTGCCCTTTGTTGGCCATTTCATTCACCATCTGCACTTCCTTCTAGAGATAAACCAGTCAATAGTTACCACCTGTACCACTTCTTATGCCATTAGAATCCTGTAGAGTAAATACAGTTAACAGTAGACTTTGACTGGATGCCCCTCTCTTGGGAAAATGACGTTCCTGACTTCAAACAGATGTCACTGACCAGCAGTGACATCTCATGTCAGAAAGAGAATATGGTGTCCCAAGAAGATACAGCTGTGGCCACCATCAATTGACTCAGAAAAGAGAATTACCGTACTGTAGGAAATTCTGACATTTTGGAATCTGTTCTTATTATGATTAAAATGAAAAATACAAATGTCAACATTTTCTAAAATAGATTTCCAAGGAAATATTTCTTTGAAAATGTCAGAATTTCAGCATGATTTTCTATTAACAATTTTGAATCATTAATCTACAAAAGATTATATTTATGTGGATATATCTGCTTTTATACATGAACAGTAAAACATTATTCAGAACAGTCACAGCCTAAATGAAAGCTGATGAAACCATAAAGAGATAGTCTTATCACTGTGAAGTGATAAGTCTTCCTGTGATAATACTTTTGTAGGTATAGTATTATGTTTAATTATATTGCCATATCAGTTTGATCATTAAAATTTATAAGTCTATTTCATACAATCAAGGCCACAAGCACAGTGATTGCTGGTGTTATTTACTTATTGTTAACTCTGATTCGGATAGTTTCATAGTCAGTGTTTCATAAGGCACTCAGATATTTTTTTGCATTAAAAAAAACCCAGCAATTTGTCTGTTAGCAGGTGACCTCTTAGGAAGGAAAATAAGTTCTAATTCCAGTACAATAAACCTAGAACTTGAATGGAATTACTGTTAAAATATTTACAATCTTACTTAAAAAGTGATTAAATTCTTGGTTTTATATGTTCTGGCATTTATATTTTCACAAAGGTGCTTATGAATATTTAGCTATACCACTCCAATAACTGCTGAAAATTTATTCTAAAGTGTGTTATTTTGTAGACTTCAGTAAATAACAACCTTGAGGTTTATGGCCTAAGTATGCTATGTTTTTCATCCACTATGTATCCAGCTTTCTTTGATTGCTGGGAATTAATTTGCAAAAGAAACACTTCATAGACGATACTTCTTATGCCCTGTAGCATTCTTAGATGTTGAAAGGGTCTTTAACTGTGGATTTAATTGCTTCAGTGGGTTTTAAAAAGCATTTATTAAATGTAGTGTTTTGTTGAAGGAAAATCACAAGATACAAGGGACAGAAATCTTGCTTTTCTGAAAGCTTAAGCAGTACCGGTGTATTAAGGTACTGCAGTGTCTTCACCAGGGCTTATCCCTGGCTTGATAAAGTGTTGAGGATCCACCAGATTCCTAGAGGAATTGGTTTAGAGCACTGTGTGTGCATGCATATGTGTGTGCACACAAGAGTGGGATATCATTTACTCTAATGCTGTGTACTGGGAAGTGCCCTTGCTGGCTCTGTGCATGGCCAGCATCCCACAAGCAGGTCTGTGAGACCTGGATATGAGGTCTCAGCAACAGTCATTGGATATTATGGCTTCACGTGGACAATTTGCATTTCGTTTCAACACAGAAATGAAATCATGCTCAAATTCTCAGTTAAATTATATATGGAAATTATTAGAATTGTAAACACGTCAACCTCCACAGTATTTGTTTTGTTAATGAGTTCCATTTATTTTATTCTATTCCTCTCATTTTAACTAGAGTATAGAACTGAATGCCATTTGTTAGGTGACACTTGTGAACTCACCAATTTATTTTCCTGAATAAGCCATGAAATGAGATGCTCACCCCCTCAGAGCCATTTTTACTAACCTGTCTTGAGGTGCACGTGCACGTGCATGTGCAAATACACACACACCCCCCATGTGAGCACTTCCCAAGTTATGTTCCAGTGGCAATTCCAGAATTTTTTTCTGAACCATAAAGGCCACGTGTAAATAAATTTTGAAGAGACTTCTGAACACTGATCTTGTTATGAGTATCCAAGATGCAAGTGTCTGTTGTACCAGCTCTGCTTCCTTTGTACCTGTCTCACCTGTTTTTGGCTAGCATTACCTCTAAGAATCTGCAAAGGGGTGCTGTTGTAAGTCTGTCAGAATCCCCCTCCACCTCTACATGCCAAATGATGGGGAGAAGCAGTCAGGCCATGCCTGCATCTTCTTGTAGCCTTTTCTCTCTCCCATCTCTGCTCTGACCTCTTGGTCACCTCCCTGCAGTTCATTGCTATCAGTCTCATCTATGAGCATATTTCACAGCAGCTTGGTACAACCCCTGTGTTTCCCCTGTTCTGGGGCTTTAACATGCACTTACTTCAATAGTACAGCACACACATTTACATCTAGGCTTCAGGTTCAGATACTCCTCGTTGGAGACAGGCAGATAAAACTGCTCCCTGTCCTTCGCTGTCTTGCACAAGTACATGCGTACCTTGATACAGTCATATGCCACTTGATGCAATAAATTTTCTGCACAGTTCTCTTGAAAACATATTTCCGTTGGCTGTTTTATGATAAATTAACTATATAGTGCCAAATTAATCTTTCAGGTCAGAGAATTTTCCTTAAGTCTCACTGCATGCAGTTGGATAATAAAATTAGTTTATGCTACTACACAATTTAGAACTGCAACATTTAATAAATCCAGATATTAATTTGACTATTATAATACCAGATATCAGCATCCTAAATAATTAACCTGAATTTTAAAAGTATTATTTTTTCTGACAACATACTTATTTGCAGGCTATTACATAGCACAGAGGACTTGTCTTTGCCAAATACATTTTTCATTCGTTAGTTTTAACCAGTCTCAATAGATCTGACTGCCACCATGCAGAGAAGCAGAACAAAGTAGATAAGTGAATGAATTTCCATTTTATCCCAAGCTCAAAAATTCTTCAGGCAAATCTATTCAAAGTACATATAAATTAAAATATAATTTGCTCTTTTTTTCCACTTCAGAAGTTAATGCCTGTGTTCTTTGTTTAGTCTCTATTATTCATATCACTTCAAGTTCTAGGTCACTGCATACAGGCAGCTGATGTTTAGAGACTGATCTTAGTGGGGCTTAATTGGCTGTCTTGTGAAAATTATGTTTCCTAAACAAAGATCAAAATGCATTCCTACTGGCAGACCTCTTTTTCCGCAGGAAAATATCTATGAGTGAGCACTTCAACAAAAAAATACAATGAGCACTGGTATTGTTTCTTAGTTTAATTTTTCTTCAGACATAGTTTGATTTTTATTATTATTTATGGAAATGGCTATTATGGACTTCAGGGATAAATGCATAAAATCTTGTTCCCTTTTTTGGATTTTATTTGTCAAGATTCTTTGTGCAGAGTTGAGGTCTTCTTTTGTAATGTGATCACTTGAAGATTCCAGTCTAAACATGATATGACAATACAAACCCCAAATATACCCAATATAGAAAACATAGACGTGGTTAAATTGCAAAAAGTCAGCATAAAAATCTTTAAACATTCATCTATCCTGACATCATCTCTCGGAATGTGTCTGGATAGTGGTTCCATAGGGTAGGCTTTTGGGGGGTGCAGAAGAGTATTATTAATTTCTCCAACATTGCTTTTTCATTCAATCCAAAATGTTAGTGATTTCTCCAACTTTATTTTAGAAATATCTAATCATTATAGCTAAATTGACTTATTTCTATCGAAAAACATTTCTTGCTAGCTCTTTTATTGAGAACTGCAGGTCAACATCCTCACCCTGTCTTTCATCTTTGGCTAAAAGCATTCTCTCATTCTTTATAAAGGATTTTCTTAAGACCTGGAGCCTGAGTGACAGATCTAAGAGACAGCCTGTCCTGTCCATTCACAAAGATAAAACTCTCACTACCTTGCATCCCAGCATCTGAGAGGATTTTTTTATTTCAGATTAGAAAAGACATTCTTCCTTATTAATAACCATAGAGATGCTGTTACAAATATTTTGTTTCTACTCCTGTTGAGAATATTTTAGACAATACAGGACATAACATGTTGCTTCAGGCCTGCCTGCACAATCCAGCCTACATGCAGAATGATGAGAACTGTGTGCCTTGAGCAGATGTGTGTCCTTGAGCAGCAGATGTGAGAAAGCTGCATGGAGGTAAACAAGAAGAAAGAATGTTATCCAGGGTGTTAGAAACCAGAGGATGGGAGGGCCTGAAAACGTCAGAGTGTGTGCCTTGTATAGGTGAGCCAATAAAGTTATAGCTATAGTGTGTGAAAACAGATGTAACCAATAGAGAGTTAGGATAGAGCGTGTGAACCCTGTAGGACCCTATATACCGTGTGTGATTTTTGCAATAAATGGAGCATTGACTATACATCCATGAGGAAGTGTCTTTGACTCTGGAGCTCCTTTTTTGCATCTTCTCGTTAAATACTCCTTTAAATTTTAACCATTATCCATCTCATTCTCTATTCTCCCTCTGCGTACCCATTCTGTACTGTGTTAAATATAGTACCCTTCTCTGTATCCCTCTTTTATCCAGTAATTTTTCCTTGACTAGAACACAATCATATTCTCTGCCATCCACCAGGAAAAATTTTCAACCAAATACCTTTGCTACTTGGAAAGAGCTACTTGTACGCAATTGTACTTGTCTTTATCTTCTTTAAGTAAACTCCTTTTTTATTAAAATCCCAAGGGGAAAAAATAATGGAAAAAATCAGGCAACAGATATGGTGGCAGGACTGCCTGTCATATTGATGTGCATTTTTTTTTTCCGGTGCTTGTACCTATCTGATGTTTCATCCCTTGTGTTTAGAATACTGATTCTCTGCAGAAGAGACCTTTTTATTATTGTTGTTGTTACTTTTTAATACAGTGGCATGCTAGCCCGTGAACGGGATTGATGCTAATATAGCTAATGACAATAACAACATTGGAAACTTACTATGGAAAATGATCATACACTGAATGCTCTTATGACCGGAGAACAGCAAAAAATGAACTTTTTACTCTCTTTTCCTTTACATTGAACTCTGACCTCTTTCCAGCTTGCAATATAGGCACCATAAAAGTAGTTAAGATTCTGGTCCAAGGCAAGGTATTACATGTTATCTGCAGTCATTTTAGGAAAAAATTATCATTTAACTTTCTGCCATTTACATTAATGCAATGAACCCAGTATAAGTTATATACAGTCTTTGAGCAGTCTTTTCTGAGACACACTGATCTTGTGTCCAGTAATGAGACTGTAACCAATCAGTTGTACTGTGATGATGAGCTGGAGAGCATTTACACTAGAAAATAAATTAGAACAAAGAACACAAACCTCCAGCAGATCAGTATGCTTCTTTGTGACGTGTTATCCCTTCTACTTATTTCTATGGCAATGGTGCATCTGACTGTGAACAAAGTAATAAGAATGAGGAAATTCTGTAGTCTTAGGTTGCTTTATGGAATTGTTAAAACCAGGACAAGAAGAAAGCACTAGATTCACAAGGCAGACTGAAACCATACAAATGTAAGGAAAATGTAATAAGTTAAGAACTTAAATGTAGTAAAGTGCTTTAGACAGGCAAAGATTTAGATATATAGGTGTCATTTGACTTCCAGAAATATAAAAGATGTTTTACCACCTAAAGTTCCTCTTGAATATAGGCAAAATTCAAATTTTTAAAATGCTAAATTTAACCAGTAAATTTAAAATGCTAAATTTAACCACTTTGAAGAAGCTACTCTTATTTTATGTTTAACCTATATTGAAGAATGTAAAAAGAACTTTTAAGGACTAGGTTTTGCTTTCAGTGAGATTTATAAAACATATTTTTCTCCATGTCCAACAGAATATATTTCAATTCCTTCTCTCAGTATGATGAGGATAATGGAACTTAAATCAGACTATGAGAAGACTCCAAATCCCATTTTCTTACATAATTCTGGGTCTCCATTGCTTAGAATTGGATTTTCCCTATAGCAATTAGCTATTCCCCTATAGTCCTGTATAAAGTCCCCTATATTAAGCCAAGCTATAAAACAATCATTCCAGTACCTACAGTATGTTTTAAGTAGAATTTAGAAACATACATCCAAAAGAATTATCTGTAAGAATACTGTTTAACCTAAGAACTGATTAAATGTTCAGTAACCCTTATGGGATTTATGATCTAGATATCTACAGTGTCTGTAGGGGTTTTCTCTCATGTCTTGAGTCTACAATGGTAGCATTTGTGTATGAGCTAATAATTCAAAGCTTTTTACAATGAGTGACCTAAACTACATAAAGTACAATTCAGTTCTATTTTAGGCATTAACATTAGGATGAGATTATGCCATGGAAGTACCCACTTAACTAACCATAAGGAGTCTACTTTGTATGCATGCATATTTACTCAGATGACTCATACTCCATTGGGTCTACATTTTTATTAGAAAACTTAATGTGTTGCCTGTTGTGTGTGCCCAAGTTCACCTTCATGGAGCGGTTCACCAGCTTTTGAGTGCCTCACTTGTACATAAGGCTGTTTCTAATTCAGTACTAGACCTAAATCTCCTGAGTTGAGTAATCTGGCAGGCGCAGTTTGAAACAAGCTATGCTGGAGTGACAACAGAAAGCACATTGCTGAGGACAAGAATCTGTGTGGGATCATGCAAATTCCAAGATGCAAATGAGGTACACGAGAAGTGAAAACTGCTTTAGGCTCTGAAGTTTTGTCAAACCTAAGAAAACAATTTCCTGCTCAGTCAATGGGTTACTTCTTCAGCATGAGGATGGATGTAAACACCCTCTGGAACACTGTATTTGTTCTGGATAATCACATATTCATGCTGACTTGTGATTTCCATACCCAGAGCCTGGGATGAAGAAATGGTAATGCACAATACCTGTTGTGAAATTTATTGCTTAAACTCAATGCTTAGTATTTAGTGAAGAGAGAATTCATCTACTCCAAACAAACCCACTCATATTCAGAAGTACAGAACACATTAAATTCTTTGAGAGAGGAGAGATACCCTCATGTGCAGCTAACATAGGATAGTACACTTTTTGAACCTATTAAAAAAGGAAGATCTGTGCTGCCATGTGCTTATATACCTATAAATATAAGTTGCATCTGTATAGTTATCTTTCTTTTGAAAGCACTTATCTGACAGAATGGTTCCTATTCCAGTAGGTTTACCTTCTCCCTATGGAGTCCCATAGTTGTAATACTTGTCTGGCACACTGTTTTGAAGCTACAGATGCTATAATATCAAAAATATACTTCTGAGACACAGAAAGTGGATAAAAAGCCAAACACGAAGGGATATATTTCCTTTTTGAAACTGAAATTTCCTTATGTGAAAACTACAAGAATTTTAATGTATTTTAAATCATTTTTTTCATATCTCAACAATCAAAGATAATAGGACAGACATTACAAACATAAAGGAACAGTGTGTATCTTACCTTTCAAGATGCAAATACATGTAGTATTTGCATTCACACTTTCTGAGGCAGCTTTTGCCTGAGGGAGGCTCTCAGCTCCAAGGACCTAAAATAAAGCTAGAGGTGGGGGTAACATGAGAAACGAGTAAGTACCACATCTTTCTGCACCTAGAAATGTTAATACGGTAATACTGGTAACATTATTGAACCTAAAACTTGCTTGACACCCCTATCTCATTTACTATGAAATGATCATTTAGTAGAAAGACACTTTTTGTCAGGAGAGCCTACCACATAAGGCCTAAAATCCAATCAGAGAATGCATACAATGCAAGCTATCATGCAAGTTCAACTGCTGGCACCAGGGTGCTGTCTTGGTGTTGAATTATGCTAAAACCAGCCTGGTTTACCAGACTTCAAATACACATCTTGCTTTTTGAAGCAGGATTTGACAGATAAGCTAGTCTGCTGGCCTGTAGATATATGACTATCAGTCAATGACTTCATACTGTATATGTATGGCCAGTCTTCGCGAACGAAGATTTTTAGGAAAGGTCTTTTACCTTTCAAGCCTGCACAATGGATTTTTTAGGTGAGACACAGCCTGCGCTGAACTGAGCCCACCCTTTAATCCTAAGGTTCATCTGCCGGGGCCAAGCGCGCTTGGACAATGGCAGTGAGGTCCTCAGGACGTAGGTTTGTTTAGAGTGACCTTCTCATAGATGGATGGCCTTACAGGGCTGACGAGCTCCATCTGCCCGGGGGACTATAAAAGTTCATAAGGTCAGGTTCTTCTAGTGTGTATGCGTGGAGATTCCTCCCTTGGTTGGGGATGCCCTCCAAGGATGCTCCTCAAGGTTGAGAGAAAGAGATCTCTCCATGAGCATTGGTATGGGTGAGTTACATCAATCTCTACTTAATAATTATTTCTCTTTGCTAGATTTAATATAATTGTTTCAATAATTGCTTCAATATACTGCACTATCTTATACTATACTACTAGTAGTTTTAGCTTTTATATTGTGTAGTAAATAATTCTGATTAAGATATTTTGTCTGATCATTTGTAATAATAATGATTTATTTTATATAAATATAAAAAAATAAATATATGTGGTTCAATCACAGAGGTGTAATTCTTTAAATTTAAACTATTGACATAATCCAAGGCTAAGATTGGGTTCAACTGAATCTAGACTTGTCTCTGAGAAGGAGTTTAGAAAGCAAGGGAGAACTTTCTGCGCCTCGTTACTCAATGGTAGGACTTTTTAAAATAAATTTTTCTAACCCTTCCACTCCCTTTATCATCACATTTCATCAGCACAAAGCACCATCTACAGTTCATTTTGTCTAGGAAATTACTTCATCATTGCCGCTTACTTACTTGAATTTATTTTTGCGTTTAGAGAAATGGAACATAACCTGTTCATGCTTACTTTTCAAAAAACTAGGTCAAACATTTGGAGATATATAAAGTATGTTGTTCACAGAAGCAATAGGCTATAAATCATCTGTTCTTTTGGAATATGATCATTCCCTAGTAAATTAATGTCACTTTACAGGTGGGAATCTCAAGGATAACATTCAGTATTTCCCTAGGAAACTACTACTCTAAGAGTGATACTTTCTACTGTGCAGTTGAAATAAAAATTCCAGTGGGAGAAGGACACCACAAATTAAGCCTTTTCTTTACTCATCCAAAACATCAGATTGCTATTAATATATAGGAGAAAAAAAAACCCTGAAAAACAGAGACTTTTGAGTCAAAAGTAAAGAATAGAGAATAGGAACAAAGGCTGACCTAACCATCAAACTGTTTGGACTGTTTGTGCTATGCTGTGTTGCTCCTCCAGCAGATGTCAAGGTGGTTAAAGACCCCCACAAGAATCAGCACTTGTGACTTTGAGGCTGCTTCAAACTGCCTATAGAAGGCTTCCATCCACTTCTTCCTCCTGATCAGTGGCCTGTAGCAAACACGCACAACACTGTCACCGTTACTAGTCTGCCCTTTAATCCTAACCATAAATTAATCTCATTAATCACTAAAAAAATACTCTTCAGCAAGGTGATTTTCTGAATGATTCATTTAAGTGAAAGTACTGAAAACTTTAGATAGAAAGCCTGTCAAGGCACAATTGTGGTTTATCTGGGAATCTCACTAAAAAGTATTCTACAAAAAGTATTTTTCTGGGTGCTGGATTTGTGTCTTTAATTTCTGTGGGAGATTCCATAAAATGTTTATCAATTTTGTCATCTGCATTAAGGAACTTGTTCTCCTCTAGTTTTGTCAGAGGAAACATTGGCTTTCTGATGCTTGTTTTTTTACAGTCAGAACAGTCATGTTCTGAATGGACTTTTTTTTCATTTTGTTTAAATCACTTGGCACTTGCATATGTATGGTCTCTGACATGGAGGAGACCTGGGTGGTCCCTATCATTAGTTTTCAACCAAAAGGAACAAATGAACTAGAGCAATGAATTCTGTAATAGGATCCCTGGCGACTATAATTTAGTTTCAGCACCTCATAGACTACATTTTACTCACAAGGTCCTATTTGAATTTTCTAGCAAACATTCATGCATTCATGTATAATTTGTTGTCTAAGGCATATAATTTCTTTAAACTCCTACTAGGATAAATTTCTATTCCAGTAGACCTCAGTGTGTATAACCTCTGGATGGGAAGCTTACCTAAAAAGAATGACATTGTGCTTATGCCCACAGGAAACACATTGAAACTTGTTCTCTGAACTGAATAGCTAGGTTACAGCCACGGTTTTCATTACAAAATCTTGACTTGTAATATTTAAAAAATTTCAATTTGCTATGCATCTATTCACTGTATATAAAGATTTAGCTGTAGAGTCATTCTGTCCTTTAACAGTAGATTTCAAAAAGCCTCAGCAACAACAACAGTCAGGAAACCCTCAAAAAATTTTATTCTATTAAAAGACTGAATTTACTTCAGACTAGGAAGAGCTGGGAATTGTACAGTTTCCAATGTTTAAAATACTGAATCCTGTAGTAAATTTTGCACTTTGAGGGTACATGTAGTGTATATGAAAATGAACCTGTTGGATCATTCAGTCCAGTAACTTACAGGCAGGCAATTACATCATGCCATATACTGTAGTTATCTAAATGCAACATGACATTTCTGCATCCATTAGGGATGCAATATCCAAGGGTTGTTTTAGATTTGTCCATTGGGAAGTCACCATGGAATATTTAAACTGCAGCTCCACTGTCCTCTGCTCAGAGGTCACTCGAAGCTGATCCATTCATGCCCTGCAGTAAATGAGAGGCAATCAACCCTTCTTCCACCGAACGAAAAGCTGCCTCACCTTGTCTTGATTATGCCAAGACAGTGAGCCTCTCTTGTGGGCAGATACTACGAGTGATTGAGTAACTGACCTCTTATATATGTGGGATGAGAAAAGCTCAGTTGCCTTCTGTGGAAGTAGAGCAAGTTAGCTTACCTTCACCACTGGAGAGAAGAAACTTCTTATCACAGTGGGAGTATCAGTATTCATTCAGCTTTGATACCTCATTAACTTGGACAATTCAAAGTACTTTATTCTGAACTTATTTAAAATACTTCTACTAACCTGACCTTGGGAATTTAAGATTTAGATCCTTTTCAATTAGGTTAAACACAATGATCTGACATCCACCTTTAAATAATGATTTGTGTTCCTTTACAAGGAAGTAATTTCCGAAACAAACTCTCTGATGGTTAGACAACTGTTTTTGAATTTTCACTTACAGTTATTCATGGCAATTATCCTTGTTTGTTCTTGGGATAACATTTACCTTCAGTTTGTGTATCCTTTATTCCCCAGTGCACTTACAGGTAGCAGTCTTGACCCTTCACAGCTATACAAGATAAACTCTTTTACCTCACCCTGTGTGTTACATTTTGTTCTCTGATACAGCTAATAGACTTTCTTCACATCTGCATTCCAAATTCATCTGCCGTGAACACGTGTGCAATGATTACATTATTACCAGGGAAGTTTCAATAGGGTCTTTTAAAAAGAGTTATTATGATCCTCCAGTGTGTTAGAATATCATTCCTAAAGCAACTTCAGATAAATTAGCTTTTTTAGTATCAAAGTATACTAGTTCATAAGTATGTTGTAACTATCTAATGTTAGATGGTTGTCTCCCTGTGTTTCTTCTGCTTACTGATTTAACATCTAAATGCAAAAATTCAGGGGGGTTAATTTTCTTGATGAAATTTTGCTCAGTTCTATTAGATAAAAACATTCAATACCTAATTCCTTGAAAAAGTACTTAAATTTGTGTCTTTGTAAAATGTCCGTAATGTAAACCAGTTTTCATGCCACCAGCATGAGGTGAGGAATGCACTACTCATATCTCCCCACTTGGTATTCTCTTTTCATCACAACCAGCTACCTTCTTGTCCTTAACAAGTTTCATGTTTGTTCAGCAATTTTTCTGTCAACAACCATCAACTCTAACTATTTTTCAACAATATTGCACAGATTTAATCCTACAAGATGAGGTGTTTTATAAAGCAAGATAGAAGAGTAATTTGGCACTCCTAATCTGGGAGTCCAATTGCTCTTAACTCATTTTCCATTATGCAGTGGCTTTAATAAATTCCCCTTTCAATACCTGTTTTGTTGTCTGCCACACTCTGGCATCAAAGTAATGAAGCCATGCTCTGCAAGGACATATCTGACGACAATAAGTTGGTTTGTTTGGGGTTATTTTGGTGGTGGGGGGGGGGTTTTGGTTTGGTTTTTTTGGGGGGGGGGGGTGGTTGGTTTGTTTTGTTGTTTTGGTTTGGGGTTTTTTTTTTGTTTGGTCTGTTTTTTCTCCTGAAGATATAATTCCTGACTGGTTTTCCTATCTATAAGTGATAAGAAAGTAGGGTTTGCTCTTCCTTGGCTTTGAAAGAATATCATATTAAACATCTCAATATTTAGGATCATTCTTTAGCTGAAGAGGCTCCATTTTTGAAATTTTGACAAAGATTTTATGTCAGACAATGGTGTACAGAATACTAGAACTAAATAGATGCTAGTTAGACTCCAAACATTTTAGTCATTATGACTTTTTCTTTCTCAGTCATGCAGAACTCTTCTGTCTTATGATTAAAAAGATAACTCCAATACTTATAAGATTTAAATATATTACAAGAAAAAATCCAATAAAATTTGTGCTAAAGATCCATTTGTAGTATAACAAAAAAATTGTTTCTTTTTCAAATCAACTGTAGTAATAAATATTACCAATATATAACGAGATAATATTTGGTGTAAACTAAATGATTAACTCATAAATGCCCTATTTGACCATGTGACAACATTCCATCCAAATACTTTAAGTTTCCCTGGATCTTTTAAATTTTGGAGATGCCTTTGGATTAACAGGTAATATATGTTTGGGTTAATGTATTTTAACTTAATAAAATTTTTTAAAGGGAGGAAAATAATTGCAGAGAGGTTGGATGGCCTGCATTCTCATTTAACATAAACCAGATGCTGGTAGAGGTTTAATTCCATTAAGTAATATTTGGTTTCCACACTCACATGTAGAATGAGAATCAGAATCAGACTCATGCAGGGCCACTCCATCAATTCTGAATAGCCCAGATGATTTTAAGGATAAAAGGAAGGCACAAGAGGTCAAGCAATCACTCAATGAAAAGAAAAATGCAGAAGAACTTGGAAAAAAGGCTAAAGATGAAGGTCTGTGTTTTATCTTTTTATTGATAGGACATATTAAACATGAAATTAGTGTCTATGGTGAAAGCTATGATAATATCACTGATTGACACAGAAGAAGAAATTTTAGAGTGTTTTGAAAGAACAGGTTGAATTTGCAATGTGCTACAATTTGAAGAAAGGAAGACACATTGCAAGTAGCACAGAAAAACGTCTAATGGGATCACTGCAACAAAACCGTCATTGCTTTCTTGATATCAACCCCACCTAGTGTCACAGAGATATTGGTCCCAGTCCTACTCTTTATTTAACTTGGTTTACATCAGGTTAATACAGCAAAGAATTCAGGTGCTAACCTGCTTGACACAATCTATCCAGCCACAAGTGGAGGTTGTTTATTGCCTGTACACTGCTATATGCTATGCTTAGTATTACCGGCGCAGAGAATACAAACAGGAAGGAGAAGGTGCCAGGAAAGCTTCTGTATGCTTCAGCTGCCCCCAGAAAATGAAGCAATGTTTCCATATCCATCAGACATGCCCTAAAAAATGTGGAGCAGCCATGATCTACCTCAATCTACATTGTCAGGATTATGTACAGTCTATGCTCTGTCTTCCCACGTGGCATGTCCTTGTTTTGCTCTGTGACCCTTGGCCGTAACATGTCAGAGAAAATCTTTGGGACAGATTCATATATCAAGCAAAAGGATATTTATGAACTTCTGTTCAGTCACTTCCCTTTATAATTAAATGTCCAGAATCTTTTGTAGGCCAACTAGCATATTTTATACAGTTGTAAACAGCATCCCAGAAAAAGCTTTTGTCAGTTAAAGGAAACTATTGTCAAAGTACCTAGTACAGATGAATATATACTTCAATTTCTTGAAAGTAATATATCAGAAAATATTTTCCAGAAGAATAAAAACATCATTCTTAAGGCAGATAGTCAAGAAATAAGATAATTTCCTTTCCATCAAATAATAAGAGAATAAAAATGCATTAAAGTATTTATGTCTGGAAAGACATTCAATATAAAAAAACTTACCCATTTTGGAAAATCTATAGGTGTGAAATATCTGAAACAGGAAAGAATTACACTGTCTTGAACACTGAATTTAACTTTCCATTAGTTTATGATTAAATTATGCTGATGTGAGGGTTATTGTGCCCTTGAGCCAAAGTTTAACAGTCCACTTACAGTCTAGTAATAGAGATTTTAAGAAATGATGATTCTGCCATAATTCTGGTATTATAATAGATATATTTGGATGACTGCTCACATACAAATGTATTCAAATGAAAAGAACATCATATCAATCATGATCTGCACACATCATGGATTTTTTCTGGCACTTTATCTATTTAAATTACATCTAAATTATAAATACTGTGAATATCAGCAGTTAAAGTAATATTAGCCTAACAACAAAGGAGATGGATAGCCGAAACATTTTGTTACTTCACTGTGACCTACAACTTCATTGCATTTTATGATACTATTGCAAGACTTTTATTGAAGTGACATATCACATGCCTCAAATTGTATACTGCATGGCCTATAAGGCCCTGAAATAAGATGTCCGATGTTACTTACTTCTTTAACATCATAGATATTTTGACATCTTCCTTGCATGTATGCTACCCTAGTGATATTTTCTTAAAGAAGTTTTTCTGAGGCAAAGTGGCAACAACTATACTTCAAAACTACATCCAGTAGCAGGCACATGCCTTGAAATAAAATCTCTTTTCCTAAGGACATTTTCTGCCTTTTCCCTTTTTCCAAAATTGCGGGGGGGAAGAAAAGCACATCAAATCAGAAAGACTTTTTATTAAAAAGTCTGCAGATAAGTAAAAATCATTCATTATCTAAACTTTTGGAAAACCTGTAGGACTAAATATAAGCATTTCTGCTTAGGAAAAATCACAAAGTTTTACAAGTAAGCCAAGCTGCTCCTCTTACCAGGTCAACATGATCCATGTAACTCATCAGTGAGAAAAGGTTCAATTACATATTCAATCTGTACTTAATGGCAAGTATATAGAAAAAACAGTATATACAAGTCTCACTTGCACCCTGCCCTGATCTGAGAGTAAATAAATGTATGGAAGAGCAGCTGTGGCTCTAAAAGCTCTGTGATTAGTTAAAAAAACCACAGGAGCACAAGAACAAAATATCAGTCTGTCTCAGTGTTCTCCCTCTGAGAGTGGCTAAGAGTATTCTTGGGAAAACTGTAAGAAACATGGTCTGTATAGAGAAATCATTTCTAGAAAAGAGTAACTTAGTACTTTTAAATAGAGGTGGTGCTTGAACCATAATGTTAAATATTCTCTGGTGGAGCTAAACATTATGAATTTCTTTTTGAAAGCATTTATGCTTTGACCTCCATGAGACTTGTAACAATGAGATCCAGAGTTTAATAATGGAGACACAGTGTACACTGTTCCCAGTTTACCTTCTCCACACAATATTTGCTTTTATGAACTTCCATTGTCTTTTCCCTCATCTCTTTTTCAAACCTGAAGACTGCTTTGTCTGCTTTTCCACTTCTGCTTTTACAGCACTCTGTAGCAATGAGTTTCAGAGTTAAATAAATGAGGGGGAAAAAAGTCCCACACTACTTACAATGGTACAAACCATTATGTTATCTTTCTTTAAATATCCTTTCTAATTTGAAGAATTCTGGTCAACTTTTTAAGTAAGCTTCACTTTTCAATAGGAGGTTGCTTCAGACCTTTAATAACCTTTGCTACACTTCCCTGTGCCTTTCTGAGTTCTTTATTTCTTTTTGATAAAGGAAGCTTAGAACTTGCAGAAGTTTTTAAATTAAAGGCATGCCATGGATTCTTAGTGGTATAATGATTACTGTATTGGTTTCTCATTCCTTTTCAAATAATTCTTAACAGTATATTTGCTTTTCTGTCTGTTGTGGATCATGCAATGAGTTTTTCAGAGAACTTCTATTTTTTTTGAGTGGTTTTAAGTAATTAAAAGTCTATCATTATAGATATATTTTTCCCTATGTGCGTTGCTTCCCACTTGCCTACACTGAATTTCATTTGTCATTTTTTCACCTAATCATTCAGTATTGTGAAATTGTCCTGTCTTTCTAGGTAACCACTTGGAGTTTCTACTGTAAGAATATTGTTTAAGAGGCATATAGGAAGGGTAAATCATGCAGACCTGTTGTCATGTGAGAGAAGCTAATTAATGTCTTTTCTGACCTTTATTCAAGAACCAATGATAAGGTACATACATTTATCTACTTTGTATCTTTAGATGTACCTTTATAGGCAGACTGATATAAAATTAAGATTTATGTAAAACATACATTTTAATTTGAATTACACTTTACAATGAAATGTACACAATGAGTTAACAAAGGTGAGGAAAGAGGATTTACTTCTTGATAAGTCAAAAGTTGTTTATTAGCTAGCAAAGCAGATCATCATCATATGGTTAGGCTTCGGGAACGAAGATTTGGGTACAAAGTAGATAAAATTACATCTGAATTAACAAAGACACATTAACATTTCCAAGGATGTGGATTAATCTACTTTGCTTTAAGAGACATGACAATTTCTTGCAGAAGAAAGACATAAAAAAAGTTTGAGGAAAGAGATTTTATGTCTGAAACTTTGGAGGATTTCAAAGGAGAGATTGGCTATAAAACCCAACATGCATCACCAAGATAGTCTGCTCTCTAAAAATGCAGCATGAGGAGCATGATAAGCAAAAATAGAAAATTGCTGACAATCACCTTGCCCTGGCAACTTATCAAAAATCACCTAAATCTGAGAAAAAGGAAGAAAAAGATAGCTCTTTCTCACTTTAACAATAAAGCAAGCAGGTTAAACATAGTTTTGCTTCCACCACCCTGCCTTGTAAGCTGTTTTGCCTCTTTTGCATGTTGTAAGAAAAATAAATTCTTCTGCATTTTGCTTAACATGGAGTTAGATACATGGTAGACTGAAACACAACTGATAAGTTGTTAACAGTAAGACATTCCTCACACAGAAGTGAAAAACATCTATTAAACAAGCTTCCTAAAAGAACTCAGACTCCTGGGATAATTTTCTGAGTATCCAAAGCATAAAAGGGTGTGCATATTTTCATCTACTTAAAGCAGTTAGAGGAGTGGCACCCAAAGTTGGGTGGAGTGGGGTAGGTTGGGATTAGGTGGAATATGGGCAGTTAGAGCTGTCAGAAGGGTGACTAATGTTTTCTGTAACTATTGGCAGTCAGGTTGGTTTTCTGTATTGTGGACTCTGACTGGACCCTGTAAATGCCTGGTAAGTTTTCTTCAGCTGCTTATTATGATTGGATGTGAGAATTTTTCAGTTCATTATTCTTCATCCTTATGACTTTACTTAATGAGGTACTGGACAGCAGAGATCTATGCACAAAATTGTGGGTGTAACTTTTCTACCATTAAGAAATCTGTTCACGTATCCCAGTGTTATGATTCTTATTCTTCAGTCATTTCCTAATCCTTAGAAGAGGGCCTCTCTTCCCTCTCATATTTTTGAGTTTTTTTAAACAAAAGTACCTCATATGAATCAATTGCTCACACACTCACTGATTCCTCCCAATACACCTGCTCAATGTATCTTCTTTCCACAGTACGGAACATTTTTTGTATGTGTTTATTCATCCTGGTCTTTATTATAGTTTTTAACAAGCCACCTGATATTGAAATTTGGTCTCCAAACACTTTTCATGTTTTAAATCTCATTTTCCTCCCTCCTTTTCTTGAAACAGCTTTGAGATAAGCAGTAAATTATGCCCCAATTAGATATTTATCAGTTTAATCTTTGAGTGCCTCATGAACATTTGGGTCAGTGTAATTAATTCCACATTCCTATATTTTTGTTTCCAGCAACTTCAGAGTCTTAAATATCTAGATAATGGTCACAATTCTTGTCAGAGTAGAGGTCTGATGAACTTTCCTTTGACCACATCTTTCAGGTTAGTTTCTGGCCAGATACATTCAGTGACCAGAATATTTATGCACTAAACTACAATTTTTTGTATTATCCAACATTTTGTCTGGATATTCAAGTGAATTAAATTCTTATCTTAATATGAATTAAATACATCTCCTTTTCAAGCTAAGTGGAGAGTAAAAAGTAAAGCTAAAATATAATGATAAATTAGCAGAGATTAATTAAATTCTTCACTAACTGTTTCTTTATATGCATCATATAAAAGGAGGATGTCAAGAGGATGCAACCAGACTCTTCTTTGTGGTGCCAAGCAATGGGACAAGAGACAAAAGAGAGAAACTGATGCATAGGAAGTTCCACTTGAACAGAGTTCTCACACAGTGTTGATGGATAAAATGAGCACTTTTTAACTGTAACTGGTCTAAAGTATGCAGCAAGAGCATTCCCTTCTGGCCATACTTCTTCTCTTAATACCAAAAAAAAATTAAAGATGGATGAGGTGAACTCAATTGCATAGATGTCTCTCTATTAACTTGGAAAAAAAAATGCTTAATATATTCATGACAATTTGATGACATTTCTATAAAATTCAAACAATAGTCCTTTCAATGATTGCCAGCACTGGACAGTGACACAAACTGAAAGATATTTTTAGAATTAGTATAAAGAGAACATTTGTATATCAGTTACTTGCCAGGTAAATGCAGAGAAGTAAAATGGCACAGTAAAGTGTCAGCGAAACAGTCACATTAACCACAAAAATTAAAGCTTTGTAGAACAGCCACTGAAAGGGAAGCTATCTTCTCTTTCTTTTTTTTTTAATGAAAAATGTAAATAAATTTCTAAGCATTTAAGTAAAATACAAATATAATGATTACATATACAAAGCAACCCTTTGGATTAAAAGCATTTTAGCAGCCAGCTGAGACAGCTATAAAGAAAGCACTGATGTACTGAAGAAATAAGTGGTCCATTTTTACTTTTAAGGATGTTATATAATGTCATACAAATATGATTAGCGTGGCGCACAGGAAGCAATATATCATCCTTCTAAGCAAAAGTGTTTTTAAGTATGTTCACATGTTGTTTTACAACACAATCCACCATCACAATACTAAGTCCTATATGAATATTTACCCTAAGGCCTCATATAATTTTTTGGAAATAAAAAATTATCAGAATAAATTATTTCTAGATGATCTTCCTCTCATCTGAGAGTTCAAAGTTCAATTACTATGCAAGTGTTATTTTTTTTCTTATGTGAAATAGCTAAAATAGAACAAATAAGAACCAATATAGAGATGAGAAATGACATTGCTCTAATATCAGTATGTAAAGATACACTTGGATCCAAGCTAGTAACAAGTGCTTAAGGAGAGAAACAGGAATTATCAGGGAACAATTCTCTTGGCTGTTGTGGGTATCTGACAAAGAGCAGCTGAAACTCAGTTTGGGGTATCCATTTCTCTCCAACAATTATACTGGTAGCCTAAGGAAATTATCAGCCCCTAGCTTTTAGAAATCCGAATTTAGGTGAGATGAAGCATGTCTTTATTGACTGTTACACAAAGACATTGTAGTTAAATGAAGTGAACAGATGAAAGTGGGTCAATGGGGATAGAGAAGAAAAGGTGAAACTCTAATTTTTTCTGAGGTCATTTTAAAAATAAAAGCAAACGAAACAAAAAACCAAAACAAAAGAAAGAAAAAAACAAACCAAAACAAATAAAACCCACCACCTCCCAATGACTACACTCCTGTCATAGGAACCATGTTACCCTCTACACATTTTGCACCCACAGAATACTTGATGTGCTTTGGTTTTACTGGTGTTGCACTACCACAAATATGTGCCACCCTTTCCCCTTCTCCACCAACAGGTGAACAGTAATGCTCTTCATACAGAGATTATGTATGGTGTGTATTGTACTGGGTATGTGCTGTTAGCAGGGGCCCACCATCTCTGCTTCCAGGTCACAAGCGGGGAAAGTAACAGTGTTTGCCTAAAGCAAAACATCTTCACTGCTTTTCTTCTTGGGGTAGAAAGCTATTTATCATTGCATTCTCAGAACAAATTTCTGTAACATGGGGAGTGTTTTACAAAGCAATTTCTTTACAAAATGACCTTTCTGTCTTTTCTCATGTAATTGTATACTTCCCTTCTCTAAAGAAAGAATTGTGTATAAATAGATTTTACTGGTTTAGCCACTCTTCTTCGTTTTATCCAACACAATGCAAATCTCATTCATTCTTCCAGGTGCAAAGCCACTCTTTTCTCTTAGTCCTTGCATTTTTACCTTTCGTCACTTATCTTCAGAACCTTGCCCCATCTTCTCTTCCAGGTTCCCTCAATCTCTTACCGTTACAGCTCCAGAGGAAGACTGCAGCTGGAGAGGGGATAGGAACACAGATTTACACATAATGTTTAGTACAATTGATATTTAGACAAGGAATTTTTCTGCAGCCAGTAGGAGAGTGAGGTAGATTAAATTAGTTTGATGTTGTAAAGAAGTGAGTGACATTTTTATATTTTAATTAAGTGAAACTAGCAACCAGGAAAGAGTAGGAATGCAAGAGCAGGAGGAGAAAAAAAAAAAGAAAGGAAATGAAATAGCAGCTTGCAGGAAAAAATGAAAAAATAAGATTACTTTTCAGATTCTGTATTGTGAAGCAGGGGATTATAACAGGATGAATATGAAAATGTGAAGGTAACAGGAAACATAAGTGGGACTTCAATTACCTGTTTCTAATGATCTTTTTATCTTGAAGTCTGCAACAGAGAATAATCTGTTAATCAACAAAGCTAATTTTAAAAGACCATTCTGGGTATTACTGTTATCTGATGCAGCTTTTTTAATATCCTGTTTTTTTACAAGAAGCGATATATCATGGGTCAGATTCCCTTTCACTGTACATGCTGAGTGTAGTCACACTGATTTCAAGGAGAGAGTGTGGCGACTAAAATGTCACTCAGTAAAGCTCAGACATGACCAAATGTTTTTGTCTGTATATCCAGTCAATGTGCTAAATATAATATGGGAAAACATTTATGAATTATGCCCCCAAACACACCAGTACTTTTTTATACAAAGAGATACTCGTGTACGTCGACGTAAAATCATGGAGATCATAGACCAAGTTGTTTCTATCCAAATTCGGGCATGTATGGGAGATCGCTCAGCAAAAAACCCTAACCAACCAGAGCTTCTACATCACTTATGGAGAGATGAAGGTTTCAAAAGAGGTGGATTCAGATCCAGTGTAGTTAGGCCTCTAATTTTTCTCAGTGAAATAGTACAAGTTCCCAACTATGACAAATAGTGTCTGTCCAAAAAGGTACCTTCATTCTTTTTAATACATTATGTTTGTGCATTGTCTTTAATATAAATTTCTTCAAATATCTTTGACATTTTTAAAATCACAATCTAAACTTTAACTATTAAGTGTGAATAATATTAATGCACATAATATTTATGCCAAAATATTCCATTTGCTCAATTAGTTTTTTATAAGATGATCCACTACATTTAATTAATGTTATCAGAATATTATGGTCACAGAAACTGTGAAAGAAAAAGTGGTTTCTAAAGGTGCCTATCACTCTCACTACCTGAATAATAAGCTTAGACGACCCATTTAAATTAAGCACCTAACTTGGTGAAATTAAGGTATGTGCTGACTCTTGCATTATGGGAGTTTAGAAGCATCCAACTTTGATAGACATACAGAAGAAGAAAGTGTATATAGCATTTAATAGTATCTGACAGAGTTGTAAATGCACTTTCCTATGACACGTATCTCATGAAATGTGGAATATAATTTTGCAAGAATAGACAACTTCTACTCTTCATATCATCTGCTTTTATCACTGTCAATGCAAAGACAAATTCATTGATCAGCCCTCTGACCAAAGAAGTACTAAAAGCAGCAACCTTGCACTTTGATTTGGCTTTTTTCTCTCCTTTCTCTTTACTATATTGTATTTACATCCTGTAATTCTTATTGCAAGTTGCTCCCTGGGTTTTCTTGTGTTTGGAATCATAAATTCAGAACATTCTGCTTTAATTAGAGTATGTGTTACTTTTACTCTAGTTAAAGTTAAATTATCATCATGTTTTTGATGTAAGTGCCACAAGCCAGACTGTAAACACCACAAACTTTTCTTTTACCTTTATTGTATGTTAGGTGCAGAAATATAATTTACGATACTCAGATATTTCAGGCTAATGGTGGCAATGTTTTCCAACCTAACATTGTTTATGTCCCCAGCTTGTGTGCTTTTATCCTTGTAATCTCCACAGTCATGCATTGTGTCTGTGTGTTTGGCTTGTCCTCACAAGAAGATTTCTGTAGAAATCAGTGTGAAATGCTAATGGCTTTCCGATTGACTAGACTTGTTTAAAACTAACTTTTGGAGTATTATTGAAATCCAAAGTTCTTCCACATCTGTACGGTAGTATTAGTGTGTTTGCTGGGTCACAAGCATGTGATTATTTGAATATTCCTCTGTTAATTTGTAAGATTTTTGTGCAGAACTGTCCTCCTTTGTACATATCCACACAAAGAAGAAATATTCATGGCCGTTTGTTATGGAAGGCTTTCTTCCTCCCGCTCTTTTCTAATTATAAAGTGATGGCAATTGGTTTTGAGTGGTAAGTGTATTAGTTTGAATAGCAGCAATAACAAAGGTGCTAAAAGTATTCTTCTGTATGTTCAAATGGGGGAAAGGCATAATGTTTTATTGTTCCGTAGGGAGTTATAACAACTGTTTTAAATGTAAAGCTGCAACGAGTATTTTAGCAACTATCTGAACTCTGGAGAACAATAAAGTGCTTGTAAACTCACTTGAATAAGTTCACAACCTAAGGGGAAATAGCGAAAGTGAGAAAAAAATCTGAAACATCACTCCAATTACTATGATTCCTAAATGCTCACAGATGTTATTGGTGTTTAGGAAGTCAGTTCACCTTACCCATGCTACCTAATTACTTTCTAAGCCCTTTCCCTGCAGAATCAAATGAAAGCAGACATATATTTGTAAACACTTGGAGAATTTGAAATGTAATTTTATACATTTTATACATCCTCTGGGACAATTCAGTAATAGCAATATCCTTCTACAGTGGATAATCTTGCTGGTTTTCTCCTTTTGATCAATATGTTTCCATCTGTGTGCACATATATGGTGGGAAATTATTTTGTTGCACAGGCACACGGAGTTTTTTAAAAGCTAAAAATCTAATTTTTGTAGGTTGATTCCAGTAGGCAACTAAACACCATAATCTGCCTGTGTTTTTCTTGAATTAGGGGGACCAGAACTGAGCACAATACTCCAGGTGTGGCCTGACAAGCTCTGAGTTGGTTGGTCACATCTCTCTCTCTGTTAACAATACCTTCACTGCTGCAGCAGTGCACTGCTAACACATGTTCAGCTTCTCCATCAGGACCCACAGTTCCCTTTCATCAAGGCTGCTCCTCAGCCACAGAGATCCCAGCCTATACCGGGCTCTTTGGTTATGTTGAACCAGGTGCAGTCATAGGTCTGTACTTTCCTACTGAGAAAACAAAGTCAAATAAATAGATTATGCCACAAACTTCTATAAAGTAACTTGAAATTTTCTCATGAAAGATGGTAAAAATGAAAAAAAGAACAAAGAGATTAACAAGTATCTCAGATAATACTAAGCTCTTGTGTCCAAGTAACAACAATTTCAGAGCCCTGCTCACTAATACTGAGAATAAAACAGATGAGGTAGGATTTAGTTCTCTAAACACACAGCCAAATCGATTTTCCCTAGGATATTCTGCCTGGCTTACAATCATGTTTCTAGAAGCGTCATATGTTACCCATAAATCCATTATTGTATCTGCCAATCCAATGCAATCCTTTTAGCTAACATGGGATCTCAAAAATGTCTCTGCTTAGCCAAATTAATTTTTTCTCCCTGTTTGTGTGTCCCTTATTTCTTAATCTCCCTCTATGTTTAGTTTAGAAGTCATCCTGACATAGACACCTAAAGCCGTTACATTCTTATGAGACATGGAGTTTACAGGAGACCTGTCCCACTATGGACAGGAGCTAAAGACCAATTTAAATTTTCTAGTGTACCAAAAGTGGCACAAAATTCATATCTGCGAACAAATGAATTTTGTCCATTGGAATTATACTCCAGAAGATTATTAATATCACCTACATTAATCAGCTGCTCTGAATGTTCCCCTGGCAAGGCACAGAACTTCAATGACTATATACATCCTGCACTGACCACTGAGAGACCTAAAGGGCTTTTTTCTGTGGCTCTAACTAGGTGATGGAGACAGTGTAAATCCATCCTCAATAAATGGAATGTGTATTTTGGCCCAGCAACTATCTAGTGTTAGGGTCCCACTGTATCCCACTGGGGTTCAGAATAGTCCTCTAGTAGCAAATGCAGATTTTCTCCTAGTTCTGTGTGGAAAACAAGGTCACGGCATTGACATTTCAGGCTGATATCTAAGCAACCATTACCAAACATACAGTAGAAATACCCTCGAGACCCTTGGCCCATCAACGCTGCTGTTTGTTTTGGTGATGTGAAAAGATATATAGCTAAGGTAAAACTTTTATCTACCATAATTTGTCTCCTTCAATAATCAACAGCATCCAATAAGGTCAGAAAAACCTGTAATGATACATCTTTTATATTAAATAACTAATGTTTTAGATCAGTCATATGATTTCTCACTCTTGCTACAACTGAGATGTGTCAAGGTCTACTTTATATTGAGTAACATATTATTTCATATCTAGAATTGTATAAAAATCAATAGGCATATATCAGCCATGGCTACTGGAAGATTTTATCATCTGGATTTTTTGCTTCTATATTTTATTTCTTCTTACTATATTCCACAATTTACTCTATGATAAGAGGGTAAACAATAGTTTGTTGAGGTGATAGTGTTACTGATGCTTTGCTGCAAATCGCAATAATGAAAGATATAAGGAAACAACTGAGACTTCAATAAAGTGAGAAAGTCTAGGGGGCAAAATATGTATTATGAAGAAGGATAAATTACTTGACGTTGCCATGAATATACACATACTGGAGATTTGTACATGAAAGATAATACTGCAAAGAAAAGTTAAATTATGCTAGCAATACAGCTTTAAGGTAAGCCAGGAGTAACTTGGGAAAAAAAAGAGTCCATAAACATATTCAATGATTTTCTGAGTATGTTTTGACACGGATCCTCTTCAGTCTGCTTTATATTCAGCTATGGAACTTTGGAAAGATGGGAAGATACATGAAGAAATACAATGTCATTGAAACAGAACAAGAGCAGAGTTAGAACACTGATCAGGGACTTAAGTTGTCATCTATGGGATTGATTGAGTCACTAATTGTAGTATCAGTCAGTGTAGAAGATGTTTTTAAAAGTACTGAAATCCCCTCCTGTTGGCTATTAAATTTGGAAGTCTAGCAGTCACACCTGGCAATGCAATCTAAACATAAATTGATGGACAAAAATTTGGAAGTCTAGCAATCACACCTGGCAATGCAATCTAAACATAAACTGATGGACAAAAAGAAAAGTATCATTTTGAAAGGGTAAATCAAACTATACTACTGGCCCAAATTCACTTGCACGCACATTTGTGTGAGTTTTGTGGGGCTCCTGAGATGCAGACTAAAAATGTACCTAAGGAATACATTAAGTATGTAGAAAAAATATTAAGGGACCATTACTTAACTTCTGCTCAAGGTATATGCTGAGGTGTTCAACTGTCTCAAAGACTTCTTTGAACCCAGACATTTCATTAAGCTATAGACAGGGTTTTTTTGTTATCAAAGGTATGTTAGAAAGTAGCAATTGAAGTTTCTTAATTTAGAATATTATTCCCAGAGGGTCTGAGATTGAAGAGAAATCATGTGCACTTTCATGTCTTGTAGGAGTTGGGTTTTAGGAAGGATGCTGGATGAGGTATCCTGGGAAATGAAGTCCCGAAGTACTCCCATGCACATGGGTAGTGAGATACTCCTGGTGATTGGTCAAGGGAGTCACATGTTACTTTGAGGTGCATATATAAGCTGCTGTCTCATTTGAATAAAAAGGATTTGGCAATGAATCCCCAAGCTAGATGGGTCTGTATGGTTTATTTACTTATTATATTAATAAAGCAATAATCTCTACAATACACTTTCCACAAAAACAGTCCATGAGATATATGCTTTGATATCATTTGTAGGATGTTTATGTGTAATATATTATATATTGTTGTCAAATAATACCTTAACATTTGAAAATAGTATTTTTCGAGTCGCTAAATGTGACTGAAGAACTGTTTGAGAAAATAGTCCCTCCTTCCCTTGCAGCAATAAAATTAATTGGAGAGAAGCAAATACATTGATATTATAATGAAATCAGAATGCTGTGTGGTCTACATGAGGAAGCAGTCTTGAAAATACATTCTGAATTATCCTATGTAGCCTCATATAGTTGCATAGTCCCTCATATAGTTGCATAGTCCATCATCAGACTTTATCTGGGAAAGACAGGAGCTGAAGACATTAAAATTTAAAAGGCACATTTGCAGAGAATAGGTAATGAGTTCAAGAAAGATGATTGCAGTCAACTATTGTACAGAACATGTGTAATAAAAAAATCAGAACATATTTCAGGAAGAGATAGAAAGAGTAAAATCTTTATTAATACTCATAAAATCTAAGTGTCAGAAAGCAGCATAGAAATCAATGAGATCAAGCAATAGTCAAAAGGCAGATGTCAGGGATTTCAAATGCAGATATGGTAGGATAAATTGAAGAATGTTCGTATTTCTAAAGCAAGCAGAGCACGTGAAGCAATAGTATAATGTGAATAGTTGGCACCAGGAAGTTCGCAAGGATAGGGAGAACAAAACTGAATACTGTTCTTCCCAGACACAAACTAAATAAGAACTTCTTATATGGATTAACTTTTGGATAAAGTGTAGGGAGAACATGGCAGTAATTAAAAAAAAATAAATATTTAAATAGAAAAAACCAGATTAATTAAATTTCTAAAATGAGAAGCAGATTTCTACTGTAGACTGAATGTATTAAACTAGATTTTTAGTATGTCAGGGGAGTTCCATTACCTACACTGGACCCAGGCCCTAACATGGAAACAATATAGCTGGATTGAAAAAGCAGCATTTTCCCCACCAAGTGATGTACACCTGCCATCCTGTCAGTATAGGTATAGACTGACAGGCTCTCTTGTAAGTTCATAAAATATATTGCTTGTGTTTGGGTATTTATTAAAAAAAACCTTCATGTTTCTTGAAAGTGTTGTGGAAGCATTAAATGGAAGAAAGTTGCCTTTGCATATGCAAAAAGATTTGGAGCAGATTATTAAAGAAAAAAATCAATAAGAAATTATCAGCATGGTAATATCAGGGAAACTAAATTCTAGCTTCTCCAGGATTGGCAAGAATAGAGTAAATAACATCACCTTTAAGTTTCTTTACCTAATCTAATTCATCAAGAAACTCAGAATCTCTTTGTCACAGAGCAAAGTTTTGACAAATGGAAGAATTTCAGAGGGCCAATGTCAATATATGCAAAAAATAAACTTAATATAAAGAATAATACATTAAAAAAGAAAACAGCAAATTTCCCATAAATAAAATGTTACAAAGCAATATCAGTGATTAATACGGGGTTCGACCAGGAAAATATCCCAAGGGTTCTGCCTAGTCATAAATGCTTTAGCTACTTTCATTTTTTGTGAGATACTTGATATGGCAGATTGATATGGCATCGGCTGCATGTTTTGCAACAGTAGCAACGTAGGCAACCCATAACATTTCTCTGGAGGACCTGGCAGACTACATATACAAGGGAAGATGCTAAATATGGACAGGCAAGCTGGGCCTTTCATTTAACTATGGATATTTGTGCAAGTGATAGATTGAGTCAGATTCTGTTCCAAATAAAAACAGGGGATAAAGGTCCCTAGTGTTTAATAAACATGAGAGGTTTGCTGATCAGAAGAGTCACAAAGTTGAGTCTCTTCTGCAGAGAAAAGTCTCTTCTTCTATTGTTAGGCAGGTTTCCAGCACTTCTGGGAAGGTGCACAATATTCTTCAGTTTGCAGCTTCACCACCATAGTCTATGTCTAAATTATATTAGAGGTATAAAGCCAAGGAATGAAGGACACAATTTCTTTTCTTGTAAATATATTTCCAAAAATATCAAGATAAATGGGTAAAGATGGCCTTCAGCTTTGCTTAGAAAGGACACTGAAAGGTGAAGATCAGTTTGAATTTAATCCAGTATCCTATGGGTAGCATTATAAGAAATGCTACTCAGTATATAGGCATAAATAATATCTACTGCAAAGACATGTAAGCAGTAAAGTCACACTTGTAAATCACTCCAGGATCTAAAATTATAAAACCAAGTGATAAAGTAAAATGTCAAGTTTCGCTAAGTTCTGAGCCAAACTAGATAGAAGTTAAAAAAGTTGTACTCTGACTCAAATAATGTTTTGATTTTAAGATATTCTGAATTTCTACTTTCACTGGGAGGTGAACTCCCCAATATAAGAAACTGAGATCTTTGGAAACAACTTGAACAAATTACTTTACTTGATTTGAATGAAACACAATTCATATATCCATTTTTAGAGAATAAAGGGTTCCAAAATCTTGGTCTATGGAGATAATCTTTAATAGGGGGAAATTCTATTAGCTCTGAAATGTCTACTCACTTTTGCAACAGCCTGTCATCAGGTTCCTCTTGGGAAATCAATGGAAAAAGCTCAGGTTTCAGTGCATGAACCATAGGGATAAAGATAGCAGGCCTTCTCCACCTTTTGTTGTTGTTCTCTTTTTGGGTTTTGTTTGGTTGGTTGTTGGTTGGGATTTTTTGTTTGTTTGTTTTCAGGGTTTTTTGTGAGTTTAATTTGTAACTGGAAGATAAATTCACTGACATGTTTTGGTTCTTAACCTTAAACTAAGATAACATTTATAAGCATCATCTTAATAATGATTCCTAGAAGTAGGCTTCTGAATAAATTATACCCATTATAACATTTCAGAGAAAATGATTCTGAAATACTCAATAAATTATTTAGTGGCAACATTTTACAATGTAGTTCAAGTGATGACTCTTAAACAGCTTTCAATCAGGAAAATTTCCTTTGCAAGAGGATGTGCCATCTTTTGCAAAGGTCCAGAATTTGCACACAGATTTATGATGTATACTGTGTGTGTGCATAACTAACATTTACACACAATCAAAATTTGTACAAAAGTGATCTACCCAGCATAACATGGCACCACACCTGCACCAGCTGAAAACAGATGCAGGGCAACAGTACTGCTGTGTTAACAAGTTTTTTTCAATCCCAAATGTTGTCAGGTTAGACTAATGTCTGTCATATAGAGTGAAAATATGCTTTTTGTTAGACACAAACCATATCAGGATACTACATATTCCTACCGCAATTTTTTTCATTTGAAAGCATGCCCATTAATTAATTTATTATTTTAAATCAGTTAAAAAGTCATGGCCTTTTAAGAATTTTGACATCTGTGTCTGTCTTTATTTTATTTCAAATTATCATGGAAATGGAACAAACACGAAGTTTAGTCTTCTGTCATTAACATGCCTTGAAATTTTGGTCATAATTGCATTTGGGGAAATTAAGTTGTAATTTAGCTTCTCTCTAATTGTTATTACATAAACTACAGACAGGTCAGGGGAACACCATATGTAACTCATCAGTTACATACTGTGACACCAGGGGTAGTACCTTGTCACGCTTACTTTAGTCTTTAAAACTAATTTGCATGCAGCAATTCAATTTCCTTCAATGAATGACTGCTATTAATGTGCCAAGGATTCTGATTTGTAGGTTTTTCATTCAACTCTTGCTGCTTTCTAAAGGTTCTGTGGTCAATTGCTTTTTAGGCACTTGGGCATGAATAACAATTTACAGCACTGCTGCCTTGTCAATCCTGCTTAAATTACTCAGCATCAGGGAAAGAACTGAAACAGTAGCACAGGGAAAATCTTTTGATGTGAGACAATACACCAGTCTGCAGAGACATGAGAACTGTGTTTGCCCTCCCTTTAGACCACAGACTACTCCAAAACCCAGGAGAGATAATATGTGGACAATGAAAATGAAAAGTCAGATTAATCCCCCTTGGCACTGTAAACAGTAACATAAATTGGTGCTCTCTCTTGCCTGTACCACAAGCATTGATTAAATGAGCACTTCCAGGTTATAGCATGCTTGATTTCCTCGAAAGGTCACTGCCTTTGGCATAATCATAACATAATTAATATTTAGTTGTGACCATTTCCATTCTAAACCAAATTTTCATTAAGGATTTTTTCTTAAATGATATTGAGCAATACGGTATACTAGTTTCATCACATTACATTATTTCATATTATTTTGGATTTTTTCCACTTAATATGTATTTTATATATAGACCTATGCATTATATATAGCCATGTATATTATGCATATGGGAATCCAGAAATAGTTTAAGATTTTTATTCTATTCAGTATGTATATATTCTTTGAGGAAATTTTTAAATTTACCTACATTTTGAAAAATTCAAGGTAATGAAATAGCTGTCTGGGTGACTCAGATGAAAGGATGATTAGCTAAGTTGTTTAGAGCATGGTGCTAATAATGCCAGGATTGCAGGTTCAATCCCTCCATTCACTTCAGAGTTGGACTTGATGATCCTTATGGTTCCCTTCCAACTCAGAATATTTTTTTAAAGGCTGATGATTATATAGTTGTTATTTCCTGATAGTCCAGATGGTACTATTAATTACTAATAATCATCTATATAGTACTCTGAACATAAGTGCCATTGTGTGAAAGATAAATTCAGTGGACTGTGGAGATCACAATAACACACCATACAAAAGAAAGAAAGACAAAGTATGGGACACATGGGAAACTAGAGATAAAGAATAGTGCTCAGTAATATAGAAAAGACTGCCTAGAAAAATGAGTGCTCCGAAAGGGTTTGAAGGAAGAGATGAAGGTATATGGTCTGTTCACAGGGCTGCCAGAGACCTCTTGAGTCAGCTGCCTGCAGACAAATCAAACACGAAATCACTTTCATAAACCCTCCAAGTTCTATCTTTAAAGCATTTGGGGGTGAATTGCCCTCAGTACTTCTGCCTAGAAAACTGACCCAGAACTGTGCTCTGACAGAACTCGTCTTCTCATTCCAGCTTCAGCTTACTCATAGTGAGTTGAGTCACCTGTTCTCATGCCAGTCTGATCTTTTATTTAAAAAAAAAAGTTTTCTCTCACATGCTTGCCCCCATGACATACTCATATTAAGTAACAATATCTTCCCTCGTGTTTCATTTTGCTGGATTAATCTCTTTTCCTGAGAGCTGTGCTCTTCATTTCCCTAAAAACCTACACCCTTTCTCTTCAGATGTTGTGATTTCAGTTCATTCTTCCTTAAAATGTTGACCATGGAACGTGATACGAGATTTGAAATCTCACCAGGGCCTTTAAAATTACATAGAGGTTTCACTCTGTCAATTCAGCTCCTGAGAGCACCTCTCCAGATACACTGTAGAATCACCACTGGGTTTTCATGATCATTTCTCTGTGATAGGATATAGCCATTCTGAAATCCTGTCATTAGCTAGTACCATTAATCATTTCACAGAGGAAGTATTGCCTAGCAGAATTTTTTTTCTTACTGCAAGCATTAGGATGCTTTAGCAAGTAGACAAAATCAGCCTACAAGAATGCTTTCAAATGCCAGTGATATATAGACCCAAAAAAACCCCTGAGATCTGGATGATTACTCTGCATACTGCACACAACCGAAAGAAGATGGATGATTCTGTTACCTCATCCAAAAACATCATCATCTAAGGGTGATACAAACCTGGAGCTAAACAGAAGAATCATTATATGTGAATTTCTGTTAGCATGATAACATACTGACCTGGTTTTTCTGAATTTTTAACGTTGAGATTTTATTGTTTGCTAGAGTCCAAGCATTGCTTTCACCAATATGAATCCTTCCAATGCAGAACTCTCTGTTTCTTTTTTTGTTCTTACAGAAATGCTTATTTCCTCCATAGGTTCTGCATCCCTTCTTTAGAAAGTGGTTGTTCCTATTCCTTAAAGAAAGAGGCTGTCATATCCCTTACCCAATTCACTTCAACAACTAGTTTACCTCAATGTATCTAATCTCCTCAAATATTGAATCTTAGTTACTGGCATGCTCCTCTGAGTCTTTCATCTGATTTGCACTCAAATCCTAATCTAGTTGTAGATGCTTTATCACAGTAAAACTTCTATTAGATTTTTACACTGGTTCTTTCCACTGTTGGTTTCTTAGACTTTAAGCCAGTTACCTCAATCAACTCTGCTGTCTCATCTGAGGGTAGCAATTAACTGCTTCCTGCACTCCCTCGCACACTTAACTGTTCTGTGCTGCTCACAGCACAGGATCCCAAACAGCCTCTGTAAGCTGTGAACTATAGCCGCACTATCCTTACTAAATACAGCTAAGGCCTTGAGTCTCACCCTTACAATGGACAACACAGAAAGAGACTGGACACAGGGAGCAATGCAGTGTAGAAAACTCATCACAATTCTGTGTCTATTCATCAACTTGTTAATGATATTGTCACCTCTAAGAAATAAGGAAATGAAACAAGGTAGATTGGGAGGGGAAATTCTGTGTGCCTATAGAAGATATATCCAAGAGAACACCTAGAGAAATTAAATTAGAAAAAATTTGAGGATCCCATGGATAATGTGGTTCTTTCACATTAAAGTAAAATTCAAATTTTCATAAGAGTAAAATGATATGAAGTATGTCTGTTCATGAATATAAGTGATCTCTAGTTTACCACCTTGTTTAGGATGTCACTACATATATGTTAAAAGATTTCTTACAGGTGCATATATTCTCCAGAAATAAAATTTTAATCCTCTGATGAGGTCTTGATTGGGACAGAAAATTGCAGGAATTCGTTCCAACCAACCTCACAGCTGTAAGTCACATTTACACTTCTTTATACACCTGCATCTCTGGGGTATCAGAGCATTTCTTAAGCATTAATGAACTAATCTTTTGCTACTTCACTGTAAAGAGTCTCATATGTCAGCCCAGTGCCTTAATCACAAAGCATGTTGAATTATGAAAAGCTCTCTCAAGTCTTTGATCACAATTCAAACTAAATGGGTCATTCAAAAAACATGCAAAATATCAGTTAATTAAAATTTTGATTTTTTGCTTTTTTGTTTCCTTGTTTAAGGTCAAACACAGAAGCATCAAGTTACTGAAAGAAATGTTGTGATTTTATTCATAATTTGATTAAGTTCCTGACATGGTACTTATACAGTGTTCAGTGTTTCCTGCTAGAAACAACCTAGAGATTGCACATACTGTGTACCGATTCTAAGAGTTAGCCCTTGCCACTAGATTTATCTATGACATCTACTGTACCAGCCAAGGGTTACAGCTATATCTTTCAGAGATTTCTAACAGCACTCTTTGAGATCTATGCAGGAGGATGAGCTAAATTTCTGCTTTGCAAACAGAACAGTACTAAATATTGATTAAAAACACCTGACTTTGTTTTAAAAGTTTGAAACTTAAATGGAAAAGTAGTTCTTTTCCTTAACCAGCATAAATGTACATATATATATATTTATATATATATACACAAACACTACTTACCTACTTTCATATCTAGGTCATACTGCCACTCTAGACAGAGGAGAAATTCAATTAGGTTTCCCTCTACAGACTGTTCTAGGAAATCTTCTCACTAAAGAATGTCTTAGTCTATCAGAGAAGACAAGCTGATGCTTCAGGCCACTGTGTTCAGAAATTTGATTGTCTGTTTTTTCAGTTGTTTGTTTATTTTACCTTGTCATGGGTCATCATCATCATGGCTAGGCTTCGCGAACGAAGATTTGGGAAGGGCTCTACCCACTTTTCTTGCAAGCGCGTTGGTGGCTAAAAAGGCCAATACGAGAAAGGCAAGTCCGGTTGCAAAAGACACAGCAGAAAGAATCCTTAGATGGTATATTCTGCAAGGCTCGATTCTTTCTGCGTTGTCTTTTCTCCTCAAGGGTGATCCTGTGTGCTTTCTCAAAAGCATCAGCAGCGTTGTAAATGGTGTGTCTCCAGGCCTCCCGATTAGAGGCCAGAGTAGACCAGTTATGGTGGTCAATATGCCCGAGGCTGAGTTGTTGCTTCAGGGAGTCCTTGTATCTTTTCTTCGGCGCTCCTCTCTTGCGGCAGCCGGTGGCAAGTTCACCATAAAGCAGGATCTTAGGGAGGCGGTGGTCCTTCATCCTGGAGACGTGCCCTGCCCATCGCAGTTGCGTTCTCAGTAACATGGCCTCAATACTTGTGATTGCTGCCTGTTCGAGAACAGATGTATTGGTCACATAATCTGACCAGTGGATGTTTAGGATTGTACGGAGGCAGTGTTGATGGAAGCGTTCTAGGAGACGCAGGTGGTGGCGGTATCCCATGATTCGGAACCATATAAAAGAGTAGACAGCACTATGGCTCTGTAAACACTGATCTTGGTACTTTTCTTCAAGTGTTTATTACGCCATACTCTTTTATGGAGTTTTCCAAAAGCACTATATGCCTTCGCTAACCTATTGTCTATTTCCCCGTCAATCTTACCATCCGAGGAGATGAGGCTGCCTAGGTAATTAAACTGTTGGGCTGATTTGAGTTCTGACTGGCCAATGGTGATGTGGGGATGATGGAAGACTTCCTGAGGTGCAGGCTGATGGAGAACTTCTGTCTTCTTTAAGCTGACTTCCAGCCCAAAGAGCTCAGCAGCATCTGCAAAGCAGGATGTTAAACGCTGCAGAGCTGCTTCTGTGTGGGCAACAAGGGCGGCGTCATCAGCGTAAAGCAGCTCCCGGACAAGATGGTTTAAGGTCTTAGTATGGGCCTTCAGTCGCCTTAGGTTGAATAGGCTTCCATCAGTACGATATCGAATGTAGATACCGTCCTGATCATCAAGGTCTGCCGTGGCCCTTTGGAGCATCATACTGAAAAAGATTGTGAATAGGGTAGGAGCGAGAACGCAGCCTTGTTTCACACCATTCTTTATTAGAAAAGGCTCAGAAAGTGTGTTGCCATATCTGACTTGGCCGTGCTGATCCTCATGAAGTGAGATGATCATTTTAAGGAACTTGGGGGGACAACCTAAATGTTCCAAAATCTGCCAAAGACCTTTTCTGCTCACAGTATCGAAAGCCTTGGTGAGGTCGACAAAGGTTACATAGAGACCTTTGTTCTGTTCCCTACACTTTTCTTGCAGTTGTCTGAGAACAAATATCATGTCTGTGGTGCTCCTGTTGGCTCTGAAGCCACACTGAGATTCAGGTAGAATATCTTCTGCTATAGCGGGTATTAGTCTGCTCAGGAGTATTCTTGCCAAGATTTTGCCAGCAATGGAGAGCAGAGTAATACCACGGTAATTTGAGCAGTCTGATTTAGTACCTTTCTTCTTATACAAGGTGATGATGACTGCATCACGAAGGTCTGATGGTAGTTCGCCTAGTTCCCAACAGCGCACCACAAGCTCATGAAATTTAGCATGGAGTGCAAGACCCCCATGTTTCCAGACTTCAGGTGGGATTCCATCAACCCCAGCTGCCTTGCCGATTTTCACCTGCTGTATGGCCTTGAGGGTTTCTCCTAAAGTGGGAGCAGTATCCAATTCATACTTCACTGGTTGTTGTGTGATGGACTGAATTGCTGAGTCTTGGACTACACAGTTGGTACTGAAAAGAGTCTGAAAGTGTTCAGACCATCGATTCAGAATGGAGGTTTTATCTGTCAGAAGCGTTTGACCATCTGCACTGAGTAGTGGGCTTTGGACTTGGTATGTAGGCCCGTATGCTGTTTTCAGGGCCTCATAGAATCCTTTGTGATCCCCTGTATCTGCACATAGTTGAGTTTTTGCAGCTAGATCGATCCACCACTTGTTCTGGATGTCACGGAGTTTCTGTTGGAGCTTGCTGCATGCAAGACGAAAGGCTGTTTTTCTTGTGTGACAGGATGGCAGTGCAAGGTGTGCTTGGTGGGCAGTTCTCTTCTTCCTCAACAATTCCTGGATTTCTTGATTATTTTCATCAAACCAGTCCTTGTTCTTCTTGAGGGAGAACCCTAAGGATTCTTCAGAGGATTGCAGGATACTGCTTTTAATATGCTGCCAAATTGTTTCAGGAGAGGTATCTGCAGAATCTGTGGAATGGTTATCAAGCTTAGTTTGAAGGTTTGCCTGGAATCTTTCTCTTACTTTGGCTGATTGAAGATCGTTAACTTGGAGTCTTCTCCTTGGGATACTGCCCCTCTTGGGTTTGAATTTGAGATTAAAGTTGAGTTTACAGCGCACAAGCCGATGGTCTGTTTGGCATTCTGCGCTGGGCATCACGCGGGTATGGAGGACATCGCGGACATCTCTCCGTCGCACCAAGACATAATCAATGAGGTGCCAATGCTTAGACCTGGGGTGCATCCAGGTTGTCTTCAGACTATTTTTCTGCTGAAAGATAGTATTGGTGATGGTAAACTGTTGCTCCGCACAGAATTCTAGTAGAAGTCGACCATTATCGTTGCAGTTTCCAACACCATGCTTGCCTAATATTCCTTTCCATGCTTCAAAATTTTTACCTACTCTGGCGTTGAAATCACCAAGGATAATGATCTTATCATCTGCTGGTACCTTTTGGGTAAGGCAGCGCAGGTCAGTGTAAAATTTATCTTTTTCAGCAGGGTCAGCTTGGAGAGTTGGGGCATATATACTAAAGATGACAACGTGATGCTTGTTGTTTAGTGGAAGGCGTAGGGAGATAATGCGGTCAGAGTGACCTGTCGGCAGATTTTCGAGTTTAGGGACAATAGAGTTTTTGATCATGAAGCCGACACCTGAGAGAAGTTTTTCAGTTCTGGACTTACCTGACCAAAAGAGTGTGTAACCGGCACCATGTTCTCTGAGGCTGCCTTCCTCGTGAAGGCGAACTTCACTGAGAGCAGCAATGTCAATGTTGAGACGGGCCAGTTCATGGGCAATTAGGGCAGAACGTCGGTCAGGACGACCGCTATCCGCAGAATCGAGCATGGTTCTGATGTTCCAACATGCTAAAGTTAATTTAGGTACACCTTTGGAGGCAGGTGCATGCCTTTGACTTTTGCTCTTTGTGCGACCGCATTGGAAGAAGATGCCCGTTGGTCTGCGGTTAACCAACCGGGTGAAGGTGGAGATGAGCTTTGTTTAGGCCACCTTTTCTAGGCCCCTCTCCGAGTGGAGCAAGCAGTGCTGTCCTTGAAAAGGCTGCTTGGACGTTCAGGGTGCTGCCCCAAGAGACTCTCATCTCCGTCAGTCTCAAATGACCAATATCCTGAACCGCCTGCATGCAGGGTTGGGTCTGCGGCTCCCAGTGCACCTTTCACCTACCGTTTCGACCCTCGCCCGTCGCTACAGGACTTTTTGCATGTGGGTAAAGCCTTCAAGCCTGCGCAATGGATTTTTTAGGTGAGATGCA
>NW_020897719.1:6219424-6420417 GCF_003984885.1 Neopelma chrysocephalum
GACGGCAAGGTTCCCCCTCCCTCCACCACCCCCTGCTGCCCCCGCCGCCCCTGCCGCCTGCTGCAGCCGTGCCCTGGGGACTGATCCGCGCCCTTGTCATGGGTACTTCTTTAGTAAATATCTTGTGTTTGATCCTTACTAAGACAAGCAGTGGCTAAAACACAAACATCGCTTTCATTCATTTATGATGATCAGGATTTTTTTGATTCTATATTCA
The DNA here is from genome assembly GCF_003984885.1 of Neopelma chrysocephalum. Taxonomy (NCBI): domain Eukaryota; kingdom Metazoa; phylum Chordata; class Aves; order Passeriformes; family Pipridae; genus Neopelma; species Neopelma chrysocephalum. The sequence goes on from NW_020897719.1 coordinate 6,219,642, forward strand.
TGATAGCAAGGCAAATGTAGAGATTATGTTGTCTCTGCTTCCTTCATATAGCAAAAGGTAAGGTATTAGGTAATAATCCTTCTGTACTTAGTATTAGCTATTATACAGAATCGTCCCAGAAAGAAGCAATACAACTGTTAAAGGAAATCAAAATGCTTTTAGTTTTATGGCCTAAAAATTTACAAGCTACTAAACTTTTTGTGTGTTTTAGCATTTCTGAAAATGGTAGTGACATTTTCCTGGGCAGTTTGCCTTGGAAGAGAAACATCATAGACAGTACAATTAAAACCACCAGTAATGATCCAAGAGCTTGGTGCAGCTTGGTCCTTATGTTTGAGGGCTTTTCTGCTCTAGAAACTAGTGACCTGTGTTTTCCTTAGAAAGCAGAGGAAATGTTGTCACTGAATAACACGTCTGTGAATGAAGGTCAATAAAATCTTTCTCACATCAACTTGAATTTTTTCTCTTTGTTTTGAAATACATCATTACATTTGGATAGGTGCATACAGTCATGAAATTTTAAAACCTTATAAGAAATGTTTGCACTCTCAATAAAGGAAAAAAAGTGTGATATTAATTAAATTCTTGTTGCTATGTGACAAAAACATGACTATTTTTATTGTGTGTTACAGTGTTTTGGCATTAAAATGGCTTGTGTATAATTATCAGGTAGTAATTACCACCTGTGAAAAAGTAATTTTATTTTGTAGAAAAAAATAGTCAGTGTATCATGTCACACTGTTTTCATTTCTGAAGTATATTGTTCCAACCAACTTCCAAGCTGAAGTTCAGTAGGAATTTTGTGTATGACAAAAGAAGTGATGATCTTGCACTGTTCAACGTCAAGGTATCAGGATTTAGCTATCCAGATGAACTGGATATTTCAGTCCAGAGGCATGTTTAGTTGTCATACAAAATATATTGCCATTACAAGATACTAACATCAGTATGACTTTGTAACTCAAAAATATATCCACAGTCCATGAACTTCACAGCCAGTAGAGGTGCTATATGATCATAATAAAAAAGTAATTACTTCTACAAATGGTATGCTACTATAAATTTTTATAGTAGGATTTAAAGAAAAAAATACTGTATCTAATATACAGTACCAGTGAGTGTAAAGATTACTCTCAAAATTTATATTTATATTTTATCATTAATAATTAAACATGAAAAATGAATATTTTTTTATCTCAGTAGAAATAGAACACAGTGTTTTCCTCCACTTACTCTCACCTTGCCATCATTTTTCATGTAAGAGCTGCCACTTTTGAATCAAACTCTGTAATACAATGGCTTTACATTTGACATAAAATTGCTTTACCCCTATTTTCACACTTTTGGGGGGTTTTTTGAGAAAAGGATAAAGCAGGTTACAGCTCAGCTGTCCTAAAATAACTTGTCATTGTAATTTAAAAAAAACACATCTTCAGATGTTATCAGAATAGTACAGGTAAAATTTTGCATTACAGCACATTGTTTTTAATACATTCATGGACATAATAATTAAGCAAGGTTCTAGGGGTATCAGGACTTGATCTTGGAGCCTGATGGCATTGGATCTATGAGACATGGGGAAAGCTTCTAGCAGCTTCTCACAGAAGCCACCCCTGTAGCCCACAGTACCAAAACCTGGCCATTAAAACCCAATATGCCCTTCTTTTTATATTTCTAATGTTGAACTAAGACCCCAGAGTTAGCCATATGGTACAGAAAACACATATTATTTAGAGTATTTAGCAACTGTAGCACCAGCTGGGAATCTTAGGAAGCCAGAATATCAAATTTGACCTATAAGTAGAAAGAATCATGCTCAGTACTATAAAATGTCGTGCTGAAATTAAGGCCCTTTCATTCAACTGTTTGCCTTTCTCAAATTTCTTCCATCCTAAGTGTATTTTTTAAATTGGAACTTTCTAGGGGAAGAAAGTGGCAAAGATGAAACTGTGAGACAAATTAGCAGGTTCTATAATTCACTGACCTAAAAGCAATTTTTATTTTTGATCGTATACTTTCACTTTGGTGAGGTTCCTTGACATTTATGCCCTAAATATGGGAATTCAGCTTTTATAGGTTAAATTTCTGACTTTTTTGTATGCTTTGTGTGGAGGTACTTAATATTTCAGATATTAATATAGGAACCTAACATAAAATTAATATTTATGCTTCTTGCTATTTGCTATTAACTGTGATTGCTATTTTTCAGTAAAGGAATCTCTTGATTCAAAATTCCCTTCTTGCTCTAAATCTTTTTTCTTCTAAAGTAGATGCCTATTTTGAGTCACATCCTCCCATCATCCCTCAGTTCCACAATGCTGTAAAACTAAAATATTAATAAGTCAGTAGAACAAACCAGGCAAGAATCCTTTGTACCACAGGCCTTCCAAGGAATGTTGGAGAGAGACCAACGAAATTTTAACAAGATTGTGTTACAGGTTGCTTCATCACCCAAGTAAAGCAAACAAAAATATTTCTAATATTATCAATATTTCAAAACAAAACGGCAGGCAAGTTTTTCCACCTCCATTTAGGACAGCACTATAACTTATTGATATGGAGGGGTACAGATTGATTCAAGATAACACAGTAAAATTCCCATTAAACTATTTTTTGGAGAGGGCCATTTTTAATGGACATGAGCCAGCTTATGCTGACAGTAATGCAGCTACATGAGGTATGCCACAGACTAAAAGCTCTCCTCAGAACAGTGGGTTCCTCGTTCTCTAAAGGGTTTTCGGAAGAAGAACAGGTCTTTCTCAACCCTTCCAATAGCCATGTGTGTTCAAATTCATTTTTGGAGGGATGTTTTTTCACTTTTGAAATTTCAGTTTATAGTAATGTCATTACTAATGCAATTTCCAAGTAGTCAAGAAGAGAAAATATTCCTTCCCTAGGAATTATTGCTCAGCTGATGTAAATGGTATTACTTCCCTGATTCAAAGAAACTGCATTAATTTACAACAGTAACTCCACTTCTGTCAATTTCCTTTCTACTTTGTTTGCGTGCTTCTAATTGCAAATAATCAATGTGTCTTCATTATCTCTGCAGGTAGCTCAAACTTTAAATTTCATTTGTCCCAAAGCCTTTATTTTAACTACAACTGGGTTATATTTCTCTTTATTTTTAACCTATGTCTTTCAGTCTGATCATAATAATTCTTAAATTTGTGATTTTTATATCATGTTCTTTTGAGTTGCTTTTTGGTTCAGTCTGAACTAGAGACAACAAACATAGTTTTCAGCCAAGGAAAAAATATTCTTGTTGGTATCCCTTGCGTTGAATTATTTAATAAAAAAAAAAATTTTTAATATAACCTTGTGACAGTTATTCTCACTTTTTCTTGTGCCTCTGCAAGAGTTTGCACAAACCAGATCCTGTATAGTTTGTAACATTATTTGGAGTGGACAATGGCTAACATCTGCATTTTTACCTCATTTCCACTGAGAAGTATCTTTAAACCCTCAGAAACAGATTGTAGATCATTAACCACAAAACTAACTCTTCAGAAAAGCCATGCATTTTCAAAGTCAAGGTTCTAAAATGTTTTGTCAAACAATATGACTCCTGTCCAACTTGTCTGAGTAATAACGATGCTTAATTTCATTGCTGCTTCTCCTCCAAAAGTCTTCAAAGACTCCTTCCATGAGCCTCTTGGAGGCAGTCTGGACATTTTTCTGGTGTTTACAAAAGAACAAGGTCCTATTGCCTAATTTTTTGTGGGACATAACCAGAACATTTTAATTCCTCACTTTTCTAGATACAAATTTATTATAAAGGGAACTTATCAAATCAAGGGACACTATGCTATTTAAAAATCCAATTAATTTTAATCTGGTTTGAGCTTTTCCCCAGTATATCCTGATCTTCCTAGAGCTCAATGTTGAGTGCAACCTACTTATCTAAACAATATAAACTTTCCATCCCTACCATTTCTCAAAAACTACAGCAGCTTGCAATTCAGTTAGAATGGTAAAGCTCATTATATAAGATAGCAAAGCTGGACAGATTTATGAAATCAAAACTATTTCTACTTATTTTCAGTACAACACTCCTCCATCTGTTCATTGCTTCTGCAAAATAAAAATGGCTGTTTCTTGAATGCTTTTGTCCAAAGAGATCCATAATGCTCATAACATACTTTTATCTGGAGTAGTTTCCACCAAATCAATTCCATCTTCATCGTTACTGATTTTCTTGTTTCATCTTCAGATCCAATTAAACCAATCATGCCTTTTCAATTAACTACAATTACCTTAATTAGATGAGAATAACAACAAGGAAAAAAAGGAAAACAACTTCCAAAGTTAATCAAGTTAGTGTATCTTTATTTACAGACTGTAATCAGGTCTCTGCATGTTTCAGTTCAGTTTCCAACCTCAGCACAAACTGACCCCAAAAAATGGTAGCAATTTCCCTCAGCTCAATTCAGAGAGGGAAATGATGTGGGTTTAATTTAACTTAGAGGTGAAACAGTGTTCCCTGGCAGGTAGATGTAAAGTAGGTAACTTTTCTTGCACAGCCAGAACAGCTTACAAGAACCCAGACGCAGGGCTACGGTCTAACCTTGGGAGACTGCTATTTATCCCTTTGGCAAAATTGAATGGCATATCCAGACGGATGTCTCCTTCCATTTCAGGCTCAGGTTGAAGTTGCTTAAATCCTCCATAGCTATGAGATTAAAACTTTTAAATGAAAACCAAGAAGTCAGTCATAGTCAAGACCTCCTAAGTCTTGGTCATTTACTTTAAGACAATAGGTTGTATCACACAACTTTTCGATCAACTTTCTCTGGGCTGCCACTTCCTTCTCACTTTTTAATTTTCTTTCTATAGCATGCATGACTGTCTCATTCACATCCCAGTATACAACTTCTCAGCTGTCTTCTTTCTGGTTTCTAAACACCTCAAGGACTGTATTGACTTCTCTTGACAGCAACTTCCCAGGGAATATACAATCTGTCTTCTACTGAGTTGACCAGATCAAGTTCCATGGAGGAAAAATTACTTCCCAGGCCACATGGCCTCATGCTTAACACGTAGAACTGAGGGAAAGAGAGAGAAGGCAGATGTTTGGAGTGATGGCATTTGTTTTCCCCAGCCAGTGTTACCCATGATGGAGCCCTGCTTTCCTGGGGATGGATGAACACCTGCCTGCCTATGGGAAGTGGTGAATAAATTCCTTCTTCTTCTTTGCTTGCATGTGCAGCTTTTGCTTTACCTGCCTTTATCTCAACCCACAAGTTTTCCCACTTTTACCTTTCCAATTCTCTCCTCCATCCCACCAGGGTGTGGGGGAGGACATATGGATGAGTGAGCAAGTAGCTGTATTGGGCCAAGCTGCTGTCTGAGGTTAAACCATGACACAAGGTGACAAAAAATATGACATAATATGCAGTGAGGATGTCAGTTCATGAGACCAATCCAAGCCTGGGTGACTGCAGCACAATACTCAAACCCCATATGAAGCAAATGGTGGTTCTCAACATCGACAAATTCATTATACAGATCCAATGAACTGCACTGGATCAGTAGATAACAGAGACATAGCCCAAGCTTTGGAGCATTTGTATTGATGAATTGGTCATGGAATTGCCTCTTTCCCACAATAAACTGAATAAAGAATGGGAAGTAACATGAAATGTAATCCGAGTGAATACACTAAACCTATGATATATTGCTATGACAATGCTGACATATACTGACATTTGTGTGTATCCATCTTCTTTTAGACTAAGCATTTCTCATGTATAGCTTTTGTTTCCTTTCTTTCCTGGAGAGCACAAGCAATTTCTTTTGTCAGCAATGAAGCTGTCTGAAGTCAAACTGGCAAGCAATGTTTCCCCACATCTTTTCACCCAGGATCATGTCCTTACAGCATGTTCCATTAGCCAGTATTAGGCCAATTCTGAAGCACAGCTGGTAGGATAATAAAGCTGCAGAATTTTCAAAAGATTAATTTGTTGCAGTTGAGATTAAAACAATTAGCTTCATACTACCACTTACTCAACTAGTATGCTGCAAGTATGTAATTTCTCTCAATCAAACATAATTCTTGACAAAAAAGTTGATGCAAGATTGAAAATGTGTGGATGACTTTATGAACACTAATAAGTGGGGAGAAATCCCATGAAAAATGCATTCTGTATTCCTGAAATACTTCCTTCATTCATGTGCATGGAGAAGTCTGCCTGCTTTTCATTTTAGACATTTATAGCTCACTAGCAATTTAAAGCAATTTATAGACTAATAGCAAGTACCAATTTTTTTAATAAGTCAAATTAAATAAATTTATGTTCAGAAATTTCTTCCATATTAGTGTATGCCTTACTTGTAGTCATTTCTTCTAGCAAGAGAGGAGGAGGACGAAAATCAGTCCCTAGCCAGATTTGAAGCAATTACAGGCAATTTCAAAAAACCTCCTCTTTGTAACTTTCCTAGACCTAGCTTATTGGAATTACTTCTATGCACTTATAATTCATTGGAGTAAGAAAGGAAGAAAGGAAGAAACTTTATTAATTTTCAGCCATTTTTTTTACTTTTTGATGTAGCTGGGACTCTTTCAAGAAGAGCCAAAGACTGATTTAGCAACTCAGTACTCCCACAACACAAGGATAGGTGAAAAGAAGATCTGGGGGAAAAAATGAAAAATTGAGTTAGATATCTAACTCAAGGGTGGGTGCTAAAACCAATCTATTTTGCAAATGTTATTTTTTATTAGTTTTTCCTTTGCTCACATTATTCTGTTAACCATGTCAATGAAGAATTAGTAGCAGCAGCTAAAATAATTGTAAAATTTATACCCAAATAACTGCCATCAGCATTCAACACTGAATTGTTCTTCATTCTTTTTGGTTCTTGGCTTCATCTGACAAAGTTGAGTAAACTCTGCCAAATTTTATGTTTATATTGGATGGAAGGCAGATGTTCATGGGAAAATAAGTTGAGACTTCAAGATTTAGTTCAATGGAGAATTAATTTCATTCTCATTGTTTCCTCAAAGCAATGGTGCACTGCAGCAGTCCAATCTATAATCCTTCCCATTCAATTTTATAAAATCTTATAAAATTACTCTTCATGGTAAAGCTTTAATATAAAAGTGTAAAATAAAAATAAAAGTGATGACTCGTCATCAAAAACTGAGTAAAGAAATCTGGATTAAGATAAGTATCAAGTACGTGTGCCTGTTTTTCTGACAGCTTATCACAGAGCTGTGATAAGTGAAGTAAGTTATAAATCACTCAAAATTAATGCCCTCCTTTCCACTCCTTCCTAGTTACATCTGAAACAAAGTCCAGTAAGGAACTCAGTGAAATAAAAAGGCCAATGAGATCACTAATTCTAGTCTTTTGGCTCAGTCAGACATGCTTTCTAAAATGTCCCTGCCTCTAGGTAGATATAATAGTTATAACTTCTGCAGATTTCTTTTTATCTTCTTTCCCAGTGTAGATGAAATGCATGGACTGTTTTCCTCCAAGGACATGAATATCATCAGTTGGCACTGTTTGTTTAAAGTATAAAATGCATTTGGCCACACTTCAAACAGTATGTCATGGATTTAATTTTTCAGCCATTCTGAAAGTGAAGTGCATGAGGTCTGGTAATGATGAGGATGTTTTTGTGTATCACTCATTCAGGTGAAAACTGAAAAGGTGAAATCAAGTGTATAGCGATTAGAGAACACTGCAGTGAGTAGATGTAATCAGGCTGATAAAATATCACACCTTAGACCTGGTTTTGGGTCATTTAGAGATCAAAGAATTGCCAGTGAAAGACATGCAGATAATAACCTAAAGTGCTTTGACTAGTTTTGAGTGGTTTGCAATAGCTAAAGATTAGAAACAAATTTTTCATTGTATTCTCTTTTCTTTTGATTCCAATTTTTTTTTTCTCAGCGTCTGCTATTTAATGCAGGCTGTGTGCCAAAACGACCTTAGAAAGTCTGCTATGCCAGATGTCACCCTCTTGCCCTTTTGCTCTGTCTGCAGATTTTCTTTTAACAGCATTTGAAACTAAGTTAGCGAGCATATATTTTCCAGTAAATGAGGTATTATGAATAACACCCTTTGTATCTCTGAATAACATCCACAAAGTGCAATACCTATTACACATCAACTACATCAACTGTATTTTAAAAAAGGTTATTCTTAACTCTTAGCTGTGTGGAGAGTACCTTAACAGTGTCATTCTTTTAAATATATATAGCAGCTATGGTGGTAACTAATATGAAGGGTTCAATAAAACCCTACGGAGATGGATTTTCAATATTAATTTGACATGTGGATAAAGATGAGTTATGTTACTTTATTTTGCATACTTCTTGTAAGTATTTTTATCTTCTGATATGCAAGAGGTCTATTCTATTATTTCCAAAGGAGAAAACTGTTTCTGTTTGTATTCCTTGTGTACCAATAGGATTAATTTACCAAGCTTTTGTTCGTTAAACTGTGAATTTCAAAAAAGTAGGAATGCCCATTGGTTCTCAAGTTTTAAGCATGAATAAAAATATTTGATTTTCATTAAGAGAAAATGATACATGTATAAACTCTAATTTTCTCATGCCTCTCCCATTCTTCGAGTACCAGGCACTAATCAAATAGTTAAATACTGTTCTCTTTCTTTGTAGAAGAGAGAATTTTAAAAAAGTTTTGAATGTAAATAAACTCTCTATTACTCTGTGTCTGCTTACAGTGTAGACTCAGACTTTCTTAGTCTGGCCACTACAGATGATTGTTATGTGTTGTCATGAGAAAATCTGTTGGATATTTTTGTTGGGTTTGAGGCTTTTTTATTCAGGAAAGGTTGGGCAGATGTTGACTGCCGTGGAACACTCCCTCTTTAGGATCAACCATGTAACAAAACAAAACGAGACAAACAAAAATCACCAAAAAAACGTTCTAAATTCCCCTCCAGACCCAAACTCCAAAAAAAACTCAAAAACAAAACCAGTCGACATATCCACAGTCTGGTTCAGTAAGATGAACGGACTATAATTTAAATAAAATATCCTGGTTATACATACAAATTGAGGGGTGAGAAGCTGAAGAGCAGCACCATGGAAAGAAATCTGAGGATTCTGGTGGATGGTGAGCTGAACACAAGTCAACACTGTGCCCTGGCACCCACGAAAGCATCAGACACAGCACTAATGGCCAGTTGAGAGAGGTGATTGTCCCACCCCACTTTGTGCAGGTGCAGCCTTAGCTCGAATACTGTGCACACTTTTGGACACTTCAATATAAGAAGGACGTAAAATTATAAGTGTGTCCAGAGGAGGATGATCAAGACTGTGAAAGGCCTCAAGGGCAAGACTTATGAGGAGCATCTGAAGTCACTTGGTGTGTTCAGCATGGAGAAGAGAATGCTGAGAGGTGACTTCATCACAGTCTGCAGCTTCCGCAGGGCGGTCAGCAGAGGGGGAGGTGCTGAATCCTGTCTGGTGACCAGTGACAGGACCCAAGGAGATCGAATGAAGCTGTATCAGGTGAAGTTCAGGCTGGGCATTAGGAAAAGGTTCTTCACTGAGAGAGTGGTCAGTCACTGGAACAGGCTCCCCAGGGAAGTGGTCATGGCAACAAGCCTGACAGAGTTCAAGGATCCTCTTATTTATACAGTTCAGTTTTAGGTCATCCTGGAAGGAGCAGGGAGTTAGACTCAATGATCCTTATGAGACTTGAGATCTCTATGGCTTTATGAAAATATTGTAATACTATGATAAATTAAAGTCCATTATTTTTGATGCCTTAAGGTTCTTTTAGTTTTTTGATTTTTCTAATTTTTATAAGTTCTACAAGTAGTTATATAGCAGAAGTAGATTTAGAAGCAGCAGCATTTCATTCCTTTACCCTTAATACAGAAGCTACATAGATTACCAACCCTCTATGATGATCTTAGACGTCCTTTCCAACCTTTATGTTTCTATGATTCTATGATCAGAATTGAGGTGCTGGGGAACCTTGATTGCCACACAAGTATGTACCTGGGGTATTTAGGACTTTGCAGGATTAAGAGTGGTTTTATATGTGCAAATTTCCGTGTAAGCACTGAAAAAAACCAAATCACCATCTCTTCCTCTTTATGGAAACCATATCTATTACCCTCTATTGAAATAAAAAGTTGACCTTACACTGGCTGATTTCAGATAAAAATATCTGTACTGCATGTGTCTATAGCTTAAATGAAACCAACCCTGGATATTCAAGTTAAACACAATGAACTATGCTAGGAAAATTTTCTATATTAACAAAAGGAGGAATGTTATTGTACTGCATAATAAAATATATGCTGTTCAACCTCTGTTAATGAAATACAAACTGGTGGTGAATGATGTCAAACATCAAGTCATCCAGAGTGCACCTGTAAGGGTTCCATACAGGCATTTGTAATTTTTATCTTTTATATATATATATATATATATATATATATATATATATATATATAAAATGTTTTGGTGGACTTAAGGGGGCAGAAAAGTATGGAATACATAGGGAAAAAATAAGTAATTTATGCAGTGTTTGAAGACCAAGCCTACTTCAGGGAAATAAAGCTAAATTTGATTTCTAAATCCACAGAATGCCAATGTATTTATGGAAAGCAAAAGAATACATTAATGAAATTATATGTAAAACAATCTCCTTTCCACATCCACCTCTGATACAAATTATTCTTAAGTAAATGTGTAGAATTGTTGACAACACAAATTTGTATTTATCTAGATATTAGCACTCTTTTCACAGCCACATGTACTCTCTCTCATCTTGAAATTCTTCAAAAATATTTGTGACAAGCTTTTTGAAAGTTTTCAGTGAACTCTGCTTTAAACATAAAAGTGATAATTAGCTCTTGGAATTTTGAGTAATGAAAAGCAATTTAATAGAGCAACAAGTTGTTGAAAATATTTTTGAAAGGTCAAATCACTTCTGTGTCTGCTTCATCTTCCTTTTTGCAAGTAAACTCTAAGAAATGAAAGACATTTGAACACTATTTACCTTTCTAAGAATAAATGTCAAGTTGTATCTAAAGGAAGAACACTAAAATTTTTACTGAAGGCCAGCTGCCAAAATGGAAATTAACACCTACAAAGAAATATTAGGCAATTCCCCATAATAGTAATCAGACAAATATGAACTCAAAAATTGATGTCACACAGATTGTTCATTAATATAAGCTGATATAAGTTACATGGTAGGGTGCAGAATTTTTATTTTTATCTTCATGAATGGAAAAATTGTCCCTTTTAGACTTGTAAAGTGTAGTGGGTTGACTCTAACTGGATGACGGGTACTAACTAAAGCTGCTCTCTCACTCCCCTCTACAACTGCGCAGAGAAAGAAAAAATACAAGGTACCATTCATTAGTTGAGATAAGGACCAGGAGAAGTCACTTACTGATCAGCATCACAGGCAAAACAGACTCAAAGTGGTGATATTAGTTAAATTTATTACTACAGGGTCAGAAGAGGAAAGTGAAAAGTAAAATAATCTTAAAAATTGCCTTCCCCCCACCCCTCCTTCCTTCCAAGTTCTACCTCCTCCCAACTCCAGCGGTGCAGGGAGATGCTGAATGTGGATTATGGTCAGTTGTTGTTTCTGCCAATGTCAGGGAGAGAAGTCCTTCCCCTGCGCCTCATGGGGTCCCTCCCATGGGAGACAGTTCTTCACGAGCTTCTCTGGCATGAGTCCATCCCATGGGCAACAGTTCTTCACAAACTGCTGTCCCATGGGTCACTTCTCCACGGGGTGCAGTCCTTTAGGAACAAGCTGCTCCACCATGGGTCACCCACAGGGCCACAAGTCCCACCAGAAAAACCTGCTCCAGCGTGGGCTCGTCTCTCCACACGTCAGCAGGTCCCTGCCAGGACCCTGCTCCATCATGGGCCTGCCATGGGGTCACAGTGTCCTTTGGGCATCCACCTGCTCTGGTGTGGGCTCCTTCACAGGCTGCAGGTGAATCTCTGTACCCTGGTTATCCTCCATGGACTGCAGGGGCACAGCTGCTTCATCATGGTCTGCACCACGGGCTGCAGGGGAACCTCAGCTCTAGTGACTGGAGCACCTCCTCCCCCTCCTTCTCCACTGACCTTGGTGTCTGCATTGTTGTTCACATGTTCTCACTCCACTCTTCTCTGGTTGCAATTTAATCTGTGCAATAACTTTTTTTCCTTCTTAAATATGTTATCACAGAATTGTTACTGTCATCCTGATGGGCTCAGCCTTGGCCAGCAGTGGGTCCATCCTGGAGCCAGCTGGCATTCTCTCTGCCGGACATAGGGGAAGCTTCTGGCAGCTTCTAAGCCACTGCGATAGCCCCCCTACCAAAACCTGGCCACAAGAACCCATTTATTTTAATACTTAGTTAGGCTTTAACACCAGTGTTTTGTTTTCTGTAAACCTGTCATAAACTAGAAATCTAATACTGGCCAGCTGCCAGAATGCAAATTAACACCTATAAAGAAATATTGGACAATTTATCTTTCCCTTGTAATTTTGCATCATCACTATTGAATAATGTTGAGTGTTCATCTGTCCATTAAATTTCAGGTCATTATTCTAAAAAAAAATGGGTTTTGACATAGTTTTTCCCACACCATCTTCTCCTTCAAGATTTTTTTCCATATCAGCTGTAAGTGAAAACATATTCTTATGTCAGTTTAAGAATTAAGACTTTCACACATACAATGTGTCCTCTTACACATTCAGTAATAGATTAATAAATCCTACACTGTAGTTATAGCTAAAAAGAATTAAATCTGAACTCAATGAAGAATGGGTTGAAAAATGCAGTAATTTCTAAAGTTTAGACCTTCTCCAGCAGGACAATTAAAAAAAAAAATCTCTGGTTTACAGCCACAGAAGTGAATTTGTGCGGGTTTGTATGCAATAACAGATAGCGAAAGAGGCAAACTTTAAAATGTTATCAAATTTCATGGTTCCAGTGTGTGCATGTGTGACATGTTCTACTGTAGAATAGAAGATGGTTCCTGTTGATAACAAAATCTCTTAATTCAGTATATAATTGTATTACCAGAAAGATATCAAAGAGAAAAATATGAAGACACTTAACTGAAATTTAGCAGAGACATATCTATGTGAAGTCATGCAGTTATTCGTTGCACATGTTATTGAAATATGTCTGAAAACAAATTCAGTGATTATTTCATAGGACAATTTGAATTGTTTTGACACTTTTTAAAGTCACTAAAATGTAACTTCAAGCTTTAAATTACCTAAAAGTATATATTTTTCCTAGAATATATAAATCTAAGGTTTCAGATTTTTTGTTGTTTTTTTTTGTTTGTTTGTTTGTTTTTGTTTTGTTTCTTTATTTGCTTGTTTGTTTAGGGTTGGGATTTTTTGTGTTTTTTTCTTTATTGTTGTTTTATAGCGCCTGTGATATGAAATTCTTGGTAATAGGGAAGATCATACTACACTTCCAAATACAAAGTAGCATCTTCATGAAACCTAATTTATATCTTTTTAAAATTGCTATAAGTCTCTGTCAAGAATCAAGAATTTGTTGGTCAGTTAGAAGATTTCTCTATCCAGTTCGTACAAAAGAAAACAATCTGAATATTTCTGTCTTTTTTTTTTTTTTAGCATGGTGGTGGCAACGGCTCAGTGATGCTATATTTTTCAGTTCATTATTTTCATTACTAAAAAGCTTAATTCTGAATTATTATTTTAGACCCCTAAAGTCTAGATGTATTTCAAGGAAGCAGGTGTCAGAATTTGGCTCACATAAGACCCTATTTCAGGACCATACTCTCATCATAAGTACCAAAATAAAGGTGTATTATCACACCATTCTTTATTTCTCATTATATTGTGATCTTTATTTATAACATTAATAATATTGCTCCAATTTTGGCAAATCATAGCAGCAGTTTAATTAAGCTTTACCAGTCTAAGACATAACAGAAAATAAAACGCATATGCAAAAAAACCCCTACAACACTTGTGAAGAGAAGCAGATGACCTGGGAGATTTGGAGAAAAAGAAATTTTTTCAGCTACTTGACTAGTTGATTGCTTTTTTAATATCCAGCTCCAGTACATTAAATTTAAAGTGTTAAGTTTCACAGTATAATGTGCTCAGTTTTATACAATTTTTAAGCAAATAAACAAAAAACTCTCTTAACTGACTAAAGGCAAGAGGATTAATTAGAAGACCAGAAATGGCAAGTCTGTAAACTAATCAAGCATTGGTTTACTAAGGAAATGTAAAGGGGTTACTTTAATACTACACATACGCAGAAACATATATTCAAAGACACACACCTGAAAGATACCAAAATTCTCTTCTCTGAATAAAAGTAACAGCTGAAATTAAGGGAGTTCATTATACTGTGTTCAGTATTTTTAGCCAAGGCTACAGATGCAGCACTTAGGCTGAAGCTTGCCAGTGATCCACCTTCAGTATATGAGTTTTTTAAGCTTAAGCTGTATGAGATATCATACAGTGTCACAGAGGCAATCTAAATTAAAACAAAGGCACTGATTGGCAGTCTACAAGTATGAGAATCTCCCTGCATAAGAAAAAGTTCTAAAGTTTCAACAATGCTAGTAAAAAATTAGCACCGTGAAGCAGCATTCAAAGCCAATTGCATTTCTTTTGCATTAGAGACACAATTTATTCTGTACGTACTTTGGGTTTTTCTTATGGCTTTCTTTTACTCTTTTTTTTTCTTGTTTTATTTTCTTTATTGCAAAAAGTGATAAAATGTCAAGCATCTAGCTGGTCAATAAACACAAATAGTACAAAGATATCTTTTCTACAGTATCAACTAATATATTGAAGCTAGGTTTAATCATAACCCATAAAACTCTTTCAGATGCAATGACTAATAGAACCCTAAAAATAGAAGTTCTCCATCAGTTAACTTCAAGAAATCTACCAAAGTCTTCATTTTAACCTATACTCTCATAACAACTCTCACAGTGTTATTTGCATAAAGTTCTGCAACAAAAAAAAGGTACCTAAGATAACAACCTTGCAGTTGTTATTTATGTTATTATTGATGAAATCATATTATAGAAAGTTATAATCACATCAGTGATTTTTGGCATCAGTGATATTCTCACTCTCTGGCAAATTTTGTAGATACCTAAACTTCCATTTGAAAGTTCCCACTGAATTTTTAGTGTCATGGGTGAACTTTACATCATTATCTCTACAGCACTCACCTGTTAACCTTGTCTTCTGTCTAACCTCATATAGTATAACAAAGTACTTCATTTATTCATATTACGTCCTGGTAGAAATCACTAGAAAACAGCTGGAAAAGGTGGAGTTGGCATTGGTGCTTATGGTGCTCTAACCTTATTTAACCCATGAATTTGAAGGTCATCAGGAACATGTTCAAATTACCCCTGTCAAAAGGAGTTTGAAGCCCCACTCCAGGGAATGGCCTCATCAGCAACTGGATGACCTGCACTAGTAAGACTCTCTCTGTCATTCCTGCTGTGGGTGATCCACCTTACAAGGAGGATACATCAAAATGCAAGAAGAGATCATGAAAAAATTATTGCACAGCCTGGTGGTAATAGCTTTGCCATGAAAAGAACATCTAAATCAAAACCACTGCTTTGCTGAACATGGTGTATGTAGTTTCAAAATGCTGACTGACTGCATTTCCCAATGTGCTAGAAGTCATAATTTTCCTGTTCACTTCCAACCTGTTAATTCCTCTCAGCATAACAGTTGTTGAGGATTTTCTACACTCATTGTAGACCCAGAGACCTAATTTTTCTAGGCTCACTGTAAAGAAAACAAAATTCTTAACACCAGCATTTTAGAAGGAAGCCTAGTAACCATATTTTTAGCATTATGAATGTTAACATTGAGGACCTAACCTCCATTTAGTGAATCAATCTTGAAGAGTTTAGTAAGACAAAAATCAGGGCCAAGATGCATCATAGCAGACCCATGTAAAGAGGCACTGCCTCTTTACGTCTTTGATAATGGCACTGGAGATAATAGCAGTAAAGCAGAACCGCACAGACTTCAGCGAGGGTAATGCTGGAAATTTAAAAATGCAAAAGAGCCCAAATTGTATAAATAAAATGATCACACCTCTCTGTGAGGCTGAATGGCAGTTGTGGCTGTTGTTCTTCTCCTACCGTGAGTACCCATTCCATCCAAGAAAACACCTACTTCATCTTTCTAATGCTCTCTCTTCTCCATGCCAGTTTTATAGGGAAAGTAGTGTTGCCTTAAGAGAGCACGGAGAAAAAGACTCCAGGCCAATTTAGTGTAGGGGATAAGATAAAGAGAGTAGGTTCTTTAATCTCAGGCCTGAAGCCCAGGGAATACACAACACGCGCGCATCCTCAGACAGTGGTTCTATGATTTTATAATAAGGTCCATCCAATCCCAGATTTGTCCACTTCCAGTTCTGCCCCATTTTGCCCCCCAACATGCCCCTTCGGGAATTGGATCTGGGGGTGTGTGGGACCCCTTCTTCCTCATCATCATCTTCTTTGCAGCATGCACAGTCCTTGGAGTTCCTCCAAAGTTTTGGGCTTGAAGGTTGCTGTGTCTCTGTGATATCTTCTGGTCCAGACCTTAGTGTTTTTCTACAATTCTGCCTTGCAAAGAAGACTAAACATCTTCTGGTCCAGACCTTAGAGTGTTTTTCTACAATTCTGCCTTGAAAAGAAGACTAAAAAGAATTTAGAGGGATTGATATGGAATGGAGTAACAGAGTTGGTTATGCGTAACTACTATGTTAATGGTAAGGGATACAATACAGCTGCATTAAAATCTACATTCACTACACAACTACTTCTAAAATCTACAAAAGTTAAAATATCCAAAAAGCTCTGCGGCATCAGTGGTATGATGCTAGAACTTGACTTGAGATTTTTTCAAAGCTCAGCAGTTGTCATGGACAAATTACCAGCACATGTGCAATGCTTCTGTCCTATTCTTCATTTTCAGGTTTTATTTGGCCTCATGAAACTATTCAGGGCTAAATGTTCTGTAAATCAAGAAACATTAAAAAGTTCCCAATATGATCTTTCAGTCTGTCTCTTTAGAATACATTGAAAACTGAAAAATATTGTATATAATACTTCAAGGTTCATATTACAATACTATCAACTTAGAATTTTCACTGATAGTGTTTCTGACACTCCAGGAATCAAGTAAAGCCAGGAATTGAAGTCTTATCATCTTATTGGTAGAGTGTGCAACAGCCAATTTTTTTTAAAAGGCTGTCTTTTACTTAGAGACAATTTTCTTTCCCAAAATTATTTTTAATTTTTTTTTTAAATAATCAATATCAAAAAATTACATTTTAACAAATCAATTCTTTGGTTTGACGCTTAGAACATTATAATTTTAAAACAATATTTGGGTAGAAAATTTTCAAAGTAAAATTTGTATGGGAAAAAAACAGTTAAGTGAATTAAAAAAAATTATTCATAAATGTTTATATTGAGTAAATACACTATGCTAAAGGCAATTGCGTTTACCTAGTGAAGTTTCTGAATAAAATATGGAAATGTTCTCTTTATAGTACAAAGATAAGTGTTTCTGATACGTTTAGATTTTTAAAAATATATTAACTTCTACATTTTCTGTTCTGCATTACTAATATGATAGAGGTTTAATTGCTTATTACAAGCACTCATATATTCCTTTAGCAGTTATCAACAGTAGTTATGGGATATAGTAACTAAAATTAAGAGAGATACTACAATATTTATTGTATGTCTACCAGTCAATAAATCTGACTGTCCCACTCTGAGTTCTGGGAAGGCTACCCTGCCATATATCCATCCTGTCATAGCACTGCCAAGATCACCAAGTTTTGAGCTAGAGCTGACAGCTGGTTGGCAACTGGTTGGGTACAGGAGGAATGTGGACTGCAAGAGTTTCTGTTAGACTCCAGAGACATGAAATTTTCCATGTTATGGACTAGCCAGAAGTTTTTGATAAATTATTGAAAGAAAATGGATTTAGCCATAGAAAGATATTTCAGACTGTAGCATCCAGTGGCAAGACCAAAGCCACCAACAGTGTACAAATGACATCTCAGTAAAGGTACAGTACAAAATCACTTTGGTTATCTCTTCATAAAAAACATTAAATTATACAGTTGCAATTTTTTTTTCAGTAATCTGAAATCAGACTGAGTTCAGGTTATCTGAAAGTAACCTTTAGAAACTAATGTCAGGACTTTTTTTAGCAAGGAGATAATAAATTTGAGAATCCTCTGGAAAAGTTACAGTTGGTGGTTTTTTGCCTGACTTTGACTCAGCCCTTTGGTTAGCTGAGCTTACAGGCTTGAAGTGGTCTATTCAATCTTCAAGTGCAGATTACATGTCCTGCCAGAAATTGTGTCCCCTGTCCTCTGGCATTACTAGTGAATTCACTGGAAGGGATACTAAGCAATTTGCAGCTGACACAAAAGTTGGAGGAACTGTTGGATCCCTTGAAGGCAGGGAGGCCCTGTAGAGAGACCTCGACAAATTAAAGGACTGGGCAATCACCAACCATATGAAGTTCAACAAGGGAAAGTGCCAGATTCTGCACCTGGGATGGGGTAACTCTGGGTATTCATACAGACTGGGGAATGAGATGATGGAAAGCAGTGCCACAGAGAGACCTGGGCGTCTTGGTCAATGGCAAGTTGAATAAGAGTCAGCAGTGCCCTGGCAGCCAGGAGGGCCAACCATGTCCTGGGACGTATCAGGCAAAGCATTGCCAGCCGGTCAAGGGAGGGAATTGTCCCGCTCTGCTCTGCACTAGTATGGCCTCATCTTGAATATTGTAGCAGTTTTGGGTACCACAATATAGGAAAGATATTAAACTACTAGAGAGTGTCTTGAGGAGAGCAAGGAAGATGGTGAAAAGCCTTGAGGGGCTGAGGAGTGGCTGAGGTCACTTGGTCTGTTCAGCCTGGAGAAGAGGAGACTGAGGGGAGACCTCATTGCAGTCTACAACTTCCTCCTGAGAGGAAGAGGAGGGACAGGCACTGATCTCTTGTCTGTGGTGACCAGTGACAGAACCCAAGGGAACGGACTGAAGTTGTGTCAGGGGAGGTTTAGGTTCCATATTAGAAAAAAATTCTTCACACAGAGGGTAGCTAGGCACTGGAGCAGACTCATCAGAGAAGTGGTCACAGTACTAAGCCTGACAGAGTTCAAGAAGCATTTGGATGATACTCATAGGCACATGGTGGGACTCTTGGGGAGGGTCTTGTGCAGGGCCAGGAGTTGGACTCAGTGATCCTTGTGGTCTCTTCCAACTCAGTATATTCTGTGATTCTGTGATTCTCCAGACCAACAATCAAGGTTTGCCAATAGGATGTGCCGCTGGCTTAGTTTGTCGTTGAGCATGGTCTGAAAGTAATTCTTGTGCTATGTTATAGCTGAAATATTTAAAACCAGCGGTATCTGTCATCACTGGGGATGCAGAGAAGTAAATGTCAGGAGTGAGTTTAGAAAATCCAAGATTTCCTGTGAAATACACTGCAGAAGACTGCAAGCTGTTCAACTATAACTGCAATACAAGATCAAAGGTGAACTGGAGTTTAGCTGTGATGCATTTTCAGCTACATACTAACAACAGCCATGAAAATCAGACCAAATTTATTCAGAGCAAAGGCATTAATGACTTCAAATTCCAAAGACATGTTAAATGGTAGAGCTGATAAATTTGTGGCCAAAAATGGGGCATTTATAACCAGACAGTAAGGGTCTCCCAGGAATTAAAATTGCTGATGGGATTTTTGTTGTTATAGTCATCAAGGAAAAAACAATCCAGAACCACAGTAACAATCGGAATTGACAACCAAGCAAATTCCAGTAACAGCCTGCATGCTGGCAAGCTGAAACTCAGCAAACTTGAACTCTTTTGTTTTGGTTATATTGGTCCCTAGAGAAACTGAAAGACTGAAAGCTGAGACACATCCTAATAAATAAATAAAATTCAATAACTTATGGCAATGGTAAATTATTTTTTCACAGTGTACCCAACCATCATATTAAAAAGCATCAGGAAAAAGACACTTCTGAGTTCTCTAACTCAGGCTACAGTGAAAAGGTAAGTCAAAGAAAAGTGCTATGAGCAGATGGCACATTGCAGACCAAAACTGAGACGCTTTTCAGACAGCAGTTCTGTAGCACAGGAGACAAGTTTTATCCTGTGGTGCAGTTGCTGTACAACTCTCCAAAAGGCCCCAGACAACCCCAAAAGACTTGATGTGAAGGTAAAAATGCATACTGTAGAATTCAGGATCCAGCACTAAAGGCAGTTATCACCTACTGGAAGCTTATTTGTGGATGAGCTGTGAATGGAAGGTAGCCCTATCCAGTGTTGTAGGAGCTGACACTGAGTCAAGCAAACATTTCATACTTAACGTAAACCAATATGCACAGAGCAAGCCAAAAGTCATAACTACAGGCCATGAATTTGTTGAATATGTATTTTGAACAGCATGAAATGCACAACTGTTCAGACATCACAAAACTCTCCAACCTCATTAAATCACAACTTGGTGCTGAAACTACTAAGGCAGACATAATTTTTACAGGCAAGAATTCCACTCTATGTTTAGAGAACGCTCTCATTCCTGAAATATTCTCATGGACTAGAAGTTGTGAACCAACTGAGAAATTCAGGCACATTTTTTAAGTGTTTGGCCTTGACATCAACAACAGAAGAAAACAGAAGCACACTATGTGTGCTTCAACACCATTACAGTACCACACACAAAACAAGGATGAAAGATTAATCCTGGGCATATAATATAACTAGAACTCAGGACAGTAGAAATGAAATCAAGTATGCCTGCAGAGCAAAGGCAGGTCAAAAGCCAGAATGAGGTCAGGGGTTATAACTCAAATAGGAAAGTTTAGGAAATAGTAGTAAGTTGTTCACTAAGTACGAACTGGTGGACAAGCCCAAATGGTCTGTTAATGAAGACCACAGTCATATGATGTCACTTTTACTAATCACTTCTTGCCCCATAAAGTCAGATAATACAGAAAATTCCGGGTAACTACAGATATTGCTTGTAGCAGTGAATCTGCCTTGTATGAGAAGCTGTGGTTTAAATATGTTTCAAGATGGCTTTTTGTGTTTCTGCAAAGTCACTGCTTCTTCTTCCCAGGACCCCCCAGGACAACTGTTATCTCTGTTTCAGGAATGTCCTGAGAAGATATCAAGAAGTCTTCTCATTGGACCATGTTAACCCTTTCCTATTGGTTGTTAACCCCTTCCTGCGATTGGGTGTCCTATAAGCCCCCTAACTCTGTAATTGGTCACTCTGTGAATCCTCCTAGGACCTATATATGTAACCACCCCAACAATAAACGCTCTCTCTCTCTCGCCTCCTCTCCAAGTCCCATGTGCTGTCTCTCTGGCTGCCATGGGACCACGTGGTGGGGGGAGGGGGAGCACCTAACCCCTCTATGCGTCCAGGACCCTGAAGAAACCCCTGGAGCTGGAGTAACCCCTTCCCTATCCACCTCAGCCGTCGGAAATGGTTCCTCAGATGGAAATAGAACTAGGACTGGTGCGCCCCACATCACATGAGGGGAAAGAGATCCAGAACTGCTAAAATAAGAAGAAATATTGAACTGAATGTAACTTTGAAGAAGAAATTAAGAATTACAGGCACCCAAGAAATCAGCCTTGTGTCCATATAGCCTAAGTGTTACCTGCAGTTTTCACTGCTATATAGAAGGGTCTTTTGTAAAGACCATATGCAGTTCTAAAAATAGTGTAGAAACATGAGGCAGGACAAGGTTAGTACTGGATGTCTCTTAAAAAGTAAACAAACAAACAAACAAATAAAAATAAATCCCAAACCTTAAAGGTATTCTGAATGTATTACTATGAATGATTTGAACATAACCACAACATGAAGCAAGCTTGACTCAATTTATAGGTAAGCTATTATTGGAGCATAATCGTTGTTGCTATTTATTATTATACCACAAAGATACTTACTGGTTCCTGTGGCTACCAGAGAAAGGAATATCATCATTCCCAGAATGCTGAAAGTTACATGGCCTAACAGTAAAATATTTTTACTGGCAATTTAAGTAAAGCCAGAAACCAATCCCCCCATTTATATTTCTATGTTAGAAACTGCCAGGGAGGAGAATTACATCATCTGTGACCAAAACTGGTAATATGCTCAATGAGTGTTTGAGTATTCCCTGGCATCTGCACCGCACAAGTCTCAAGACATTCCCATTTGCTTAAGATAATGTGTGTGAAATTACAATGAGGAGATAGTCATGCTTAAATTTTTCTTTTTAAGCAAGGTTCATTAGGATTGTGTAGAAGAATATGAAAGTATAAACTTGTAGGTGTCAGACAAAAGTAATTTGCAGTCTCTTTGCAGCAGCTTGCAAATAACTATTTCTGCAATACCAAGTCATGTCAAATAATCTACCATCCATAAAAGACATAACACTGAATGGAAACTAATGAGGAATGCTGAATATGGGAACAATTAAACCTGTCAATTAAACTCCACACTCCAGACAAGAAAGGTACAATGCACTCCAAAACAGCGTGAATGCTGTGTAGCTTTTAATGCACTTCCTCCAGATGGATTTGGTCAATTAAGTAGAAGAAATGGTCAAAGGATTTCACAAAATTTGTTGGTTCCTTCGTTGTAGCCTTCCCAGCAAAAAGTTCACGTAAGCACTGTTTGTTGGTTTTCCATTAGAAAATCAAACTCTGTAAGAGGGCCCCTGTCAATAAAACCTGCTTAAAGCTGGCAGAAGTCACTGGGGATGGGAAAAGTGAGGGAAAAGCCAGTTCTGGGTGACCATTTCTAAAAGCCATGCCTCAGGATGTGGAGAGGATGACCACCAAAAGAATGGGAAAGGTTCGCAAGAATTTAGCAAGTCTTGGTTAAAACCTTGTGTCTTGTGTAAGGTCCTGATGAATTTCCTATGGATTTGCATAACTGCACAGTAAAAAATCAGTTCATTCTGAATAAGATTTTATTTTCACTATGTTACCAGGCTAAAGAGACTTCTTGTCAGTTTTAATCTGTTTCTTTGACAAGAAAAATATTTATGAAGTTGTAAAGGACAAAGAAAATTTCTATTGTAAAGAATGCTTCTGAAATGGTGTACCTGTAGCTTACAAAAATAAAATTGTTACCTGCTAGTTCATAATTGCAAGAGCCTAGAAATGACAACCCAGAGTAAACGTCCCAAGCCTAATAACTGATTTTGTGTTTTGCCTTACCCTACTCAATGTTTCCCATGGAAACAAAGGTGATCTAAAGACACAGAACCTGTCTGAGAGCTAGGAAAGAAGTTAATCTCTCTAGCTTTGTCTCTTTATAAGAAGAATTCATTCCTAAAGAAGAACTGTATGAGGGAATATTGTACATTTTCAGAATAAGACATAGCATAGTTTAAAATTAATTGTATAAAGTACAAAAACACAGGCAGCCTAACCTCCCTTGGGGCTGTTTCCTTCTTAAAAAAATCTTACATGCATGAAAATGGGAGATTTTTGGAAAATTGACAACTGCTCCTCCTTTGCCTTGGCACAAATAATAAAAAGATGAATTATCAAACCCTGTCCTTGTCTAATCCTATGAGTGTCATTGTGAATGGATACAACTTGAGCCTTTCTAACTACATTAGGCAGAAGCACAACCTGAGGCAACCAGATCTGGCTCTCCTTGTGCTGAGGGGAAGCTGTGACATTGCAGAAGCCATATATACCAGGATAAAGATGTGACCTTATTGAAATGGAGGTTAGTTGATTGCTCCTATTAGGCCTGTTCAAAACCATTTCCAATTACAGTGTTTTAATCACTTTGAGTAATGAAGGATATAACAAACATTTCTGCCTATTCCCTGCATTGAATCAAGCCATTTTTCTGTGAGTCATGAAGATCTACAGCAGAACTTCATCTCATACACAATAATGTTACAAAAATTGCTTTCATATAGCCTTTTCAACTGTGGGAGAAGTGAATGGGATGGGAAAACATTATGGGAAAGGCTATGTGTAAAGTCTTGTTTTGATCTTACCAGAGGGTAAAATCTGTATTTTCCTAGTTTTGTGTATTACCGTTGAACTTAAATTGTCATGTCCTGTGATTCAAAAGATACAGAATTCAATTAAATAAAGCATGAAAGGGATTAACTAGTTTGAATCTTGCATGCATGTACTGTGATGATTTCTGTCTACTGAGTTTCCACACTCAGAAACAATAAGCTGTCTGAAGCCCTCAAGCAGGGTTGGCAATCATGGATCATACATTAGGCTATGCTATGTAGATTTGAGTAGCAGAAATGTCTATATGCTTAACTGCTACCCAGACTAGCCTGAAATCATCATCATCATGGCTAGGCTTTGCAAACAAAGATTTGGGAAGGCTCTACCCACATTTGCTACAAGCACACTGGTGGCTGAAAAGGCCAATGCGAGATAGACGAGTCCAGTTGCAAAAGGCACAGCGGAAAGACTTCTTTGGTGGTATTGACAGGACACAGTACTTTCTGCATTGTCTTTTCTCCTCGAGAGTGATCCTGCTTGCATTCTCAAAAGAAGCAGCAGCGTTATAGATAGTGTGTCTCCTGAAATGCTCACAATACAAATGAAATCATCAAACCTTTGGAGCTCCTTAAGGGCATGACCTATAGAAAACTTACTAATTGTTTATAATTTTGAGTGAACTTAATTAATTTTTGTCCATTCACAGCATTGATATTTGCAGTTTTACATCATTCTGTTATGAAGCTGGATAGTATCTGACTGAGGTGATCTTCAAAATTTTCTTTCCATTTAAATAAGAGCATCTAAGGGATGTGAACTGATATAGGAGGATATTAATAGCAGGAAATCGCAATATAAAGCCTTGGAAGGCAAAACTGCTGCCTGTCTCCCAGCTCAACACCTTGATTAGCCTGAAATGACGCTTTGAAGTTAACA
Organism: Neopelma chrysocephalum; assembly: GCF_003984885.1. Classification (NCBI taxonomy): domain Eukaryota; kingdom Metazoa; phylum Chordata; class Aves; order Passeriformes; family Pipridae; genus Neopelma; species Neopelma chrysocephalum. The sequence continues at coordinate 6,244,565 of NW_020897719.1, forward strand.
CATCAGTCATGTTAAGAATTAGTCAGATTTATGAAATCAAAGTTTCTTTTATTCCATAAGAATAAATTCCTTTTTCTCAATATTTTATGTGCAGAATTATTGTTCAAGCTCTAAAATTTCATTTCTACCTAGGACACCCATGACAACATTAAACATGGCATGAAAACTTCATTTATGGTAGGCTAAATGGTATTAGATTACAGATGTGTTAATGACAATGAAACAACATAATAGAGCCTAGCAAAATAAAGACAGTTATAACACACATTTCCCACAGCAGCTTCCAGAGAAAGTAAATCTACTTCAGAGGCCTTCCTAAAGAGTTAAAAGAAATCAGTAAATAAAATATGAAAGAATAATTTTCTTTTTCTGGTGACCATCTCTTCTTGTATTAAAAGGAGACACTGCATTGGATGCTACAGTAAAGAAAGAGCAATGCAGCAGGTGAAGAAACAGGCTCTAAGAACCTCATGTTATTAGCATTTATGGCTAGGACAAAAACTTCTAAAAGACAGCTTTACTCACCCAGCTACCTGTGTATCCTTTCATTCTGTACATAACATTTCCATTAGAAAGAAGCATCAGTACAAGTCAGGAAAACATCCTCAGAGTTCTTACAGATAACATTTTGTGACCAGCATTAATTTTTTTAGCTCCGTGCAGAATGAGTTTTTAGCACCCTTAGGATGACTGCAAACGTTATATTGGGTAAAAAGGAAAGAGACAATATACAAGGGACCTATTTCAATTAGATCACAATTACTACAGCAGTAGTAGTATCAGAAAAATTTTTTCTTTAAATGATTCTCTTATTTGCATCTATCTGACGAAGTGCCCTCTGTTGATGTTGTCCTAACACTTTCCATTTCATACATTTACTTTATTCAGAGTATCCATGACTACCATGTGAAAAGGGCTATCATGAGAAGTGATGTTATTGCTGCCTTGTGATTGATTTTATTATTTCTACTACTCAAACAAACTCCTGCACCCCTTCAATTTCTACTGAGACCTAAGTTAAGGCTGTGCTCATGTTCAACAGCCCCCACTCTGGGGGGTTTTAATCCAAATTTCCCATTTGTTACGCATTTTTAATCTATAAGTATATGTTGAAATTTCTAAGTGTTTTTCTAAGAAGATCAAAGGACTGGAGAAGCTGGCCAGGGAAGAAAGATTGAAAAAGTCAGGTCTCTTCTGCCAGGAGAAGAGAAGGCTTGGGGGGAACCTTGTCATAGTATTCCAGTCCTTAAAGGACAGCTACAAAGAGGACAGAGGCTCTCTCTTCACAAGACCTACACAGAGAAGACAAGGGGTGATGGGTACAAGTTGTACCAGGAGAGTTTTCATCTTGATAAAAGAAAGATATTTTTTCCCAGTGAGAACAATCATTCCCTGGAACAGCCTACCCAGGCAAATGGTAAGAGTCCCCATCACTGCGAATTTTCGGAATGTGACTGAACAGGGTGCTAAATAATCTCATCTAGACTCCTTTTCCTACAAAATGTTGGACCAAATGATCTTCGGATGTCCCCTCCAATCCAGGCTTGTCTACTATCTTGTGATTCTATGGTCTTCAATAGAGGTTTAAAATAGAAGAAGTTTTTGAAAACACACTAACAGTAACAGACACATTATACTAATAACACAAGCAAATATTATTGCTCTATCTTTCGTAGGCTAAAAAAACACAATGTTTGTGGTACAGAATGCCCTTTCTTTTCACTAATGTTTCACCACCAAATGATAGTATTAAGGGTGCCATTATGCAACACTGAATCACTTTAGGACAAACCTCAGATGTATTGTAATTCCAAAATATAATGGAAGTGACAGCATTTTTTCCAAGCAAATTTATAAGGATCAGAATTTAATCTATCGTCTTCTTGGAGGACAATAAGTGGCAATTAATGCCATCACTTTTACAAGCTATTTAGAGAAAGTAACTTCACCGTTCATCCAAGATTTTCTGTCTGCTCCTCCAGAAAATAAATGCAATTTTCTTACATTTTGTAACGTATCTGTGTGATGACCTTCTAAACTTTCTATTTATTATTGACAGGAAGGTTTTTCCATATGTATCTGTATATATATACATTATTCAGCAGATCGTTTAACACATAAATATATTAAATTCAAAGAGGAAAAAGCTCAAAAAATAGATTTTATTGGACAATTGTTATAAATATCTGCAAGTCTACAATATAGAATAAACTGTAGAGAAGACCATCCTCACTCAAGATAGGTGCACTGCTATAGGATTGATAAGTGACAGAAAGTGATGTAATATAATATTTTTCTCCAAAGCAGCTGCAAAAGCACCTTATAAACATAAAAAATATTTTCTGACTTTTGCAATTTGAGTTGTATATTTTATAATTCTTATGAGTTATTTCAATGCGTTTGTATGACACTCCACAGTTGATGAAATTCAGATATTAAAAAATACTCATAAGACATTGGAGAAAATGAACTAGGAAGGACATTTTGACAAGAACTTTGGGAATTATTCCTTTCAGGACAGAATAAAATAAGTTCCTGGGGATAATAACATTGGAACTGAAAGGTTCATTCAACAATACAGAAGTTATTAAACAATCTATTAAAAGCTTGGGTTTTTTCACTGGAAGCGACATGAAAAACCACAAAGTAAGCCTAGCAAAGGGCAAGAAGAGCATAACATCTGAGTGGATATATCTCAATGAAAGCTGAAAGAAGCATGAATTAGATGATTGTTAACATTTAATATTAACATCACCTTGACTTTCAAAAGGAACATGACATAAAAAATTTTGGGATAGATTTTTATACTCACAATATATTTTGTTTATATCCTTGTCTTTCTAAACTTTCTATAATACTAAATACTTAACCAAGGGAGAAAACACAACCAAAATATAATTCAATTTGATTCTAAGCAGAAACTAGACTACGTGTATGTCATTTCTACAAATCATTCTAGTAAGAGTAAAAGAAAACACTGAGTACCTCAGCCTTTTCCACGTCCTGTGTCACCTAATCATATCAGAACTGTGCTCTGATTTCCCCTACTCTTCATTTTCTTCTAATACACCTGGAGAAGACCTTCTTATTTCTCTTCATGTCCCTCAGCACATTCAACTGCAGATGAGCTTTGGATTTCTTAACTCCATCACTTTTCACTTGCACAGTGTCTTTACATACCTAAGTTACCTGGCCCTACTTCCACTTCTTGCATGCTGCACAATACCAGGAGATATCAAGAATACAGTTAGGTCTAGGATTTCTAACTCCAAGGTAAAGACAAAAATATTCCCTCTAGTAAGGATTCACAGTTTTGAGACAGGAATCAAATGGGGGGTTTATTCCATGAAATAAAAACTAGGCCTTGAGATAGGATGGCATGAATATACGGTGGAGTGCAATGACATGCAGAGATAACAGCTTGAGTCCCAAGAGCTCCATAAACAATTAAAGCGGCAGCCAATGAAAGCTTGAAAACCCTGCTTCTAGACACAGTTCAGGTGCCACGTTGCCTTCATTGTTTCAACTTCCAGAGCCAGCTCCATTTGCACTAGCTTTGCACATATGCTGTATTTTGGTATAAAGATAGCACAAGGCAATTACTTTTATTCTTTTTTCCTTATACAAAACAAAAGGAGAAGAAAGACAAATTTTCATACATACACAGCTATTTACCCAATGCTTCAAGAACTCATTTAGGGAAAACTCAAGCTCAAAACTCCTAATTTAAGAGATTTGGAATTAGAATTTGATCCCACATCCTTTTAGCAAGACCTAAATGCTAGGTTAAAATAGACAAATAGATTGTTTTTTGCCCTTAGTTTTTAAAACCAGAAGAAAAAGAAGTGCTCAACTGTGGTTTTGAGGGTCTTCTGATAGTATATCAGACCACTTTAACCCATTTGAAATCTGGCTGTTGAAAGAGTGTAATGTAAAAATATGTAAAATTTAGAATGTAAAATTACATTCTAAATTGTCTTTCCTGATGTGTCTGTTCTCCTGTCACTTATTGCTACTCAATTTTGTGGGTGTCTGGCCGAGGTAAAAATAGAACATTGTTTTTAGGAACAGCCAGTTCATTCATTAAGCTCAATGTCTAGGCACAGTCACTGTAATCTGGCATAAATCCATCCTTCTGACGAGTATAGACATACTCACAATGATCTAATATAGCTGTTGCAGATAAGACAAGGAAGAACTAACCAGTGCTGTCTAGGTGAGAAGTGTTGGTGAATTGAATATCTCCCAGGGAAACACCACATTGTGTATATTTCTCTATCTTCCATGAGATTTTCAGATTTACAGCTGACTATCAATAATATCCAGAAAGAGGATTACAGACTGGAACATAACCTGCCTCACAGTGACTAGGAAAAAAACCCATAGTTTCGCCCATGGGAAGGGAATGGAAACTGAGGGAAACCAACATGGACAGCAGCTCCTAACCCACAGCAAGTTAGATATACATAGAAAACTCACAATCCTAAACACTTCTTCTTCTGTCTAAGACCAGTGTTCAAGGCCTTGGCAAAATCTCCCTTGCATATAATGACTTGACAGTTGACTACATTCCTCTGTTGACTCTATGTCATTGCTGCTGCTGCCTATACATCTATTTATCATTTAGTAGCTAGATATCTAGCTTTCTTGAAATGTCCATCCATGGGCTTAGATTTTTCTAAATTTCATCCTGTTTTAAGTCTGTAGGACCTGGTAACTCCACAAAATATGCTATGGGGTGAGGGAAACTCATTCATATACAAAGTAACCATTAATAAGTGATTCATGTGAAAGAGAAAGGCTTCCCTGCAACAGACAAGTTCCATACGAATACGCTTCATCTGCACAATACTCACTACTTAGATGGAAAATTGGAGTCTAATCATTGCTACAAATAAAACAAAACAGGGAATTGCTCTGGGTAGTCTATATTTCGTAACACTCGAACTACAAGGAAGAAACTGTGCTCTACAAATATATGCAGCTGCTAGCACTGTGTGTGAAAGATAAAATACAGATTTTTAAAATAGCTTTGTTAGCACTTCTAATGGAAACACTCAAATTTTTTACAGATTTTCTCTCTTTGAACATTTGTTGGAGCACACATTTATCCCCCTAAATGATTGCAACAAAAATGGTGGTGAATAACACCTCCAGCAAAGCAAATTATTAGCTTGCATGTGGTAGAATCACTCTGCTTTTGGCTTTCCCAGCCCTCTTCCACTTCTGCTTTTACAGACATTAGTATTCTCTCTCTTCTAGTAAAAAAAATTCTTATAGACTGTATACCATAGTGCAGGAGGACTGATAGAATAGAACTACTGGAGATCAGAACTTATCAACAGTCATTTACCTGTGTGCTCTGAAGTCTGCTAATCTTTTTATGCATTGTGAAAAAATGTTAGGAAAGGACTGCTAGTATATACACACAATTTCCTTCTCTTTCTAAGTCACAATCAGTCAAATACACGTGTGAATGCACATACACACACACATAGCAATTCTTTCTTTGTTCAACTTTGATTATGACAGTTATCAGCAAAATTCGCTGTAGCTTTTTTTTTCCGTTCAAGGCTTCTCAGGAGGAATTCATTTGTACAGCCTGAAAACTGGCAGAAAACTTTGTCAGTTGACAACCACAGAATTTCCTGATCTTACATTATTCATTTTGAAACCATTTTTGTGAAACCAGTTAAAGGACTTTGAAATGGAAAATCCCAGACTTTAGAGTTCTTCACGGCTTTTTATCTAGTCATTGCTCTCATCAGCATTTTCTACTTAGAAATAAGTGTTTTCATTAAGAAGAAATAGATTTTTTTAGCTGACTAGAATCTTTCAGACAGCAATTTTAATGTACACCTTTATTCTAAGTGAGTTTCTTAAATAACATCTATTTTCTCTCTGAAAGCATGCTAGCAGTATTATACAACACACTCTATTAGCATGGAAATGGATTTTTTGTGTGTAATTTACTTTTCTGATGCTGTATTACATTATAGTTGCAGTTACTAAAAAGAGACTGGAAAATTCTTGTTTTACTTTGAAGTGTGGAAGATGCCAGCTGGGGGTTTTTTATTGTATTTCTAATGTGTGTTCTGACTAACAACATATTTTGTCATAAATGTAAGTGTATATGTATATCAATACAAAAATGTATTTAAATTTTTCCCATTTTAGAAATATTTTAAGAAATAAAAAGCAAAAATGTTGCAAGAAGCAAATCTCAGATTTGTTAGTATAACATGTAAACACTAAGAATTAATATTCCAGGAATGATGACAGAATAAAAAAAGAGTAGGTAGTAATGAGAACAGTATTGTGTTCACCTATTTATTGCTAATATGAGTCTTTAAAAATATACATCATGGGAAGCAACAGGCAGCCAATATATGGCTACTTGACCAAAGGAGGATATTTCTTCAGTGAGATTGCTGAAAACAATTGCTAATGCAAATTTGACTTCATATAACATAATAGTTGGTTCTAAACTTAGCCCAGAATCACACTAAATTGAAAAAAAATACAAATATGTTGAGAAAAAAACTACTGAGCAACTGGGTTTTTCTACTGATCTTTGATACTAGGACAAAATAAGTGCTGAAGTTGAATCAGAGGTAGTTTTGGACACTTAAGGATTTTCAGTATGCCAACTCCGTCCTTTTTGTTGCTACTTTTCTATATCACAGACATCAGATAAGTCTACCATGGTTTGATGACAAAAAAAGAATTTCTACTTACCAACTTATTCCACTTCAAGGCAAATATAATGACTCTTGCAGGGATATATTGAAACCTATAAGCCATGGAGGTAAACTGGACCTATTCAGGATGTCAGACAGGTTATGAATATTTTTGCAGAGAATTCACTATATCTCTAAACAAAAAAAAACCTGTTGTTCTACTACTGAAAAAAAAATATTAAAAGGATAACTTTTTCTCCCTGCAATGCTTGTTGAATCCCCTGAGTACTCTCTCCATGAATTAGGCTCTAATTGCACCAAGGTCCTCAACAGGCAAAATGTGTGACTATACCAGGGTTCAGGAGGACAGAGCATCTGGGTGTTCAGCTGTCCCATGATGGCAGCATATCCAGATTTTCTAGAAGTTGTAAATAATGTTCAGTCACTTGCTACCCAGTCTATACTATCACATGGCACAGGCTCTCTGCTCCAAGTGCTGAGTTCTGCATTTTTCCGTGCTGTCTTTCCTGACAGCTGTCCTTCAACCCAGAGCTATTTTCTGTGTCAGTGACTCTCTCTGTAGTTTAAAACCACCTACAAATTTGCTGATGTTGCAGTCCTCATTATCAACCTGGTCATCAATGAAGATGTATTGAGGTACAGTATGAGGTCCAGTACTGACCTCAAAGTATAGTGTTCATACATAACTATCAGATGATTGGATGATTGGATCTTTCGAGACCTTTTGAGCCTGTGTACAAGTTTCAAGACACTTAATAGTTTATTCTTCTAGTCCAGTGGATTGCTTTCAGCTTAGCCATTACAGCCCAGTTTCCATGCCATCCTTTTATTGCTCTGTTAGATTTAGGCATTTAAATTGCACATCTACATGTTTAGTCAAGATTTTAAATTTTACTGCCTGAGTCAACTTGCTGCTTAGGACTCTAAAATTCCTATGCCACTTGTGTCTGTCTCATAGGCATCCTCAGTTGGATATATGAGGATTAAAGTTTATGAGATATAGACACTACCTGGAGGCGTGTGAAATAGATACCTACCATAAGATATAAGACACCTCCAAATACCTGGTCTAGCTGTAAGCAAACATTTCAGTGTCAGGGTGTCTTATAGTAAGCAAAGCTTCAAGAATTTCACCACTCTTGAACTTTAAGGAGAACAATCTAATCTACTGCATAATATCTGCTGAAAGCTTTGCAGAGTATTAATAAAGGCACCTCTATGAAATGGAGGACAGTGTTCCAGAATGGTCTGTGTTTGCAGACATTCCTGATATTTCTATTTCTAATACACACAACGTTGCTGTGTATACGTCATGTTCATGCCACAAGCACTCTTAGGAGATGGAGCCAGAAGCACACTCTCAAGTTTCATATGCCAAGACGAGAAAAAAACAATTAAATTCCCAACACCTTGTATAAACTGCCAGGGTCAGGAAGACCTCGAGCTGTATGCTGCTGTGACAGTTACATATGCCAAAGGTGCTTGTTATGGCAATACATATTTTTCATTTTCTGTTTGTAAAGAATAGATTGTTCATATAAAAAGAAGATGAAAAAATATTAAGCTAGCACTCCTACTGATCAATATTATTCTTTGCTCTTTTTGCATCTTTAAAATTTAATACCTTTGAGTTTGTTCACTTTCAAACATATGCAAATTAATAAGAGATGGAAGCAAATGTAAAAATTGTTTGTTGTTTTCAAATCAGTGCAGAGGACTGTACAAGCCTTGTCACAGCTTTTCAGTTCAATTCTCTATGCAGCTGCAGACTCTTCAGTGCAATGTGTTTTGAGACTTAGAAGAAAAATAAATATTAGTTTCTATAGAGCATTCCCTTTAGCAACTTCAGAGGGTTGGAACCATGTCACAAAGGGGAGAATGTGTTTTCTTCTGATACAGACAGAGAATCAGGAACATCCAAAGAGCAAAAGTCAGGAGTGAGGGCCTTGGTGGGATGGAGTCATCATTATAAGTCAGGCCCCAAAAAAATGAAGACAGAGACTGTCTCAAATGCCTCTGGATCCAGTTGCATCATCTCTGTTTACTCTCATTCCAGGCTAGCTCTTCACCTGTGGCTCTACCACTGTCAACAGAGTCTGGAAGGGCTTAGAAGCTAGGGCAAGTTTTTCAAGTGTGCTGCTTTCTCTCACCACATAACCCATTGGGATTCTCTGCTCTGGGCACCAGCAGGTCACCCCCAGAGACACCTGCCTCTGTCACACCAGCACACTCGCAGTAAGGATCCAGAGCAGGCCCGTGCCTCTGCCTCCACACGGGAGTGGGATCATGAGTGAAACTGAAGCTTTGGGAAGAGCCATCCTTTCTCCCTCCTTTTCCTCTAGAGTCTGGACACTGGAGTGAAAAGCACCCATAAGAGAAAGTAAAAATGATCTTTTGATTGCAAAATCAAAAGTTAGAACCCCTTTAGCCTTTTGGCATATTCTCCATCCACTCCATGTCCCAAAGATGGTGCTGTGCAGACTATTAAACAAATGACTGCAAGCAGCTCCTTAGAGTTGAGGCCCTTCACAAACCAATACAAAGATACTGAGTCTTTTCTTGAATGCAACCTTACAGGCTAACTATCAGTGCCTTAGGAGGTGTGCAGTGACTAATATGTTTTTGCTGTTTCACTGTAGGGCACTGTAGTAGTTTGAAAATTCTAATAAGACTTCAAAGACTTTTTTGCCATGTATCCCATTGACCATGAATCCTGTGCTACACTTGACAAAGGCAGAAGACCTTACTAGGCGGTTCGTGCCAAGTCTGGGGTTGTGTTTAAAACACAATCATGCTCAGGGACTGAGGAGCCAGCCAGTGCTGACAGCAGCCTTCTGGCAATGGTGGAAAGTGTCCACCAAGTGTAAACAATGGAAGAAATCTTCAGCCTGCAAGTCAGCATCCTTAGCAGTGCTGTAGTGGTGACAGTCAAAGAGGGTGGAGAAGCCCATGCTTTGGAAGTGTTACCACAAAAGACAAAGAGAGAAAAACAAATTTTAAACATAAGAACTTTTTAAATAGATGAAGACAACACAAACAAAAAGAGCACATTCATTTGAGGAGGCTTGAGGGCCAAGTCGTTGTTCTTAAAATCAGCATGTCTCCATAGATTTCAGTGAAACTACATTGATTTACCACTGTTGGATACCTAGCTATTTCTACAGCAGAAGAAAGGCTTAATAAATATTATGAATTGTATGCTCACTCTGTATAAATTGTTAAAGTTCCCTTGATATCAGTGGAACTACTTTGGATTACAATAGACAAAGGTCAGACTCAACTATGCTAAAGAACATTAACTAAGTGCTTACTGAGCTTTTGTGGGTTGGTTTCCCTGCACAGGCACTCTCACTCTGTAAAGTGCTTTCAGGAGCTAGGATCCCTACATGGAAAGGGCCTAGGTGTGCCTAAAAAAGGCATTTTAGGGTTTTTATGGAAATTTGGTGCAGAACAGATGTTGTTTACTCACGCAAATGTAAATATATTTCTTCCATCTAGAATATCTGATGATTGAAGATATTATTTGCATTTAGTTCATTGTGCCTGATGTAGAACTAAAGAAAGCAAAACCAATAACAGCCAGTATGTCAAAGTGAAATTTGGTTACGACTGAGAAGGTTTCTGAGCTACATCGGCTACTCAGTTTGAAAAAGCAGCAAAAAGCTATTTGCAGAGGTACCTGGGCTGAAATGTTAATCCCTTGTGACCTTCTGTGAGCCTGAACTGTATTAATTTCTCCATATCATTTTACAGAGTTAGGATCATTTCTGTAAACTTATGAAAACTGTGTGTTCTGCCTTGAGATATTACTTGAGGAAGTCACTCATATATTGATTTCTGATGTTACTGGTTTTAGCAAGATAAGACTCCTAATCCATCTGCTGAATGTTATTCTGCCAAAGATTAAATAACTGTCATGTCCATTCCCCAAAATTAAAAGAGAAAAAGAAAAAAAAAGATTAGTGTGTTGATGGATTTAAAAAGATCTGTTTTCAGATATAAGCAAAAGACAAGATGTTCTATTTTCTATGTCAGCTCCAACTTCTGAAGCTTTAAAGACAACCTCTATCTACAAAGAAGTGTGATATCACTACCAATAAAAAAAGAAGAATATCACTCAAAGCAAAGGAAGGGCTTCAGGCACCCTACTTAGAGGTGCAGACTGTCAGCCTACTTTTCCTCATCCTCATCTATTCTGAAAACAAGAATGTGTATTGGGTTTTCTTGATAAGGTTTTGGTAGTGGGGGGTTTACAGAGGTGAGAAGCTACCAAAAGATTCCCCTGTGTCCAATGGAGCCAATGCCAGCTGGCTGCAAGACAGACCCACCACTGACCAATGCCAAGCCCATCAGTAGCAGTGGTAGCACTTGTAGGATAACAGGTTTAAGACGGGAAAAAAGCTGCTGGCCAACAGCAGCTGGGAGAGAAGGGTGTGACTGTGTGAGAGGTACAGCCCTGCAGACACCAGGGGCAGTGAAGGAGAAGGAGGAGGAGGTGCTTCAGGTACCAGAGCAGAGATTCCACTGTAGGCTTTGGTGCAGACTAAGGCAGCTGTCCCTCTGCAGCCCATGGAGGAACACAGTGGAGCAGAGATCCATCTGTGGAGGACCCCACACTAGAGCAGGTGGATGCCTGAAGGAGGCTGTAAGCCCATGGTAAGCCTACGTTGGAGCAGGCTCTTGGCAGGACCTGTAGCCCTCTGGAGAGAAGAGCCCACACTGGAGCAGGTTTTCTGGCAGGATTTGTGACCCTGTGGGGGACCCATGCTGGAGTAGTCTGTTCCTGAAGGACTGACCTTATGGAAGGGACCCATGCTGGAGCAGGGAAGAGTGTGGAGTCGTCCCCCTGAGGAGGAAGGAGAGACACAAACAGCATATGATGAACTGACCACAGATGCCACTCCCTGTCCTCCTCAACCGTTCATGGGAAGGAGGGAGAGAATTAAGAGTGCAGCCTGAAATATAGCACCTTTAACCTCCAGGTTCAGACACAGGAGAAAAGAAATGTGTTTATTATATCTACATGTTATTTCAAGTATGTATGTCCCATTTTCTACAAGTTCTTCTGCATATAAGAGAAATAGTAGTTAAAGGGATATGTAAGCATATGTAACTACATAATCATGTTAATCCTTTAGAAAGACTATATAGGATGTCATAGCATTAACAGCATCACTTAACCTGAACACATTTCATTCTCTTAATTTAACCTTCAGATGGATGGATTTAATATATCCAACTTTTTCAACTGTCTCTAAGGTCCTAGAATAGGCTTCTTGTGGACACTGGGGAAACTGCTATGACCCCTTTAAGTCATAAGATAATTTTCTTCATATCAGATTATGCTGAACAAATTATTCTCTGTTTTAACATTAATAAGTTCAATAATTTCAGTGGTGCTGCACTGAAACTAGAGTGTAGCTTTTATAATTTAAACTACAATTATAATTTCTTTAATATAGGATGAGGTAAAAGTCCAAGGAAAGGTGAAATCTTTACGTCTTTTGATTTTTATTTTTTTCACTGTTGTTTCCAGCCTGGGGGAACACTTCAGATTGTAATTAATTTGTAGGGTTCTTGAACATTTCTATTGCTTGAAAAGACTGCAACTCATCTTTCCTAATTATAGAAAGCAATGCTCCACTTTGCATTAAATCTGCTGTAGTTATGCATTTTATAATTAGTCTTACTATGGTTTACAGAGTTTAAATTTCCATTTTTTTTTTCTGCCTCCAAATATAAAAAGCTCCTGCATAACACAATACTTTAGTGAAATTTCTTTGGTTACTAACACCTGCTTATTAAAGTTCACTAATATGAATTCTGCTTCAGGAGAAAATCTGGACTTCGCCACGTTCATACTCAACGCGAGCAGGCAAGGGAGAAATAGCAGGCAATAAACCCTCTGGAGCAGTCAAGAGTCATCCAAGAGGGACTTGTGAACAACGCATTTCATACTATTGCAGTGGAAACAAACTTTTCCTTGTCATCAACATATGAAAACTGCACCTGCCCTCCAAAGTTCACTCATGAATTCTAGTGTGAGAGTGAGACCTGTTGGAAGTCACAATACACTGTGGATTTCTCACAGGCAAAACCTGGGACAGCCTGAAGGCATTTGTTAATTGTGTGCTTTCTGATCTTACTTTTTAATGGTGCTCTGAGTTTCTTCTCCTGCTCCACACTGAAGACCTTTCAACTTAGTGCATAAGCAGTAATAAGTATGTCCCTCAACATCATTAGAATTACAAAAGTTGATGCCATCAAAATTTGTCTTTAAGTATGTTTACTTCACATGCTTTAGGATTATCCTTGTGATAATCTTCCAAATGTTTCAGCCACCCAGTCCTGCATCTTTGTCTTTCTATTAAAAAAAAAAAAAAGGATGCTCCCTTCAGGCACGTGAACTATATGACTTCGCTGTCTCATCTGAGATGTGATAATTACAATGTCAAAGCTTTTACAGACCTGCACAGCTTCAGTACTACTTATTTTGCCACTTGACACTAGGTATTTGCTGAAAACAGCACAGGTGAAAATGAATGAGGCATTTACATAGCAACCTGTCCAAATCGTGAAGCCACAAAACTATGACAACAGCAACATAATATTCCCATTCAAAAACTAATTTTGAATTCAGTCAGTGACTTGCACTATAATTTACCAAAGTACTGCTAGCCAAGTTGATATACTTTGTTATATCATTGGCAATCACCATATTTCATTGCCAGGATAACAAAACTTATTGGCAGCTGGAGTCACACACTATCAGTGGACATTATAGGAGACATCCTGTGGGATGTACAAATTCTGGGTCTTGGGCTTTTTTTATAGACTGTGAGGTCACTGTGCTCTGTAGCAAAGTGATTAGTGGTCAATAGGATATCTGCAGCATATTAACCCTTTTTTTTTTTTGCATTTACAGTTTTCAAGGAAATGGAGTAACATGTGCCTTAAATTTGTCAATCAACATGGCATCATGCATAGTGCTACAGCCACTATGAAGTTAATTGAACTTATTTGAAAAAGCACAAAATATTTCAGAAAACATCTTTGCCTATAAGAAAAAACATTCTTTCTCATATAATAGAACTGGATACTGCTGGATATAGGGCAGCCGAAAGAACTGTCTGCCAACCAGAGCATTTCATAGAATCAAAGACTTTAGAAGAATTGTGAAAGATCAGATGAAAAATTTGGTTTTCCTCAAGAAATTTAAAAAGGTCCAGGTAAGAAAACCGGACTTTCATGGCACAGTCAAAATGGAATGCATGCTGACCTCTACATGTCTTGCATCTCTGCAGTTTCACTAGGCAAACAATTTAATGAAATTGGCAAGCACCACTTCAGCAGACACTGAATTCTATCACTGATCTGAAACTGATAACCTCCCTCTTTCATGAGTTAACCAACTGGATAGACCCTTTTTTGGAAATGGACAAGAAAGGGACAGAGAGGGTACCTGTTTATTCATTCCAAATTAGTCCAGTTTAATTTCTGTTAAAACAGTGATTTTACTTTGCTACCAGTGCTCAAAAATTTGTCACGAACTGGTGTGTGTTCAGGACCTAGATCCTTTGTCACACTGCCCTTAGCCTTAAGTCTGTCCTGTAGTGTGCAGTGCCTTTAATCTGTCATATTTGTATACAGCAAAAAAAACTACGAGATCAGTATTCAGATTTCCTCTAAAGTAAAGGGCTATTCGAAGAAGCTATTGTTTGCCAGTCTTCTACCTAGTTAATAGATTTGGGGTCAGAAAATGAAGTAGACACAGAGCCTACAGAGTCATGTGACCTGATGGAAATCTATCCAGGTTGGACTATTGTAAGGAAGCCATGACTTTATGAACACTTTCAGGGCACTGATTAACAAGATTCCTGTGGGAGGCCAACAGGCAGGACAGTAAATAGAAATCCCATTTTTCTGTTGTGCAGGCTTTTACTTCTGAATTGTATAAAACTAGGGTACAGAGTCTGATACTCTGATGGCTAAGGCAAGGAAGAAAACATGAGAGGAGAACTTGATTAATTTTGCAGAATTTTACATCAGATGTTTCCTAGATATAAATCCGAACTAATTTACACTAGTATTCCTGTTTTGGAACTGAAACTTCTGCAAACAGACTGCAAAGTTTAACTTCCTCTTGGTCCCGTCCAAATCTTAATGAATTTTGTGTTTTTGAATGAAACAGTAGGCTGAAGAAAAATAATCCAGTACCAGTGCAGCACTCTGAGGCAGGAAAAAGTCTGGTCACCCACTGCCATTTCCACCGAGCTTTTTGAGCTTTTTAGCTTGCTGAGCCAGGGGTTACATTTGTTATAACTAGTAGCAGAGGATTAGGTACCTAGGAAAATCATTGCTTGAAATATTAAGCATTGAAGACACCTAGGCATTTTAAGCATGGTTTTCCTTCATTGCTGTCCTGAACTCAGTTTCACAATTTACATCTAAATGTCAACTCCAAGATCCTTGGCACTGTTTTGAGTAAGTCTCCTAAGCTTCATATTATCGTATATATAAAGGGTATCTGTAAGCATCTTTAAGATAGTTAAGCTTGTGGTGGCTATATTTCTCTAGAAACGAAGATGTAAGTATCTTAAAATTAAAATGTAAATTTGAGACTTATCCAAAAAGTCTCAACAACTTCATTTGAAAATCTTGCAAATTCAATGATATTAACTTTTTAAACTCTTAAATAAGAGAAATAAACTTTTTTACCTGGAGAATGGTTCAGGGTACCTTTCAATACTTACAGGGGGCTTATAAGAAAGATGGACAGAGACTTTTTACCAGGGCCTGTAGCAGTCAGATTAAGGGTAATGATTTTAAACTGAAAAGGGGCAGGTTTAAATTACACATAAAGACAATATTCTTTACTATGAGGTTGATGAGACATCAAAACAGGTTGCTCAGAGAAGTTGAAGTTGTCCCATCCTTGAAGTATTCAAGGTCAGGTTGAATGATGTTTTAAGCAATCTGCTCTAGTGTTGGATATTGGGATGTGGAAAGGTTTGGAGACTTGGCAGGGAGCCAGCTTCAAACCATATCACCCAAACCACCACAGGATGTTAAGCTAGACGATCTTCAAAGATCCTTTCAACTCAGATCATTATATGGTTCCATGATTCAGCTTTATCCTATAAAATTCAGGCACTAGAAATAAAGGAATGATTTTAGGTTCTGTTGAAATAGGGTGAAACAATTTCAGTGAAATCACCTTAAAGTCTTAATCACATTCTCAACATATTTTTTTTTCTCCCTGTGCATGAATGTCAATGGGAGTGTGGACTTATATTTTTGTGTTCTAAATAAAACTCCATTGTACAATAGAGTGCCTTCAGAAAGCTATTTAAAAAATACATTTCACTTTGCCATTAATAACCTTTTTTGCATTTTAATCTCACAGTGAGGCAAATATTTCAACATAATTAGTGTGAAAATGTGGAAAGTTACAAGTTCACAGTTCTAAATGCAGTACCATAGGGCAGTGAGACTTCAGTATAATGAGACAGCTATACTGGCATACTGTAGGAGGAAACAGGAACTCTAGCACTCTTACTTGGTAAGCAAAATTTATGTTTATATTTACCATCTCACTTTTATGTGACCAATGATAGGCAAAGTGCTCTAGAGCATGAGAAGTGCAGCAAATTAAAAGCAATAATACACAAGGGACTTGCTTATTTTTCTTAATCTTCCCTACATTTTATATTTAATTGCTCTGGTCTATTCTTATATTAACTCACCATCCAACTCTAAATCCCAGATAAACACTAGTAGCAGATGTTCAACATCTTGCAGGTCAAATTCCCAGTACAGGAAGAAATATTGACAGGGTTTCAGTATTTTTTCATGTGTAACCTTTTTATTAAAGTACTGGAACAGAGGTGGAAAGAAACAGCACTCAAGTAATCCTCTTTCACAAATCAAAGCAAAATACTTCTAGCTGACTTGACCTCAGCGGGTAAATTATGACTTGGGAACAGACTTTAGCTAGCAATCAAAGTATGGTTCAAATTCTTATACTGATCATACAGTTTCTTCTATTCAGATTTTTGTGTAATGCTACTAAGAAGAACACACATGGTCTTTAAAGAGTGAACAGTGGTTACACACCTACAAATAGCAACTCAGACACCATCTTGTAATATCTCCATGAACATGTATTTTCACAATGTCTCCAAAGAATTAGTTGGACTAAGTGCAGTTTCTTGGGAATAATACATTCTGAATACATCTGTTACTCCTCTTTGAGTTGTAATATAATTACCCTGTCAAAATCTGAATGTAGATATTTTGCTCGTAGTAGCAAAATGAGCTCTGGAATAAAAGGATTCACAGATATTTCCAAATAGCTTGGTTATTTTCCCTAATTGCTCTGTATCCGAGCTATTAGACTTCATACAGTCTAAACAGAAAAAAAAAAGTCCTAAATCATTGCAAAGGAAAAGAAAAACAATTCATGTGTTATGTACTAGTATCCCTCCAGATAAGCCTAAATGTGAGCAGTCCCTCTATTCATACCAATAAAAGAATCATTTAAGCCAATACTGTTTGGTTGAGTCTGACTGTGAATAAGCAAATATGTATTGATAACAATTTATTTCCATATGCATTAATCAAGAGATACATCCGTTTGTTTACGCAGATATATTGCCTGTTCATCAACCTCCAGTTCCACTTAACTGCACTTTAGCCTGCAGGGTCACCAGGCCTCTTGGGCATAACTGTGCTTATGCAATGTTTATCTACAAATATTTCCATATCAGTAACACAGCTAGGATTTTTTTTTCCTGAATACTTATTTCATTGGACACGATTGTGAAGAATAAGATTTAAAAAAAAATTAATCTGTAATTATTTTTCATTAGAATTCTTAGCCTATAAAATGTTTCTCCCATGTATGAATATTTCCTTTATTATTTCTTTCTTTAAATACACTAATTCATACAGGAATGTCATTGTTAAATATATCAGGTATCATTTCTCCATAGAGATTTTTAAACTAAATACATAAGTTTTCAGTTATTCATTTTGACAACCCAGTGACATTTCAATGACAAAGGAATTTAACATCATGAATATTTTCTATATGCCTCACAATATTGTCCGCCATCCATAATAGAGCACTGAGCATTGATTCTGAGCACTCATAGCCCAGGGATACATATTTTTCAGAGAAACTACCTGGTCATGTTAAATAATTTCTATTTTACCTACAGCATCTGATTTGCTTTAGACGCACTTACAACTTGATTAGGACCGCAGCACAGGAATACATAAAGCATGAAATCATGTAATATACTGAGTCTTAAACCCTTTTATCATTCAGGTTACTTTTTTCACTTAGAAAAAATCAAACCAATCCATACAAGACCTCTCTTAAACCCAAAGTCTCAGTCTGCCTTCCAATTAATTCCTTCTTCAAAAATGCATCCAGATGACTATTTATTAATTTAAACTTCTTGCTAGAGTTCAGATCTTTGGCACATCCTATATTTTAACAACATGCTTATGGACTGACTTACAGGTCAATGTCCTATTTAACCACATTCAGAGAATGTTTTGGTTCTGGCCTAGTCACTGTTTCAAACTCTGCATTTCTGACCAGGCTGTTCTCTTACTCTCAGAATTTGAATGACTTTATGACACTCCAATTAGCCACCATTTAATTCCAGCCATTAAAGTCAAAATCTGTCAAATAAGATAATTTTCCCCTCAAAAAAATCCAACCAAACCTGTTGCATTTTCTTGAATCATTTTGACAAGGTGAGAGCAAAAAAACTGTGACATTTGAAAAAAATAAAACTATCTTAAGTTGTAAGAGTAGGTACACTAGAAGACACATTTCACCTTGTTTATGTAAGGTATTCATCAGTGGAGTTTTTATCCCCCACCATGTTCCAATTGTGCTCTAAATCTCAGCTTGCTTTGCTGCACATACTTTTATAAGCTATTTATATGGTTTATAAATTTTCAGCATTTGATTTTATGATACATCGTAAATTTCAAAATGAAATATTCAAAGACATTGTGAGAGGAAAGAACCAAAACAGTGGTTTATATTTTTATTTAGCTAAGTATTATTATTAACTATTTTTCTGCTGAAAGATAGTATTAGTGATGGTGAGCTGTTGTTCCGCACAGAATTCTAGCAGAAGTCTTTGTCAACCTCACCAAGGCTTTCGATAATGTGAGCAGAAAAGGTCTGTGGCAGATTTTGGAACGTTTAGGTTTTCCCCCCAAGTTCCTTAAAATGATCATCTCACTCCATGAGGAGTGAGGAAAGAACAGATTCAGTCTAAAAATGCAGGCAACACCTCATTTGATAAACTTGCTTTGATAAATCAGAAAAAAGAGCTATCAAATGTTAACTTAATGTTACATACTCAGATGTTAGTGTTTCACAGTCTCCTGAGCTTTTCTTTCCCAGTAGACTCTTTGAAAATCTGATTGAAGACAATCTCTTAATTTCTAATTTTTAATCCTTCCTCTCCATATTTTTAATTGAAATAAAACACTGCAATCTTTTGCAGAAGAATAAACTTCAAGTATTTGTATATGGTTACATTTATTGTCTGAATGGTGTGTCTACTATACTAGTCATATGATTAAAAAGTAAGGTAGTTTTCACTGGACAAAAAAAAATGCTACTTGTTAAATGACCCCCTACTTTTCCTCAGCTAAATGATATAGATAAAAATTAGTGGGGTTATGGCATTTCATATATTCAAACTCTCACAGCTAATTTAAAATGGAATTTTACTAAACAATTAGTTCTACTTATTCCAAAACAAATCCTTGGGGAAAATTTAATTGCTCAAAACCTTTTAGGATTTGAAAATCTGACTAAAATTAAGCAATAAACCAGAACAAACTAAACTGTTCATAGGAAGTACATGTCTATAGTTATATAAAAATAAATATAAGAAAAACTTTATTTAAAATATATTTTTACAGGTCATGTCCCTGTGCCATTCTCAGCAAAAGAACTTTATATAAAAATTAAATCTTCTTATGTTATATAAATGTTTATGTTATATAAATGTTTATGTTATGTCATGTTTATTTGTTATATAAATCTTCTTATGTTAGACTTAAGCACTATGTGGCTGTTAGCATGTTTACATAATTGATCATGCAAGCTGTGCTTGTGTTCCCAGTGACTATCTGCTAAGTCTTTTCCTTCAACACTGTCATGAGGAGAGTCAAAAACACCAGACAACAAACTTGCTTTAAGGTGAAAGATCTGAGAACTATCAAGACAAACTTTTCTGAAAGTTAGAGGCAAGCATAGAGAATACTATCTTTTCTTACATTAAAATTGTATTACGTAATTTTCATTTCTCCAATTGCTTATATAGAAACAATAAAATAATATATCAATAGAGTTAAAATATTTAGATTTGAGTTTTGTAAAATTACTTGTATATTTCAAAATAGACTTTAAAATATTTTGTTACAATTGCAAAACTACAATTCAAAATGCTTATCAGAGTTCTTTCACATGAGCAGGTTGGAATAACATTATTTTTTTAACCGGCTTGCGCCATTTTTTTCTTCAGATGGAATGATGAGATCAGGTCAGTGGCAAATATTATCATCCATACAGTAACATAAATCTTTCAACTGTTGTTTCATTAAAACTGGCATTCTCTAACAGTTCTTATTTTGCTGAAATTGTGATTCTCTTATGACCAAAGCTGCCCTACGAAAATTTAAAATTATACCTCACAGGATATCCTGAGTTTGAAGGAATCTTCAAGGATTATCAAAGTCCAATTCCTACCAACTATCTGCATACCTAATTCAGATTTTTAGGATGTTTTGGGAAATAATAGGATCATATACTACTCTGTGTTGGAAGTGACTTTTTAAGGTCATCTAGTCCAACCCTTCTGCAACAACCAGGGACATCTTCAACAAGATCAGGTTGCTCAGAGCCCAGTCAAACTTGGTCTTGACTGTTTCCAGTGGGGGGCATCTATCATATTTCTGGGTAATTTGTTCTATTGTCTCACTACCCACATTGTAAAAAACTCCTTCAACAACCTTCAACACCCTTTTAGTTTAAAACCATTACTCCTTGTCCTATCATGAAAGGCCCTGCTAGAATGTTTATTCCCATCTTTCTTATAGGTCCCTTCAAGTACCACAATAAGGTATCCCTGGAGCCTTCTCTTTTCGTAGCTAAACAACCCCAACTCTCAGCCTTTCCTCAAAGTTGAGATGTCGCACCCCCTCGATCATTTTTGTGGCCCTCCTCTGGACCCACTCCAGGTCCCTGTCTTTCCTCCTCTGAGGAACAGAGAACTGGATGCAATACTCTGGGTGGGGTCCCATGAGAGCAGAGTAGAGGGGTAGAAATGTGTATTCAACCAAGGTGGGATTAAGATAACTATAAGATTTGGCCTGTCATTTATGAACTGTCATTGCAAACATTCAATCAAGATTTAGCATTTATGTTAGGCTTTCTGTGCCCAGTAATCCCTGTAAACACACAGATTTGGTAGTGAAGGCAATAGCCAACACATAATTCCCAAAATCACTGTTAAGTACAAAAAAAGGAACATGAAAAAGCATAAAATGTTAACACTTTGCCTCTAATTTAAATGTTAGATATAGGCAAGTATTGCTAGAGGTTGCAGACTGGTAAAATTATAGAAGACATATGTTAAATGGAAAAGACAAAATGAGAAGCTGTACGTGGGTAATGAGGAGACAGTGGTAAACCGAGGAAAGGGGTGAGGCAGAAAAGCAGCTCCCCTCCAACACCTGGCCTCCAACTACTCTGGGAAGTAAACCATTCTCCTTCTGACATGTTTTTATTATTTTTGCCAATGAGTTAAATAAAATTTTGTTTATATCAACCCTCCAAGCCTATCATATGTTGTTCTTATGTTTCTGGGGCTTGGCGAGGGGGTGGTACTGGGTGAGGACAGCGGCATGAGGCTCAGGGACCACAGGCAGCTAGGCAGTAATTAACCCTCTTGGGGCCTTGAACAAGCTTCAAGCAAAAGCCATGAAGAATTTTATTTATTTATGGAGTTTTGCAAGCAGACACAGCTCCACTTAAGATTCCAGGAAGTTTTAAAGGCTTTTATATTTTCAAGATATTTCCATTGGACAAGTTGAACTATTCACCAGCCCCTGGATCTAATATTGCAGTTATCCTGCCATGAAACATTTCAACATAATATGACAGGCAGTCATCATGCTCAGTAAATTAGTAGCATGATCAGATGATTTACCCAAATATACTGCATTTGTAGTACCACATTTTTCTGATAATGTTAAACATGAGCCAAATAGATGAAATTTCTATTGTATATCTCCCTGGGGGACACAGACATAGGAGTTTAAAAATGAAACTCAGAATAAAGCATTAATTCTTACCTGCTTTATATGTCGTGGTTGTGAAATAATGATTTCTTGAATACACATGACATAATTGCTAACAATTCTGTGACACTCAAATCTTCTAAAATTATATATTGAAAGTCGGTGAACAGACTTGTCTGTGACTTGTCATAAATGGCTGTGTTTCCTTGTGTCATTAAAAGAAATCTTTTCTATCGCTACACCTTTTTCTCTCTAAATGGAATACCAACTATGTGCATTAATAAAGGGAATTGTTCTATTCCTCTCCATGTATTGGTAGCTCTTGTAATATGCTAAACTTTCGATGAGGCCCATCAATTCTGATTGTAATGTCACAGTGTAGACCTTCCCTTGATAAATAATTAGTTTTATTCATATAGACACCTTTCATCCATGCAGATAGAACTGAGACAAACATGTATTCAAACCCATTTGTAGGCTTAAGGGCAGATTATTGTAAATAAACATTGCTTCAGTTTCTTCATTTCCTTAATTGACTGATGTTTAAAGAACTGAACCATCATCAGTGCTAAATGTGTGCTTTCTTAATTAATTATCTATAATTTTAAGCTTTGCAGTCTATAATTAAAGTTTGTATCTATATGTTAATTTAAGTTATGTATGTTTTTACATTTCTATTCTGAAAAGATGTATTTACGTTTCAGACATCAACTAGGCAATGTATGGTAAGTTTTAAAAAACATTATATAAAAAATTAGAAATTCCAAGACACTGGCATGTTTCATACAGCATTTGCTGCAGGGACATACCCCTGACAAACCACAGTGAGCTCTCCACCATGTAACTCTGGGGAGGGAAAGAAGGATCCTGATCTGTTACTTAGGTACAGGCAATTAATCAATCTGTTGGACAAACAGGCATTGTATTTCACCACGGTTTGCTGAAAAATTGCTGAATTTCTCCCTTGGCCAGGGCTCTGCCCATCTCTGCTCATGTATGAGTGCATGATGTGATAAACATTTTATCTTTCTCCAATATATTTTATGATTTTTAAAGCAATATTGCAAAGACTTCCAAACCATTACAGCTTTTCCTTCGAGGCTATTGCTGGCACTATGATGAGGGAAAATGCAGAGACACTCACTGTTCATGGGAATGTGCAGTGGAGGTCAGAGGACGTAAGACAGCCATGGGAAAAGGCTGTCTTTTATTAATAACACTTGCATTCCTCCTCTGTGCACATACATCCAGGCTAGATCTGTGGGGTTGGGGTTTTTTTCAGGGGTGGGATTCATGTGGTTTTTTGGTTTGATTTGGTTTAGAATCATAAAATTGTTAAGATTATAAAAGACCGCTAAGATCATCAAATCCAACCGTAAACGCAGCACCACTGTATTCATCACTAAATCATATCCCTAAGAGACACATCCAAACACCTTTTGAACATTTCCAGGAATGCTGATTCTACCACTTCTCTGAGCATTGAAACAGGCACTTCAATGCCTGACCACCCTTTTGGTGAAGACATTTCTCCTAATATCCAATCAAGGCTCCCCTGGTGCAGCTTGAGGCCATTTCCCCTTTCCATGTTACTTGTTCCTTGGGAGATGAGACCAACACTCACCTTGCTACAACCTCCTTTCAACACAGTTGTAGAGCAATAAAGTCTCCCCTGAGCCTCCTTTTCTCCAGGCTAGACAACCTCCAGCTCTCTCAACTCTTCCTCATAAGACCTATGCTCCAGACTCTTCACCAGTTTCGTTGCCCTTCTCTGAACACATTCCAGCACCTCAATGTCTTCCTTGAAGTGAATAGCCCAGAACTGGACACAGTACTTGAGATGTGGCCTCACCAGTGCCAAATACAGAAAGACAATCACTTCCCTGGTCATGATGACCACACTATTTTTGACACAAGGCAGGAGGATGCCATTGGCCTTCTTGGCCACCTGGGCACACTGACGTCGACCAACACCCTCAGGTCCTTTTACATAGTCACCGGCCCTTGCAAACTCCCAAATTCAGTGTTTCTTGAAAAAGTACTAATTTTCCTGAGATAAAACTATGCCTGAGACTCTTCCCAGGCACTTTGAATTTATAAGGACTGATGCAATCTTAGACACTAACTAACCTTAGGACAGTTTGGACATTGTCCTGTTCAGTACACTTTGAAAATCTCATTCTTCCATAGCTAATTCTTTTTATTTGCTGCATAGAGAGACTTGGTATTCATATCAAAGATGCTAGTTCACTAGAGAAATAGTGTAGCACCAGAAAACTTTTGCGAATTTAGCTTTTTATACCTTAGACACCTACAGGATTGAGTAACGTGTGTGTGTGTGTGTGTGTATGTGTGTGTGTATGTGAAAGAGAAACAAAAACACAACAGAGATCAGACTCGCTGTGCCTAAAGAACTTGTGCTGACTGTTAGATGAATAGATCAGTCTTTGAATTTATCCTAAAATGATTTAGGATAAAAAGTTACATTACCTTTCAATCAAGGTAACGTATTTACTTGTGCATTAAATTATTTTAAGTATTTTTAGAAAGTCCCATCAGAAGTTTTATCCAGTTAGCAAAAGAGTAAATATGTTTAAAATTACTATCACAACCTTTCAGTGGTATTCAGTAATGACCAGTGATTTTGCAAGTCAGGCATTTCATTTCAGATGACTTAAAAGGAAAAATATCTGATTTTCAAAATGCCTTAAAAAGTCAACCCCTGAAGAACAAGCCCTTTCACTCTTGGCACTCAGTTATTGAAGGCTCAATGTCAGATTTGGAAGTGTGTCAGAAGGCAATCCAAATAAATTTAACCAACTGTAGAGAGAGAACAGAAACTCATATTTTTGTTGACCTTGGTAGGTACTACTGTGTTTAGCATGTATTATAAAAAGACTTCACTTACTCATATGATTAATTTTTTATTTAGTTGCTAAGATCTAGAAATAATATTTTGATTTTTTTCCTGTGAACACTTAAGAAATTAGTAAAATACAAATTCTTTCATTTGCTCAAATCAAATTAAATTGTTTAATTTACATAAAACTACTAATTTCAAAAGTAGGTGACAAGAATGGGATCTCTTAATAAAGAGCTATCAGTAATCCACAAAAGAGCTAACACAAAACAAAAATAGTCTGGACCATGAACTTTTTAAGTCATCAGTAGAGTGATGTTATTCAGATCTTCACCTTGTGTAAAATGTGATGTAATTGACAGGCTTCTGTACAATCTGACTGATATATATGAGTTAAAGCAAAATGTCTAAATATTATTTTCAACCTTTCTTTGAAAAAATAGACATTATGTTTGGTGGAAATTATTTTTTTAAAATCTGAAAGTCATTGTCTCCAGCTGTGAACAATCTACCAAGACAGAAATCAGCACCTGGGGAAACCTGCAGCTACATAATTTTGTGGAATCAAAAAGTTTAAGATTAATCTTTATAATACAATTCAAGTAGAACTAGGAGGCAATTTGGCCTTGATTTTGACTTCCCTAAGTTTTTTGATAGCAATCTGTTGAGTGAAGTACTAAATCATACAAAAAGAATCAAGACTTAGATGAATAGAACTTAACTGAGAAAACCAAAGGCTCTTTTAGAGTCACTGAAAAGAGACTAGCTCCTTCAGAGAGTGATTCAACTCATGTAAGTCCTGCAGCATGCCCCGAAGTGACCTGCCTTTAAATGTTTTTTTCAAGAAGAGCCCTTAATATGAGTAGAGTCTCAGTTAAATGGCTGAAGCTTTGTAAGTGAATCTGGACTTAACAGTCCTGTGGAGGATTTGGTATGCCTTCATGAAGTAGTCCTAAAAGTCCTTTTAGACTCTAGATCCCACTGTAAGCACTGAAGTGTTTTCTGCTGTGGTGGAGAACCATCTCCAAGTGGCAATTATCGTTATATTTTAAGAGAGAAAACACAGTTTAACAATAGAATGTTAGTCTGCTGTTTATGCAACACTTTCTCTCAGCTAACACCTGATTTGGATGATTAAAAAAGAAAAAGGTAAAGAAAAAATTGAGATATGAGACACTTATTTTATCCCCAACTTCAGGCACAGAAGATATCTTTTTAATATTATTAAAACAGTCTATTAAAACGTAATACCATTAACACACATGATTTTCATGAAGAAGTACTTGAAAAATCATGGTATGGCTTTTCCATGTACCCTCTGTCACTCTAGACCTCTGACAGAAGGAAAAAATATCTTGGTAATTGATAAAGTCCAAGGCATCTGTTTAAAGCCTAGAAGTGGAAGTTTCCTTCTTAGTCATAATTTTTGTCAGTATTTGTGAACTTCTCTATTTCAAGCTTCACCTTGGTTCTATTTTTAGACATGATTGTTCTTTCCCTTTGGAGACTTAACAACTTTTCACTGAAAATAAAGCCTTAACAATCAGCTGACCCCACTACTAGGTATTAGGTAATGCTATTATAGATTCTGTCAGGTATTTACAGAAATTTTTTTCCCATTGTGGATATTCTTTCCAAAGGTTTATATCTTATCTTGATCACAAGTTAAAAAATCCTGTAGTTCAGAGCTCTGTGGCAAAAGATATTTCAACTTTCCTCTGCCCTTTGTTCTTCATAGTTTTATGTATTTCCCTGGATATTATTTCTGTGTACAATATCCACTGCTTTCCCCTTGATGTTGACATCTCAAGAGTCAGAAATAGTTAGCAATTTGCCCAATGAGTTACAGAAAATAAGAAGGGGGTTCTGAAACAGGGGCCTTTTCTTATCAGTGAAAGAGGCCTCATATCTTCAAAGGAGGGACCCTGAACAAAGGACCACCTGGGCATTTATCGTCTCTTCTGAGGTCTTCCTTTTGACTTGTTGGGGTTCTCCTGTGTCACCTGGTTGTCTCTTGTCACCTGCTGTGTCTCTTGTCCCCTGGTTGGCTCCACAGGTTTCTGTGCCCTTTGTAATTGCAAGGGACCAGTGCCAGTCCCTGGCCTCTTGAGTTTGGCAGTGGGAGACGTGGGAGACCGGGACCGTGGACTCATGGACCACCATCTCAAGAAACCCACCAGCTCCAAAGAAGAAAAGGATTGAGCATGTGGACTAATTAGCATGAGAATCAAGAGAATAATTTAACCAACAAAAGGTAGGATGCTACTACTATTCTTTCTAATGTAACTGAATGTTCTCGTTATCCATGCAAATGTTTAGTGCTCACTTCAACTGCAACATCTGAAAAGACGCAGTTTGTAAAGGCAAACAGTTGAGTAAAATCTGAAAGAACTCTTAAGTAAGAAATTCAAACTTTTGTGCCTCAGGGCATAACACTAACTGCCTGGGGCTGGAAAGTAATTTCCCTTCTGGCAGGTTATTCCAAACTCTTCATTATAGGAAGTATAACTTCATTATAGGAAGTATCACTTACTAACCTCTGGCAGGAACAGGTTACTGGATTTCTGGACAAATGGACTACTTATCTGAATCCTTAAGATATTTCATGTCAGATTTAGAAACTACCTATTCATAATGAGGGAAGAATGCAGGAGAATAAAGGAAATACATTTCTTTAATTTCAGGCTCATCAAAAGCAAGTTAGAAAATTAAGTACTTTAGTGTGATCTTAGATCCTGAGGTATTGAAGTCCTACAGAAAATTCAGGACCATTTGTGTGATTAACACTTGTTATCAAATGGATAAAACTCTAGAGAGTGCTAAAAAAATGCTGTCCTATGTTTCATTTATTAATTGAAATGTGTATAAGAAAAAAATATGAGGGTGTTACATTTAGCTCCCAAGGGATGTAAAATTCAATTTCGACATTTAATAGAAGGATATGAGAAAAGGTTAGATGTTAAGTGAAATGCTGAGACATTTGTGAGTGGGATGAGGAAGATAGTACATGATAAGGTGGGTTAATTTGGTTCCAACAAGTTATCACAAATTAAATATTTTTTAAAAATGAAAGCTTTTGTCTCTGTATGATCAGGATAATCTGTATTCAGATACAACTGCTGCATTTTTTAAATATTTTACGCTTCTGGGTTTCTAACTACTGAATGTTCCAAAGGTGAACCCCTCATCCAATAACACTGTTAATAATTTCAATCAAGAAGATCTTTGGATAGTGACATAGTTTGAGTATTGGCAATATTTTCTGTGTGATGTTCTGCTTAAAAGTCTCTTGAGGTGCAGTTGCAAAAACCAGTTTATGGTATATCTTTTATTTCATAAACTTAAAAACAAATAAAACCAAAGCATTCAGGGTCATAAGAGGTACTGCTACAACACAATATTTTTTTTAAATTAAAAACTACTGCAAAATGCTAGATGAAATTAAGTTTGTAGTTGTAGTACCAGATTTAATAGTCTGAGCATTTAATTCACACAAAGGAATTACTGAAAAGGAGCCCAGACGCAGTGATGAGGATTTCAGCTCTACTACCTCTGGGATTCCCAGTCTATCCCCTAAGCCACTGACATGTGGTTTTCTTGTAGCCTTTGTCCTCTAGCTTTCTTCAAGAACTTCAATTTATTTCTGCACCAAAGCACAGTTTTAACAGCATGGTGAGAAAGGGCTGCTGCATGCTATTTACACAAATCCAGTGTCTTTGAGTGAGATTTGATATTTATGGAAGGACATTTTCAACAGTATTTACCACTATTATGGCCTCACTACATCTTCTATGAGGCTATAATGCCACAGGAAACCTTAGCTCTAAAAATACTTAGCTTTTCCTCTCACCAAGCAATGTTGGAAGACTAAGTTCTCTACTTGGAATTTTGGTTTTCACTGATCTTTTTCATTCATTTGGTTTTGTAATTTATATCACAAATGGTACATTTGTGAATTAACTGAGCAAGACAATGAATGACAGTGAAATTGCAGACAGTCTTGCCAATAAGAAGGTAGACTTGTAATATGCTGGAAGTGTTTGTTCAGAGCTTTCTTTTATTTGTGTGGTAAACAAATCTAAAGGAGTGGAAAAGATATGTGAAAATGAAGTTCTGCATAGCAAGAGCTCATATCTGTCATCTCTTGGCTATACTGTGGTACTTTGAGTTCATATATCTTAGTTGCAATCTATAGTGTCTGGTTTGCATTAATACTTGAGGAACCAGGCAGTCTAAACTGTTTAATAAAGCGCAACCTATTTTCTTGGCTTTACTTCTTTTCCTTGGATAATTTGGCACTAAATTATCTATTTTGTAATGGCTTCAGACCTGAGCAGCTAGTGCTTTGTGCGTGCAATAACAGATTACTAGTCTTCACATCACATCATCTAGATATGCTATCTTAAGGGATGAATAGATGGAAGAAATTAAACAGCACATATTCTATTATGGTGTTTCTTTGTCACAGGAAATCCTGAGCACGTAATTGAGGATCTTTAAATTCATTTGATTATCATTCATTCCTTACACCAGCTATCCACCTTCTCAATTGACATTTTGGTTTTCTATGTGAGGCTGTGATGCTTACATATTGCTGAGGTACATTGCTTTGCTCTGTCACTCTTTCAGATACAGTTGTTCATGTCTGCTAAGATTACCACTTCCTGATCTGTAATGCTCCAATAAAACTAACATGATCCCAGACACAGAGGCAAAAACTGGAATGATTTATTGAACACACAAGTGGCATTTAAGGGTCTCGGGGGCTTATAAGCTAATGAGGAGGCAGAGTTATTCCAAACAGGGGTTTTCACAATCTATTAGCATTTCCGGTAGCAGGGATGACATAAGGGAAAAAAGAGATTTAAATTTCTCAGATTCAGTATTTACATTTGGGGGAAAAGGTTTGATATTTCCAGTAGGCAGGTTTATGTTGGGGAAGGGTGATCAGCTTTACAGGGAGGGAGAAAACAATGGGATAGCATCATGCAAAGTCTCTCTACATCCTGCTGGGGGAGATCAGGACAATGGATCTTGTCTGGTCTTCTAGATGGTGGGGTTTTTTCCCCAGCCTCTGTGGCCCAAGGTTTCCCGTTTAGTCCTAGCAGTTTCTTTGCTGTTGGTATCTGAATTTCAGACTGCAACACTGATCAGTTTGCAAAATCTCGTCTTGCTCTACAAGTGCATTCTGGCAATCTAGTCTCTTTCTCTTGGGCCATAGGAGAAGTTTTTATGTGACTCCTCATACATAAAAATATATCAAGTTTTAAAGTATCCTGTTATCCTTTCATTTCTTAGTGTACTACTCCTTACTTGTGGTCATTCTTATGTAACTCCCATTAAATCAGTTCCCTATTGCATTGCAGATATGAGCCATGACCAAAAACCAGAAGACCTGTGGTTTGAAGAGGAAGATCCTGACTTAGAAACATAATTGTAATGGCTTGAGTCCATGAGAATTTTGCCACTAATTTCATTACCTCCAGAACAGGCTTCTCATTATGTGTTTCACATCTGAAGCTTGAAAATCAAATATATCAATAATGAATAATACCTTTAAATATTTGCTCATGCATTTTTGCCACTTCTTGGTCCTCTCTGCTTTGGTAATATGGGTTTGCTTTTTATGCTCTGGATACTGAATTATCTGTTATGCCTATGATTTCATCAAGCTGTTTCTATTCACTAATCCATGTGATGATGTAAAATGTCACGTGCATCAACCTGATGACAATATGTAGAAAAATAGCTTCTTTTACAGGAAACAGGTTCCTTAGATACTTATTACAGGATAGTAGTACATGAGGCTGCTGTAATACTGTTAGGCTTGCCTCTAAAGAATCATAATTGTTAGTCTAAAGGAAGTAGATATTGATGTAACTGCCTGCCCAGCATCAGAGGCACCACCAGGCTTACCAATCACAGAATGCTTAATCAGAGAATGTATAAAATAGCTGATGTGGGGTCTCAGGGTCTAGTTAATCCATCCTTCTGTCTCCAACAGGCCTGACATAAAGTTTTAAAACTGTGCAATAAAAAATAATCATTTCAAATATTTCTTTTTTTTTTATAATTCAAATATTTCTTTCTCTATGTCTAACCTAAGAGTTCAATTGCTTCATTGTAAGTTTGTTAGTTCTCCTTCTGCACATGATGGACTTGAAGAACCAATGATACTCTTCCACTTCAGAGCAATCTTTCATGATTTTGAAGACTGTGTCTCAGACTCTGATGACTAAATGATAAACCTAAGTTCTTCCAGCATTTCTCATAGGTCATATTTTTCAGGTTTCTCTAAAATCATATAGTACATGAATGAAGGAATATTGTTTCCTACGTTTACAGTCTGTACTGCTCTTTACAAAGTGTGTATTCATAACAGCATATTATTGATTCATGCTCAACTACAATCCACTGTAACATCTAAATTTTCTATTAACTTAATCTAGCACATGTACAGGTAATTATTCCACCATACTCTCTGCTTGAATTCAGATCACTGCACTCTAATACCATTCTCTAAAATGAAGTCAGTCTTTACAACCATCTTCAGGTTTAATAGGCATATTCTCTATTCTCTATTTCTTGAACACCTTCAGGATGATGACTCCACTACCTCCCTGAGAAGCCTATTCCAATAGTAGGCTATCCTTTCAGTGAAAAAATTCTTCCTGATGTCCAACCTGAACCTTCCCTGGCACAGCTTGAGGCCATTTCCTTGTGTCCTGTTGCTAGTTGCCTGGCCTGGGATAAGAAGCCGATCTCCACCTTCCTACAGTCTCCTTTGAACATAGTCATAGAGAGTAATAAGGTCCCCACTCAGCCTCTTTTTCTCCAGGCTAAACAACCTCAGCTCCCTCAGCTGCTCCTCCTATGACTCACTCTCTAGATCCTTCCCCACCTGTATGCCTTTCTCTGGACATGCTCCAGCACCTCAATGTTTTTCGCACAGTGAGGGGCCCAGAACTGGACCCGGTACTCAAGATGCGGCCTCACCAGTGCTGAGCACAGGTGGTCAATCACTTCCCTAGTCTTGCTGGCCACACTATTTCTGATACAAGTCAGGATGCCATTGGACTTCTTGGACACTTGGGCACACTGCTAGCTCACGTTCAGCCACCTGTCAACCATCATCCTCAGGTCCTTTTCTGTTGGGCAGCTTTCCAGCCACTCTTCCCCAAGCCTGTAGTGTTGCATGGGGTTGTTGTGACCCAAGGGAAAGACCCAGCACTTCTTTTTGTTGAACCTCATACTGTTGGCCTCAGTCCATTGATCCAGCCTGTCCAGATCCCTCTGCAGAGCCTTCCTGCCCTCCAGCAGATCAATATCCCACCCAGCTTGGTGTCATCTGCAAACTTACCAAGGGTAACACTAGATCCCCTCGTCCGGATCATTGATAAAAGACATTAAACAGGACTGGCCCCCATACTGAGCCTTGGGGAACACTACTAGCGATTGGCCACCAACTGGATGTAGCACCATTCACCACAGGATGTCCAGTGAGTTTTTAACCCAGTGATGAGTGCACCTGTCCAAGCCATGGGCTGACAGCTTCTCCATATGAATGCTCTGGGAGACAGGAACAAAGGTTTTCTGAAGTCCAGATGAACGTCCACAGCCTTTCCTTCACCCACTAGGAGGGCCACCCCACCATAAAAGGAGATTGGGTGGTTCAAGTAGGACCTACCTTTGCTAAACCCATGCTGACTGGGCCTGATCCTCTAGTTGTCCTGTACATGCTGTGTAATTGCACTCAAGATAATCTGTTCCATAACCTTCCCTGGCACCAAGGTCAGGCTGACAGGCCTGTAGTTCCCCCGATTCTCCTTCCAACCCTGAAAAATTCTGAAGTTACTGCAATTAACACTCCAACAAGCTGCATTAGTTTTAGCTAAGATGAGTTCAGAGACCTATCTTTTGAAACAAAGATCTTGGCACACATAGACAGTAAAGCATTCAGAGAGTCTACAGAGTTGGAGCATTTAAGGACGTTAGACAGTAATAGAGAGCTTTCATAGTGATTGAAGCTATCGTCTAACTGATAAGGCAGACACATGTCTTCAAAGAGCTGTAGACTTATTTTAATTGTGCCTGAAGTTCTGATAATTGCATGTTTTTAGCTGAAAATGTTTAAAGATCTTTTGTGTAATTTAAGTTTTTAAAGTACTAGCCTATCTGAAGTAAAATGCAATAATTATCAAAATAAGCTGGCTTATATTGATCTGCAGCTAAAAATGTATAATTTTTCAAGTTCTTTTCACTTATAATTTGTGCAGAAGCTTTACTGCATATTCACAGACTATATTTATATTAACTATATATTATAGCACTAATTGCATAGTATCTCATCTAATTACATAGTTGCAAAGAAATGTGGCAATCAATACTAACAAAGATTTATTCAAGAAACAAATGAAACACTGCCTTCAGACACTGTAATGTAGTTTGTACATTTTGACTGAATGTTACTTCAGCAAAATATACAAGAAATATTTATATAAAACACTTCCAAAAAAGAAATTAGAAATAAGCGACATGTACTCAGTTTAATAATAAACATAAATTGCATTGAAAAACTTTTCAGCTACAGAAGTACTGATTCTGCAGTATTAGAAATTATAGGACAAAGTACATGAAGTTTTGAGTGGTTTGTTTTTTCATATACAATCAATTATATTAATAAAGGTTCTATTCAGTTACAAAAGAAACAAGCACAATGTAAATGATCAAAATATTTTATTGAAGGTTTTAATAGTTTCTTATCCAGAGAAGCCCAGGCACAGGCATAAGTCAAGCTTTTTACTGCTCCCAGAAAAAAATGAACATTCAATCCTTCTACAACCAGTTATTTCAAACCAAATTAACATACAATGTTTGAGATTTTAAAAATGCACCAAACAACAGAACAAACAAACAACCCCCCCCCGAAGAACTTTACACTTAAGGTGGAATTGTAATATGTCAAATGTATTTGCTGATATGATACCCAATATCAAAGCACGCTTGGCAAAGCTCTTAGAGGTGGTGGTATAGCCATTGCAACTCTTCCTGGTTAAACTTATGTCAATGTTGTCCTGTCAGAACATTTAGCTCACTCCTGCTCTCTGTGCAGCGGTTTGCGCTCTGGAGGTAGCATTGGCTGTAACTTCTGCCAGCGTTGTGGAGGCCAGAGAATATGAGTAGCTCGAGCATGCAGAAGTCCAAGAGAAACCTACAACCAAAATATAAACCAGAGAGATTATTACATAATGCAAATAAATTAAAATATGAAAAATACTAAGTATGTGATGATTGTTAGAGCAATGGGAAAATACAAAGCAGAGAACTGAGTTCTCTCTCATGAACGTAATGAGGGGAAAAGAAGTCTTCTTCAATGACAATTTCTTTTTTTTTTTGATAAAATATTTTGTGGAATTCAAAACAGCTTGCTGAAATGCACTGTCTTTAACAAAGAAGAAATAGGAATTTTTTTCATTTTCAAGAAAAACAGCTGTTCAAAACAGGTGAGGCATTCTATAATCCATAAAGCTTTTGGGTATTAGTTATTCTGGATCCAGAGAACAAAGTAACAGTATAGTCTCTATACTCCATATTAGGAACCACAGAGGGAAAAAATATATACTTGCTTTATTCTTATGCTTTAATGAACTGAACTTCTGGCTTGAACTTGTACACTGCTACCTAAATTTTTATGTAAACTCAGTTCTTCTCTTCCATTCCATTTCTCATTAAAAAAAAAAAAAGTGATTTTAGTAAGCAGGTAACTCAGCATTTTATGCAAATAGACACCAAATGGTCCCCTAGGAATATCTTCAGCTAATTTTCTTGATTTAATTTCATAGGATTAATTTATATTCACCAGTTTCTCTCTACTACATAATCAAATCAGTGAAGCTGAAGTGGTATATATCTAATTCCATATTCTGTAGCTTGATGAAGCAGGTGGTGAATTACTTGAATATAATCTGGTTAGTTAATAACCCATGATATCTAAAAGAATCTGAAGTAGATCATCGAAATTGCAGTCTAGGATTGTATTTCTCTTGTTTGATCCCTTGCAGGGATCACTTGTTTCCCAGATTCATTGCAGCTTTTTTCCCTACATTTAAGCAAAGGACAGGCTGCTAAGTGACAATGCTTTTTGAATAGGATTGAGCAACATTTTTTTATATCCTGACATACTTCTGTGTAGTTTGGTTAATATTTATGAAATTCACAACACCTTTTATCTTAATTAGCCCAAAAAGTAGGCTGAAAATGTAATATTACCATGTTTTTTCCTTGAATATACAGCGTGATAGCACACACATTACAGGCTGGTGCCAAAATATAAAACCACAGCAAATCCCACTGCTACATGTAAAATATGACAGCATTAGTACAGAGAAAAATGTTAAAATACTCTTTTCAAACACAAATAACATCTCATTTTCAAAGCTCTGTGTTTTTCTCAGTACATTGCTTTTACTGATGTCAGGAGGAGGTCTGCAAGCAGACTGAGAATATAATAAATGAATCAAAACTTGTTTTAAGCTCAGGCTGGGAATAATTTTGCCCAGAGGATTACTACTATTGACCATCATCTACCCTGAAACTAATAAAGAAATCTCCTTCCTATAACACCTGATTTACAGGACAACATGACTAGAGTTAAAAGGAAAAACAGATATTTTTGGGTGATGGAAGCCTTTACTAAATAACAAATTACACTGATGCTATAGGACTTCTTTTATAGTAACTTACAGGTTCCCTTTAAAAGCACCTTTACGTTTGAATTCTGCAAACAACCTTAATAACTTTTTTCCATTGCCTATTATTATTCTTTACTTACCACATCAGCCATGAATTTCACTGAGGAAGAACAGAATTGTTTGCAGAGGATAACCTGCCCTTATTAACAGGTTTACCCCAATCAAGGTTAGATATGGACAAAGGATGAACTGTGAGGCTACACTTTCTGTTGTAACAGTGAAGTACTGAAATAATCTATTAATTAATCACTTCCCTTACAGATATTATTTGCTTCCTTTAAGTAAAAAATTAAGTTTACCCCCTTGAAACACTGTCTGAACTATAAGAAAAATCAGTACTTTAGAGGAACAAATTCTTTGAGGAGCATATTTCATTTACAGACATGAATAGGAGATGCAATCGAAATAGTTGGGGTTTACTTCTACATTATGATCTATTTGTTATTCTTGCTGTGGCAACAAGGCAGTATATTGAATTGAATCTATATTATTGTCCCTAAGCTGTTTAGGTTTGTTTGTTTTTTTAATTAACCTTTGAATATTAAATTGAATAACTGAGAAGTCATTCTGTTAACACAGCAATTTTATCTACAAAATAAGTTTTGAATTAATACTGTTTTAAACTGTTACTGTGATAAAAGCATATTTTCTCAGAGTCTGTTGTTCTAAGTATGTTAGTTCTATGAAAACTGATTAGTTTTGGCACTGCATAGGAAAAGATAAGTCCAAGATTGATAGTGGTATCTGAAGTGGTATTTACAACAATCTTCCTCATTCTGTCCTAACACATTGGGATAAATGCAGCTTTAATAGAGACTTACAATACTTTCACTTCCCTGGTACCAAAGTACAACACCACAATGGGAAAAGCAGCATTCAGACTGGATAAGAATCCTGTATATATATATATATATGTAGCATGCAGTGGAGCACATCAAAATTTCTATGGAAATACA
Organism: Neopelma chrysocephalum; assembly: GCF_003984885.1. Lineage (NCBI taxonomy): Eukaryota > Metazoa > Chordata > Aves > Passeriformes > Pipridae > Neopelma > Neopelma chrysocephalum. The sequence goes on from NW_020897719.1 coordinate 6,281,175, forward strand.
GGTGTTCAGTTTGGAACAACTTGGTTTCCAAGAAAAGGAAAAGGCTAGATAAGGATATGAGCCTAACAAGGATATTCAGCTTTCCCCGAGCATGTAAAGTCTACCCAAAATTCAAAATTCAAGTACTGCTGCTCCTAGTTGTGAGTTCACAGAATTCCCCACAGATTTCTCCTTGCTTCTTTTTTCCTTAAACCTTCTTGATTTCACTCTAGTTCAAACAGCCAAGATTTCAAATTCTGTAACAACACTGCAACAAGGAAGAACAGCACCACTTAATATAACCTGAGAAACAGTAATGCAGAACCAAAAAACTCAAGCCTTTAAAACTTTTTCTGAAGTTAGACTTCCTAACTAGTCAGTTTGCTAATTGAAAGTAATAACTATAGAATCATAGAATCAAAGACTAATTAGGTTGACAAAGACCTCTATTTGGTCTTTGGATCAACATGAAAATCCTCTCTGAAGGTGTACTAGAATAAGTACTTGAATATGAATCTACTTCTGAAGAAGAAATACCATCTGACAAATCATCTTGTTTCATCATATTTAAGCCTAGAAAAATGTCAATATTCCTTTCAATACGCCTGTCTTCTGGTCTCATTAATAAATTTTTAAATTGTGCAAATCCCCTACAATACCACTGAAAGAGAACAAATAACAGCTACCAAACTAGAAACAGAACTAAACTACAAGTGCTACAGTAATAGTAGTCCCTGTGTACTTGAGAAATTTCATCAACAGATAGAAAATTACAATTTAAAAGGCATATATCAGCCTCTGGTTTTGTAGAGAAACTTTTGCTTTAGTATCCTAAGCTGAGTTCTATTCTAGCAATATTGCACAGGTCAAATGCTGTGTCCAGTGATAAACATAGAAACACAAAAAATTAAAATTTTCTCAAACCAAAAAGAGATAAAACAATACATAAAAATACAGTGTTTCAAAATATACTTCCTATTCTCCGAAGGAATACATTCTCAATACATGTACTGAGCTTAGTAAAGAAGCTTATATATAGCCTTTTACATGGTAAGCACTATGGAACATCAGCTGTATACAAAATTTTCTTCTCAAATTTTCTGTTTCATAACACAAGGTCATCGGGGATGGGCAAGAGTAATTCTGTAGCAGTAGAGGTCTATTCAGATCACATTGTGCTGGCTGGGTAGTTGTTACACCTCACAGAGGTTCTGAAATGTGCCGATACATATTAGGTAAAAAATTCTCTAACATGGAGAAATCCCGGGAGATTTAGAGATGGCACCATTTGAGCAAGCACAGAGCTTTAATGAAATTTTCCAGATCTAGTAGTTCATAGCCCTGCTATGTTGGATTCCAAAATTTGGATATGAGAAAAAGAAAACTGCAGGCTTTAAACAAAAACCTTGGGCTAACAGAGACTGGGGAAAAACCTCCACCTAGAGTCCAGACAAGGATCCATTGATGTCTCGGGTTTGGAATGTCCTGCCCAAGCTGGAGAAACCATGCCCTGATTTCATCAAACCTGTGCAGAAGACGTATTGTACCTTATCTCTCCCTTTGTGTTCTCTGGATCCTTGCATTCTGTAAACCCAAATTCCCCCAATATAAAATGGATTTTCCCCTATGATGTATGTGTAAGACCCCAAATTTATTAACCTGGGTTTTTCCCTTATGCCATCCCCTGAAACCCCTGTTTGTAACAAATTGCAATAGTTACAACCCCCTGTTGAATATGTAACCCCTAAACTCTTTAAATATGAACCTGTAAGTCCAATAAAGCATTCCAGTTTCTTGCCCCCAAACTGGGATCGTCTTAGCTTTATTGACCACACTGCCACCTACCTCCCATCAGTCAGTCAGCTGCAGTTTGACTATACTGATATCCTGAAAGTCTTGGAATGACAAATTTGCATGGATGTTGAAAACTGTGTAAAGGGATCAGGTTAATGAGAAAGGTGAGAAACAGTTCTAGAATATTTCAGCCCCCAACACCTCAAAGAAGTCCTCAAGATAGAAACACTTAGGCTATGCAGTGTTTCAGCTATGACTCTAACAAAAATATATAGCATAGGATAGCTATCTGTGTCAAATTAGATTGCTTGTCTTTAAGAAAGGTTGTGGCACTGGGTTTTGATATTAGATTGTAGCTGTAAAACCGTCTCACAGAGAATTGTCCCAGTAAATTAGTCTCTTAAAAAAATCCATACTTTAATAGAAAGTAAACACAATTGCTATTACATTTCATTTTTGTACATGGTTGAATTTTGAAACAAGTGCTATCAAGTGCAGTAGCAGGAAAAGGGCTCAATAAAAATAAAATCCTGTGGATTACAATAAAATCCCAGAGAAACCAATATCTCTGGTAGAAGTATCTGGGATAATGAACAATGGCAGAAGAAACAAATATCCTCCACCTCCTTCTTTTATCAATCTAAGAATAACACAAATATGAGAATCAATCGATTATTTTGTAAACAAAACCATATCACAACAAATGTTAACATATCCCACTGAAGGTCGACATAACAAGGTGCCAACTAGCTCATGAATACACGAAGAATGATAATATATAGCGAAGTGCTGGCATATTCATTGTTCTTTCTTCTTCTAACTGAACAAATCAGACCTAATGGAGCCATACAGGTCTAGTGACAAAGAAAAGAATGCAGCCCATTAATTTTCTTACTAAGCGTTCTATTATAGTTCCATTACTTTGATAGCTGAAGCAGCAGCTCCAGCTACAGATAAAACATCCCATATGTGCTTTCTTTCACAGTGCTAGTATATAATCAATAAAGGCTCTTGTTAGTTATCAAATTTAGAAGAGCTTATTTAGATAGAAAATATTTTTTAAAAATCTGAACACATGTAAATGACAATTATTTTATTTCTAAGAAAGTTTTAAACAGTGAAAATAGACACTCGTATATGATGCAAATTTCACATATATGTGCAGACAATCACAAACTAACATGTAAAAGAAAGAAATATATTTCAAATTCAATGGTTGATTCCCAGAATGAATAAAATTTCCATGTTAGCACAGAGTAGCTGTCTGAAATTAGTATAACAAATGTGACTGCTCCAATCCAATATGGTTTTGCAATTTAAGCTATTCATATCAGAAGGGGTGAGCAGTCACTGCATTGTAATAAAAACTCAGGTTATTGATTGAACTGAAAGAAAATGTACTAAATATCAAAATAATTGAGTTGCATTCTCATTTTTCTATCATGTCTACATGCTTATGTTAAGCCTAAAGTTGCAAAAGTGGAAAAGGTAGGAAAAAGGCACTGAAAATAGAATATATTTCACATATGAGATTTTTCTACAGTTAGATATGCAGACAAAGACCAGTTAACGTTGAACCATAATTTAAATTCATAAGAGTAATGCAGATTTAAATGAATTCAGTATAAAATAGTGTATCTTTTATTCAACTCTTAAAGAAATCAGCTGTCAATGCCATTGACTAAATTAAACAGTAACAGGCTTGGTACAAGAATTTCATGAGCTGAATTCCATCTCAGTGTATTTTCTTGGAATTGTCATGGACATATTACTGAAAAGGACACTATAGTTAATTAAATTCTTCAATATTTCCCAGGTTTTTTTCTGTTTTTTCTAAAGATACTTTTTTAAAATAGAGATTAGCATATTACATTGCACTAGTATTCTTTTTTCTTCAGTAAGTATAGCAATCTCAGTAAATATTCTTTCTTGCTTATGATTAAAAGAACCATTACGCTAAATAGGTCTTCCAAAGGATTTACAAATCAATCATTTATTTATTTTAGATTTCTAGTAATAAAAATGGTGAAAGAATTTGCTTAGTGCACAGTATGATGCGCTTTGCATGCTGCATATACATAAATATAATTTAAAAGTTAAAAACTTTTTAATATTTCACTGGGTGATGTACAAAGTTCCCAGACTAAATAGGATTGTCACTAAGTCACATAACTCAACAGAAAAACAAAATGTACTAACAGCTCTCATGAAAGAGACCCACATAAAAAGCTGTAATATATTTGCAATTCAATATTTTAAGAATTGATAAATCAAGTGGCAGGAAACAATTATTAAAACACATTTATTATCTTCACCTAGAAAATATTAGCTAATTCCAGAATCTATGCATATTAATTATTCAAGACTACATAAAGCCTTCAATGCGAATTCCTGTTCAACAACATATTGTATCAGTGACAACAGTCAGAAGAATGTCAGACTTAGTGACATTTTTCAGCTTACTACACTGATATTGATTATGTGCATTGTCTCTCTTGACTAAACAATTAGGGCACTACACAGAACTATTATACATTACAAATTCAGTTGATTTCCAGTTTGGCACTGTTGTGTGTCATTAATTTAGTTTCAGTCTAAAGCTTTGGCAAATGCAGAGGTACACTGTGATACATACAGGGGAAGGATACATACCCAAGGTCTCAACTCCTCCTCCCACTACATTGCTCTTCCACAGACCCAACTCATCCCCACAGGCTGGTGCTCAAGCAGAGGCAATCATGCCTTCTGCTCTGTTGTCCCTTCTCTGCAGTTCTCTGAGCTTCCAGGAGAGCCAGACTTCTAAACCCCAGCAGTGCTCTGGCTAGGGAGATTCTTTGTGATGCTCTGTGCAATACGGGGGAGAGCCCTGGTGTGTTTCTTCTCTGCTTCCACCACACTCTCACAGATAAAGCAACCCCTAATGATGAGTGGTTAGTCTTGCAAAGCTGAGCAAACAAGATGACAGGTGAAATTCCACCCAGTTTCTGTGGAATTCCACAACTGTTTCAGGGATCATATGCATGGAAGCTGGGAGAAATGACATTTCAGACTCATTCAGGATAACTAAGGAAAGAAAGGAGTCCTACTGTAGAAGGAAACAATAGGTTTCAATTTCTGGATACACTCAAATTCTTCTTCAAGAAAAGTGACATGAAAAAAAGCCTCATGCTAGTTCTCTCTTGCATTTAATTTATATTCTTCATACACTTTCTAAAAGTTCAGGAAAGTACCTGATCTCATGGGTCAAAAATCAGGGCTATTTATGAACTTAGAGAAATACCAACACTACACGATATCATGGAGAACACCTCATCTCGTGGGTGCCTTGTCTGTCTATTAGGAGCAGCTGCAGCCTGAGAGACTCCATCAGTGAGAACTGTGATGGGAGAGCATTGGGAGCAGCAAACCCCAGGCATATGGGAAAGTCCATTATCTTAAATTTTCCTTGGCAGATATCTGGTAGTCAGTCAAGGGCACGTTACAGTAATTATCAAATGCTGAGGGAAGAAAGAAAAAAAAGACAAAATAAAGAATGCCAGCAGTAGCAAGAAAAGTTAATTCAAGCGAATAGGTGAGAAACTACCTCTTAATTAAAACAAAATTGTACAAGAGCTTATAACAGTACAACTGTTACCAGGCAAGGCAAGCCTTTTCTAAAGCTAGGAGAACTCTTCAGAGATTTTCAGTGACAGTAGCTTGTATGTTAAGCAAACAGATCCATCAGCCTGCTCACAGCTTCTACAGGGTTTATCACATCTTTCAGTTTTAGTTTTATTCTGATACAAATGAAGTTGTTGCAATTTGATTTCCTCTTACCTTAAAAAGACGACTGTTCAATAGAGTATTCCACTTAACCAAATATTTTTAAAAAATCCTACTGTGAGGCTTGCCTATATTTTCTTCTAAAATGGCATACAGAAACAGTTTGACTTACAGAAAACATGCTGTTGGCAATATAAGCTGTGAAAAACAACAGGGAGTAAATATTCAATGAGCAGTTGGGATATCAAAATGTCATTAAATAGCTGCATGATATGTTATTAAAATTATAAAAGATTTTTTAATAGAGCTCCTTGTGTGAGGATGGTTAGAGCTCATCTAAAATGGTAAATTTCATCAAGATAATTCTGTATATGTAATCTTCCTAAGCTGATTTACTGGAAAAAAACCCCCACGTAAACACTTCTAATATATACCAATATTTTTCTCCCCTATCTAGCTATAATAATAGTTATGAATTTAAGAATATTATATACTTTCTCTCTTGTTTTTATCTGATTTATTCTGTATTTTTATTAAAATTATGAAGAAGCAGATTAAATGTACAAAAGCCAGCCTTTACTTGGAAAAAAACCCTCTCAAAACCATTAATATATTTCTTAGTCACTCTTACAATTATTTAGCATTCTGTTTTTATACAATACTGTGACATTTGTCAAAATACAAGGCTTCTTGATATAATTCAAATCATATAGCTACCCTTTCACTTCATACCAGAAATTATGATTAAATAATTGACACTATATACTTATGAATATAATTTCCACATCCTACATAACTAATTCTCTTCTCATTCACTTTTTTCTTCTTTAGTTCACTCTTGATTAGCTTAAGATAATGGCATAACAGGTTTTGCAGAGGAAAACAGGTTTCACAACAATAAATCAGAAGTATAACAAGATATATATCCTTATCAAGATATATCCTTAAGCAAATCCTATTGCAACTCTTTCATGCAATTCTGAATCTAAAAGGATTGCACATATCACATGTGAAATGACTTTAATTCTCCACAGAAAACTCCCTCAGTAAGGGAACAACTGTGTTTATGGAGAAGGCAGTTTTATAGAGCAGTGACATGACAGATCAAGTCCCCAGGTCTGTCCTGTGCACCAGCAGCCCCAGCAGACTGATTGAGAGGTGGGGCAGGGGACAGGCAGTCAGCTCCTTTAGTTATGGGGACATCAGAAAAACAAGGAAGAATGGGAGAAGTCTATATATGAGCTCCCTGATCCTTGCATTAGAGGCTTAAAGAGAGGCACTACCTTCTGCCATTTGAGATATTCCAGGAAACCTCTACTGGCCACTGCGCTTCCTCATTCAGAAGGGCATAGGCTTCTTCAAAGTCCTGTGCTACACCTTCCAAAGGAACATAAAATTTGACTAAGATTCACTAGGACATAGGAAAAATAGTATTGTAGACAACTAGAGTTCTCCCATTCCTCTCTTTGGGACATTTGGTATTCTTCTTGGCACACATTCACCAAATGATTTTTTCCTGTTTTCCCCTTGCTCTCTAGCCTTCTTTGATACATCCTTACAGAACAACGCAGGATACTATAAACCAAATAACTGAGTCACAGGCTGCACCCTTTCAAAACAAAAAAAGTTACCTTCATCTTTAGCCAAATGCAGTAACCGGTTGTGGCCGGAGGCCAGGTGCCCTCCAAAGCCTCTCTATCATTCCCCTCCTTAGCTGGACAGGGGAGAGAAAATATAACGAGATTGCTCACCAGTTAGGCAAAACAGTCTCAGCCTGGGGAAACTGATTTATTTCCAATAAAATCAGGAAAGGGTATTGAGAAATAAAACCAAATCTTAAAAGCACCTTTCCCCAACCCCTCCGTTCTTCCTGGGCTCAACATCACTCACAAATTCTCTCCCTCCTCCCCCCACAGCAGTGCAGGGGGACCAGGAATGTGGGCTCCGGTCAGTTCATCACACATTGTCTCTGCCGCTCCTTCCTCCTCAGGAGGAGAACTACTCACACTCTTCCCCAGCTCCAGTGTGAGGTCCCTCCTATGGGAGACAATCCTCCACAAAGTTCTCCAATGTGAGACAAGTCCATCTTGGAGCTGACTGGCATTGGCTCTATTGGACATAGGGGATGACTATCTTGATGAAATTTACCATTTTAGAAGAGCTCTAGCCATCCTCACACAGCTTCTCACAGAAGCACCCCTGTACTGTCCCACCCTCCCCCCAGCAGAACCTGGCCACACAAACCCAATACACACAATTTAGTCCACTACTTTACCATCAAGATCTACATTTATCTCAAGGAAAAATTAAAATTTGTTCCAAAGCCATACATGATAAGCAAGAAAGTAGTGAAGACTAATGAATTCAGTTGCCTGCATATTTAATAACATATTCTCTCATAGTCCTAATCAAGCCATAGTTCATCAAAGCATGTACTGAACTTTAAATATTCAAGTAATACACTTCAGCACATTAATAAAATTAAGTAAAATAAAATAAATAAATTTCCAGTGAGCTGATGATCTAGATTTATTAACTCTTTAAACCACTCAATCTTTCAGATTATATGTAGCTATTAAGCTATTTTAGCAAGATATAAACACACAGGACTGCCAGGTCATCAGTACAGGAAAAGAATTAGCACATTTAGGATCTGAAAGTTACAAATGTTAAAACTTAACACCACTAACACTAATTCATTACATGGAGCTCTTTCACTTCCAGTAAGAAAATCAATGTGATTAAAATTCCTTTTGAGTGCTTACTTTTATAACACACTTGCATTCAAAATATGCTGCAAATCCAATCCTTATTTTGTACCTCAGTGTTTTGGGTCACAAAAATCACATTTTTGTCAGCAGCAGACTGTGTATGCATCACCATTGCTACAATGCCTGAAGATCCAAGTACTGTCTCTGAAATTAGCTGAGGAGACAGCAGTAGTGAAATGTGCAGACAGTAAAGTCTGATACATTTTCATCAGTCTACTCTGGAGAAAATATATTTCTGTATATTTACTGAGCTGTTTTTTCTTCATCAGGATCTTAGCACTCAAAGCAGATGAAAAACGCGCTCTATATTTTAATGAGATAGTTCATCTTCTAGCTTGCTAGAGTACTAAATTTCCATCAGCTATAGGTAAAGGTAATGGCAAGATGCAATTGTCTTGCAACGGATGTTTGGCAGCCTCTCTGTAGCATCTTTGTTCTCCCATGACTGCACAGCTTAAGCAACCCAGTTTGAGCCTGATAAGAACTCTTCATTCTTGTTTCCAAAATATTTTGTGTATTTTCTTGTTCAATGAATCTAATGCACATTATTCTTGAACAGAAAAACCCTCAAACCTACAAAGAAAGGCTTCCATGCTTTATTCCAAATTTCTCACAGTAACCTAAGTTTTCATGCTGTCTGGAGCCACACACAGACAGAGGTGAATCTGAACCTGCCTTGGCCTCAGAAGTCTGGTGGTAGCACTATTAGCCCATTTGAATTGCTAATCAGTCTTAAACTGGAGGCTGCCACAGTGTGTTTGTAGACTTGAGGATGTGATTTTAAGCATGAGTGAAATATATATCATTGGTCAAAATCATGATTCTCTAAACTCAGCAAGTAAGAAGATGGAAGTTAGTAGCTAATGATAAAGTGTCGTTCTTATGAAATGTGAAGAAATGCAGGCCCAGATTCTCGAGAGAATTGGAATAAGCAAAAAAAAAAAAAAAGGAAGATGTAGACACTACCTAGAGATTTTTTATGAGAGTTTAGAGTTACTTGAACAACCAGCATCCTGAAATTAGATGAATTCCTCCCCAAATATCAGTAATTATACAAATTCAGTGAGCATTAGCTGCAACTAGAAAACATTCCCAGTTAGTACTAACACATAAAATAAGAGGGCAAGAGCTTGAAATTTATACTGAGCAAGACTAACCTTGAGCATCCATGGCAACAGCAGAGTCCAATGCAGCACCTGCTATGTTCTGCAGCTCTCTCTTCAATCTCAGAATACTACTTTACATCATCTTTCTTCATACTGTCTGCAAGATCTCAGCTGAAATTAATTCAGAGCTAAACTAACGCCCTTTAGTACGCATTTGCATAAGGTACTTTTTATGTACAGATTTTATCTGGATAGAATCTTGATACTTTCCTCCCTTTTAAGTCTAGCTACGACTCCTGAGTGACCTCTCCTGTGGTGCTATTCTGGTAGGTTTGTTATCTTTCCCACCTGTGTGCCAGCTGGCCTCAATCATTCATCTGCAAGACATCCTAGTTGCTGCCTGCTAGCATTCCCCAGGCATAAGAAACCACTAACCTTCCTCCATTGCTGGGCACAGTAGGATCCAGCTCCAGTTTCCAGACTCTCTGCTGCCTAACTCCATTACACAATGGGAAGAGAATCCACTGTAAATCACCAAACAGTTTTATATGAGGGAGGCTCGAGAGCAAAGCATAATCACAAGCAGAATGTGGACAACAAGGGACACAGAAAAAATTTTCAAGAGAGATTAATTGCCAAGTTCAGCCAAAAGGTGAATTCTCAAAAAAAAAATCTGAACAAATATTTAATTCTCTGGCATCTGTGGCATCTGAACAAATATTTAATTCTCTAGCCACAGAACGCCACCCTAGATTAGGCTTTAATTGAGATTAATGGGGCACGCCTTAGCTCCCTTGTTACTTTTTCAAACTTCATCTAGATTCAGGAAAGCCATGTCACCTCTCTGATTGCAAAAAAACCCCAAATTGTTATGGTCATCTTTTAAATCATAAAGAGTAAGGCATTTTAAAGAGAATTTGAGATTCTCCTCAAAATAGAGGTAAAATATACATGAAATTTGTAGAATATGTATTTTATACACTATAAGTGTTCAAAAAACATAACAGAAAAAGGAAAATAATAAAAGGTTTATTCTTAGAAAGAATATTTCAGTGGGCCTCAGTTATTAGCTTTAGTGATTAAAAGATGATTTTTGGTTTTCAAATGTCAAGGTTTTAATACATTCCAGTTCTGTTAAGTAAAACATACTCATGCCCAGCCTCTATGACTCTATGTTTATTTAAAGTTCTTACTATCTTTCTTGTACTATGGTATTACTATCAACACTCCTTAATCACTTATATTCATTTCTGAAAATGCTAAACCAAGCCCTTGAGCTGATGAAAATGCTAGACAGAGTGTACTACAAAATATACACACACAGAAATTGCGACTTTTTTTTTAAAGTCAACATCTTTCTCAAAACTATGACGATCAAAAAAAGTTCAGTATCCACTTACCATTCCTTAGTACTTTATCCATACTCATTTACATAAAGACAAAACACATGTAAAATGTTCCTTTTGTTGAGCATTATAGACATGAAACTACTAATAAAGATACCAGAATCTCTATTAATTCAAATTATACCTTACTTTAACCAATTTTATTGCTGCTACACAAACAAGGTTGAGCCTATTTGATGATTATCATTTGAGATTTCTTACTTATAACCATGTCAAAATTAATCCTTATTTAATGAGGTTTTTGAGAAGAGCTTAAAATATCAAAATTCTGAACCATGTTCATTAGAACCATTTGTAAGTAATTAAGAATGATAGCTTATAAATAACTTGTGATTGGATCCTAAAGCCATGTTAGAAACAGTGTTTACATGACAGCCTGTCACATAAATTTATGCTTGATACATTGGCCCTGTTGAGCAATAAATAGTGACGTTTTTATTATTCTCTTGAAAAAATAAAGTTAAAATTTCTGTTATCACAAGTACTTTTTCCTTCCTTTTCCCTCATAGTTTCTGACATGTTGACATCATCTCACTGAACACTAGAAAATCATTAATTACTTACTCTGCATCCTCCAACTTCTCCACTATTGAATGCCACTGCTACGATGTAAGAGAGACATAAATTGAACAGAAAAGGTAACCAACTGCTCATGAAGCTTTAATTTTCCTGTGTTTGACAGAGACACTAACATGATGAGCTATGACATTTTTGTGTAAAATTTTTTTTTGGATTTGGAGTGTGTCACATTCTATCACTCAAGAGTCAACATGTTTCTCATGACATCTCACCCGTAGGGAAAGCTTGGGTGTGAGTTTTTGTTTTGTTTTGCTATTTTAGGAGTATGGCAAGGATTACAGAAAAGGTTCTTAAAACTTATCAGCCTTCAAAGTGTAGTATAAAAACTGACTTTAAAAAAGATATTCATAAATATGAAGCACACTTCATTTTTCATAAATAGGACAAGCGAAGAGTGTTTGAAAATGTGCTTACTAACAAAACAATCAAAATTATTTTTGCTAACAATATTTTTTTGCTATTCTACAGAAAGTCAGTTAGATGACAATAAATAAAATTAATATTAAATGCCAAAATGAAAATAAGAGTGTCTTTATTAAACAAACTCAGGTCAGTGATAGAAGTTAAGCCTGGAAATTTTTTTTGTAATTTCTTGATTGTGATAATAGTGTTTAAGGCTTTTTAAATGACTAGATCTTGCCATTGGGTTTCCTAGAGAAAGTAAAGCTACAAAGCCACCCACAGTCAATTTTACATATATAAATACATATATATATGTGTTTTTTAAAATAACGATACACGTTGTGTATAAAAAGCTACAATGAGCTGCAAATTTCTTAATGTCTTATTTTCAGGTGTAATTTAAACATTGACTGGAGTCTGGAACCTTTCCTCAAACTGATTAGTAACTCGAAAGCTAGTTGCTGTAAATTTGAAAGAACTATTCCTGTAAACCTGTGCTATTCTTCATGTATAAGGACATCTGAATCCGACCCTAAGATTTATTTAATTTCTTCTGTAAAATGAGAGATTAAAAATAAAAAAAGAAAACAACGACAGATTTATGGAAGATTGTAAAATATGTGTATGTTAAACTTCAACTCTTGAATCTTGCAGGTTTCAAATATTAATTTATAGAGCAGTGTGAGCAACAAGTCTTAACAGTATTATTGCTCTGATATAAGTAGATGACAGTACTACATTTTGCTTTTGATGAGGACTATTACTTCCAATAGGCATAATGTAACAATCCCACAGCTTGTCATGACTTATCTGAAAAACAAGAGATCTTGCCGCAAATACGTAGATTTATGAATGTCACTATTACACAGGCACTGTTTTTCATGGTACTTACTGAATTGCTATGTAAGCATGCTCCTACTGATAAGGGAACAAAAAAAGGAAAATATTAAGAGGAATTCTAAGTTTTCCAAGGGGAAAAAACCCCAAAGCTCAAATATTTAGATTTCTATTACAAAATTGTGAATGCTACTAAAAAAATTGTTTTCAGGATTAAAAAGTGCTACTGACCTGAGGGACTTGTTTAGAGAACTAACTTGTTTATCAAACAGAACAAAGCCTCATGCAAAAAAGGAGGAACACTTGCTCTTTCTGAAATTTCTGAATCTCCTGTTCATTTGTGTAAGACAAGATATGAGTAGTGAGCAGTCAATTGCCTCACAGGCAGTAGACTCAGACAGCTATTAGAATATAGTGCAGACTACTGTAAAACTTACAAGCCTAACACAGAGCTTATTAGATTTAAGGGATATAATTGCATTTGTTTCAATGGACACTGGATTTAACTTTGTTGGTATGATTCATTGTCTACTGAAGCATATGGACAAATACCCACAAAAGGAATAATATGTAGGCTCTTATTCAGAGTTCTTTGGGTGGATGAAGTAGGAGGTTCAAAGATTTTTAGTACTACCGTCCTTGGCTTATAGTATTGCATTTTTTCCTCATTCAAGGATACTTGTCTTTATGTAGGAAAAGTTCCATGGCCATCATCAGAGAACAATTTCAAGTAATTTCTCTGTATTTGGAATACATGCTACAATCTTGCATTTTTTAGAGAGACTACCTACCTGAACATCTCTCTGACCTAAAAAAAGAGGCACTTGCATGCAAGAGGGATAAAAAATCAATTACCTTAGAGGTTTTAATAGTCCCAAATTAACATAATACAAGTCCTGGAGTGATATATCAGAAAAAGATTGATTTAACCTGGCAATTAATACTTTGTGCTGAAGTGCTCTGATGTCCAAAACACAAATGTGAGAGAGCAGTAATTACTGTTAAGGTAATAAGTTTATTTGGAGAAGTTTAAAATACATACTAAATTTAGTAAATTAAAATTATGAAATTGTGTTTGAGAAAACATTTATGTATATGACTTGAGGTTAAATGGAGACTGATTGAATTCTCTGTTTATTAGACACTCTCTCCACATACTCTTGAAATCCCATGAGAAATTCAGCAAGCTTGGATTCTCTGACCTAACTCAATAGCCTAAAGTGAAAACCTTGCTAAGATCTATAGATGACCAGTGGAAAGACAGGACCTTGACATAGTGATGTAGACCAGAGGTAAGCTGTATCAGTTTCCTCCATTGTTCTCCCTTGACTGTACAGGGAGTCTAGGCAACTGTGCTATTAATTTGGGTGTCTCTGTTCAAGGCTTACAATTAGATTAAAAACATCTGGGTTTCTATATTGACTTCAAAATCTTGTAATGTTCTCCAGTAAAATCCATCTGTTCAAAAGATATGCTGGAAATAAATGCAAGACATCATCTGACATTACATTTGTTTCCTAAATTACTTGGTACTATATTTAGAGAGGACAACAGCAAAGCTCCCTTCACCAGACCAGGACCAGAATATAGTAACTGATATTGCATTTCCCAGTTTAATGAATAAGATGTGGGGGTTTTTTTCCTCAGAAAATTCTCAGAAGTGCTTCTTTTTATACTGCAATGCTAAAGGAGAGCAGTAATAACTGCAGGTTGATTACAGATCATAGGTTACAGAGTTTGTAATCTTAGTGACCTTGAGTGGAATCAGGTTCCAAATGCAATTTGTTAAATACCATTATATTACATGACAGCTCTGGAAGTGAGAATAGTAAAGCCAAAGTCCCTTGGGGTAGTCTGATAAAATGTAGCAAAACCTGTCTAAATAACACATTTGTTATATCTAGTCTTGCTGCTTTAAAATGGTTTGCTCAGGAAGCTGCAAAGCTCAGAGGAAGAAATCACCTCATCTCAGCCATCACAAAGGCATTGTTGTATACTGCTTCTGTTCTAACCATGGCAACATACTACCACCAAAAAATAAAATATAAAAAAAAAATAAAAATCAGTGATGCAAAGATAGATTAAAAATAATAATTTCAGAATTCAAGCATAACACATTAAACCCAAAGATTTGTTGGCTAGTATTTAATCACAGAATTTTCTCTTTTTTAAAAAACTCTCAAGTTGACCTCATTTCCCAGGTTTTCTTTTTTAGATTCCACTTCCTATGCAGTAGATATGCCATGTTTTCTCTATGGGGCCACATCTGAAATGAGTCAGTCACTCTATACTACTCACAGTCTAAAGAACTTCATCTAAAAGTACTTTAAGATTGGATCTTTTGTGTGAAGCCTGAGCAATCTGCAGCCAGTGAAGAATAAATATATATTGAGGATTCACTGCCAGAGATGCAATCGTGAGATGCAGAAATAATTGCTGGAAAATATCAGAAGCTGGTGTGCTAGAGAAAGTTTGAGTTTTGTCTGCTTTTAGAGGATTCTATGTATCCAGCCTACATACTGATTTTATTATCCAGAATGCATGGAAAGTAAAAAAAGTATCATACACAAAATTCATCAAGAGCTTTTTTAACATAAAAAATAGCTGATTTTCTCATGAAAAAAGATAGGGGTAATAATGGTATATTTTTATTTTATTTTTAGATAGAGGATAAAGTCACAGTCAGGTTCCTAGTTGACAGTGGAGCCTAGTTTTACTCCAGGTTAATTAACATGTAATGTTAATTAATTAAAATGTAATGTTAATTAAGTCATTTATGGTTATAAATGTAATATGTGCTTCTATTAAGATAATAGGGATTACAATTTTCATTTTTCACAGTATTTGTTAGGTTTAAATAAACTAGAGCTTTGTATTTTCAGTTTGAAATAGAAAAAAACCCAAACAAAACAAACAAGAAAAATTGAGAAAAAAAGAAGTGGTTATACTGAAAGATTTATGCTCAAGCTCTGTTTCTGCAGATAGTTAATGAATATTTTCTCTGAAAATAATTATCTTTAATATAATTTCCTTGCACTGTATACTGTTTTATGAATTATAGAAGAATCTGTGCTGGTTGTGTATGTTATTTTGGAAGAGTCACTACTCTCCTTAGAAGCAGACTGAGGCAAGGAAAACTGAATAATCTGATCAGCAGTCACTTGGTACCACCACAGACTTGCCCAAGGGAAAAATGAAAGTCAACTTGAATATTATCTTGAGAAATAAGCTTTCAGAAGGAGATCTTAAGACAGGTTAAAAGGATTCAGGGCACTATTTCTGTGAAAACAACAACAGTGATCAAGCAGATCAACAACTGAGACTTTTACAACTAATTGGAACAAGTGATGAAGATACAGTTCCTAGAATATTGTAGCCTTTCCAACTGAAAATCAAGATTTTCAAGTGTTTACTATGTTTGTACCTACCCTAAAATTCACCCCCTCTCCAAAAAGAAATTTATTTTTTTTAAATTCCATCTAAGTCGTCACCATTCTTGATATCTACAGAAGTTGTAACATTTTTAAAAGAGTAATGGGGACCTAAGGCACTAAAGACTGTAGAAAGGCTGGCACTATTGGCACTGTTCAGAGGATCCAGTGAAGGTCCTCAGAGTTCCTCAGCTGGGGAAGCTTCAACTTTTTGCAAAGATTAGACTGCATAGCAAGGCAGCTATCACTGTTCATGCATCAGAGAGCTCTCTGTTTAACAGTGATATTCATCTCTTCAAGGACATACTATTTTTAGGATAATTTAGAAATGCTGTTCCATCTGTGAATTAAAATGCAATTCGTCTTTCACAAACACCAAGAACTAAGTAGAAGTCACTTTCACTTTTTCTCTTTTTATTTAACATTAATTTTGCTGAAGAGGCATGTAATCCACAGCTTTCTTGTTGTGCCTGACCATTTTAATTTTTGACCCTTTTTAATACACTGTAATAATCTGTCTATAAAGTGCAATTACTTTGAGTAAAAATGACTGGCATCTCTAGACTCAACAAATCCCAGCCTAACAAATTGTACGACTACAAACTCTACAATTTCCTATATAAATCATACTACCCATTTTCATTTTATCCAAGCTTGTGTCTTCATTGGGAAACCACCTTTTGCTCTTATAGGGAGGAACATGTAACAATATATTTGGGAGCACATGAGTGCATGAATCATTGCATGTATGTTCAAATAAAAGTGGAAGCAATCTGCTGTCCGGGGAAAAATGTGGTTACATACCTATAGGTATCATCTCTCCAAGAATAATCCTGGAAAATTGGTGTGACTCTGCATTAAAAAAATGATCAGTTTCACAGAAAATCTGAATGTCCCAGAGATCCTGATAAAATCATCATTTCTAGTAAGCAAAGACAAGGCACAAGCTAGCATTAGAAACAAATATGATCGGATTCTCCATTTATCTAATATTTTGCTTTTATCTGATTCATTGTACTATGTACCCTTCCAAAACAATCTTAAGAT
This sequence comes from Neopelma chrysocephalum, assembly GCF_003984885.1. Lineage (NCBI taxonomy): Eukaryota > Metazoa > Chordata > Aves > Passeriformes > Pipridae > Neopelma > Neopelma chrysocephalum. Next base: position 6,298,289 of record NW_020897719.1, read on the forward strand.
TTATAAATAAGACACTGTTTCAGTAGATTTGCAAGACTCAAATTCAACACTTTTATGGTGAGATGATGAAGAAAGTCTATGTGTAAAAAGAGTTTCCATTAGAAAAGTCTTCTTAGAAATACTTAGAATATTACATCTCTCATGGTTATACCTAGAGGCAGGAAAAAGTAACTTTTACAGTGGGCAAGTCATAAAGTATTATGAAATGCACTATATTAAGAACTATAGCAAAAATTAATATTTTCTTTTTTTATTCTAAACTATTATGTAAAGTTAAAAGCTCTTTTTTCCCTAAACTGCAAGAGAGAATCCTCTCCCTTCTCAAAGCAAAGTTCCTTTAAATAGTAAGGTAATATTTAAATCCTAAAGCTGGTGTTGCTACTTTATACACAACTGGTGGCCATCTGTCTGCTGATATGAAGCCAGTTGCAATTTGCCTAATAAGGATTGATCAAAACTTCCTACAGTTTCCTGAAGTTTTATAGAAACCTCAGGGGGAAAAAAATTATTAAAGATAAATTTCCAGAATATCTGCAAACACCAATAATGGGTTTAAAAAAAGAATCCCACAAAGCCATGCAGTAGACCCCCAACATAAGGACATGGACCTGCTAGAGCAAGTTCAAGGAGAACCACTAAGTTGATTAGAGGGCTGAAGCATCTCTCCTCTGATAGAGAGGCTATGGTTCTGTGATTCTATGATAAATCAATGCTAGATAATAAAAGTAAGTAAGACAATTAGAAATTTATATTTTCCCCATTTAGTGACCTCTAATATATGTCTTGAAGTGTCTGTTCTCTAATAGAATAAAAAGAATATCTTTTTCTTTGCCTGAAACACTGAAAATGAAAAATTAGATCAAGCAAAAATAACCATGAAATAAGGAGAATACAGTAACATATGAAAGAAGGTAATTTCTCAAGTAATAGTATGCAATCTTGAACCTTTGACAACTCAAATAGTTTTGAACAATGAGTCATTTATGGCTGTGAAAGGCCAAGCACTTTCCTTCCTTCATTTATTTGTTTTATTCCCCTAGGATACAGCAAATAAATAATATTACTTCTAAAGAGCCATTTTCTGCTGTTATCATTTGTATCTTGAGGAAAAAGATCTTAAAATCTTTGAGCTTATGAGCAAACCAACAGAGAATCACAGAATATGTCGAGTTGGAAGGGACCCACAAGGATCATCAAGTCCAACTCCAGGCCCTGCACAGGACGTGCAGTCACACCACGTGCCAGAGAGTATCATCCAGTTGCTTCTTGAACTCTGTCAGACTTGGTGCTGTGACCACTTCCCTGAAGCCTTTTCCAGCACCCAACCATCCTTTGGGTGAAGAACATTTTTCTACTATCCAATCTAAAACTCCCCTGACACAACTTCAAGCCGTTCCCTTGGGTTCTGTCACTGGTCACCACAGACAAGAGATCAGTGCCTGCCCCTCCTCTTCCTCTCACGAGGAAGTTGTAGACTGCAATGAGATCTCCCCTCAGTCTCCAATTCTCCAGGCTGAACAGACCAAGTGACCTCAGCCATTCCTCATATGGCTTTCCCTTGAGGCCCTTCACCATCTTCATTGCCCTCCTTTGGATGCTCTCTAATAGCTTAACATCTTTCTTATATTGCAGTGCCCCAAACAGCACACAGTATTCAAGGTGAGGCTGCACCAGTGCAGAGCAGAGCGGGACAATCACCTCCCTCGAGCGGCTGGCAATGCTTTGCTGTCACACATTCCTTCTTTTTCTCATTCTTCACAATAAATTCAACAATTTTTTTTATGTCACAGGTGTTCTAAAGAAAAGTAGTATTAACAGGCTTATTGTGACATTTTAAGATTCTTTAAAGATTCATTAATTTATTAGATTCATTAAAGCTGGGGGATTTATACAGAAATACAATAATTATTTCTCCTAGTTGTGGAGATACATTCTTGTCTTGTTCAATTTGGAAATAAGTCCTGTATATTCTGGAAAGCAGAATCAATTCAAAACATTAAACATTCTTGAAAATTAAAAATGTAAATAATTAGCCACCTGTATATAATTAAAATTATACAAGGTTAATCATCAGAATCCAAATGTAGAACCATTTCCACAATGACTCACTGCATATTAATTAATAAGGTTGAATACTTGGTATTTTATTTTAGCAGCATCACAACAAAGCATAAGCTCTGCGACCTGGAACAACATTCTAAATCCAATTAAAGCATTCAGGAATATAGTTTCACTATTTGACAAAAATAAATACAAGAAAGAATATGTGTGCTGTAGCTAAGTCTAGGCACTAACTACTTAGTCTTGACTCTCTTTACTCTCAGTGGTGGCAGGGAATAGGACCCTGCTGAAACCCTGTCTACAGAATTCCTTCATCTTTCTCTTTTTGCATTGACCACAGATGCACCCTAAAGAGATTATCCTAAAGTTTGCCTTTGGGAATACCCACCAGTGTCTTTTTTTAGGCAAATTCCCAAGCAGGTGATTACAGCCAGAGGCTCAGGTTTTCCTACACATTGCTATGCAAATGTAGATAAGATAAAAATATATGTTTTTGAAAGATAACATCAAAAATTACCTAAAAATACAATCTTTCTAAGCACTGGCTGTGATCACAAGGAACTAGATAGCCAGCAGTAAGTAAATCAGACATGCCGGTTTTAGAACATATTACATTACTGCTTTATGCATGCAGATATTCAGGAGTGAAATTGTTGATCTTCATCTACTTATGGTTAATACGCATTCCCACCTCTGTGCAGGTTTTGTAAGTCAGTAATTCTGTGTCTGTCTTCCCTAAAGCTGAATATTTGCCAAGTATTTTTCACCTATTCTTCTATATCAGGCTATGATAATTTACCATGTGTAGCCCAGTTCTTGAAGATCTTCAGAAGATAAAATGCACAGAAAGCATACAAGATCCTTACCCATAGCAGTAGATTAATCAAAACTAAGTGTGTGCTAATTTTATTCTCCATTATCCTTGGAATTCTGTTTATCTATCAGTGCAGTTAAATGTGTAGGTTAGAATTCATAAACCTAGGAACGATCTTGGGATGAAGCAATTTTAGCTGCCGCCTCTTCCTACACTTCTTAAAACTGTTGCAATTCATTGATGATTTTACCATCTGTCTGAAAAGCTAAAATACTTGGTTTAAATATATAAAAGCCAGACAGGCAACTCTTTTATTATATGCAAAGGCATCTCTAGCTCTGTAAACACAAGCTTAAAACTTCCCACCACTTTTGCAGTTCTACCTGTGTTAACAATTGTAAGACTAGAATAGGCTCGTCACCAGAATGGCCTAATCTAGGCTTTGCAGTGCAAATTAAAATACAAAATACCTCCTGGATTATTTTAAGGTTCTATCCAAATGAACTGCCTTGTTGCTTTGTACATGTCATTGAGACATTTCAAAGAGAAGTTGGGAAGGTCTGTTAAAGTAAATGAAACCTTGTTATTACATTCTTATTCCTATATGTTGTAGAAAAGACTTGGACAATGTAATATCTTTATCATCTAAAACATTATAGTCGTGTTTTAATTAGGTAAGTAAAATCAGAAAAGAAATCACAAGAATCTGCTAAGCTGCAAGACCCCTGAAGTGTCATTTCTCTTAACAACTCTTTTGTTTTTATACAAATTTTCAGTGTAACACTGGGCATTTTTAAAGCATACATAACTTTGCTATATTGTAGATGAGTAGTAGAGGTATAGCGTGCCAAAAAGAGAGGAATAACACTGTGTGGAAAGTATCTATAGCTTTTTTTTTAGTGATCTTATTCTGGCAGTACAGAAATGTAATCTAAACTCCTACATCGAAACTTTACAAAAATACATTCAATTCAATTTTATTATAAATTGTTTCTGGAATAAGATTATCTGCCATATTTCAGCCCAGACACATTTTATGACATCTTTTCACAAACGGATATTCCGAGTAAGTTTGGCATACTTTTAATTACAGAGGCACATATATGCCTCTAAAATAAAAGTTTTCACTATTCAAACTTTGCAGGGACCACTTCACTTAGGACTCTGAGGGTGATATCAAATCTGAAATGAGAGTTATGATTTTCAGGCATAATTCCCTCTATAACACGTACATTTTTCACACTTTAAGAAAACGAAGACACAGTTACAGCTGCTGCCTACTGATCTATGTGCACTGAGCAGCACATCAACATATTCAGCTTATCAGAACCATTTGCAAGAGCATGTTTGTCAAGCAAAACTATCTCACAGCATGAGAGAATTGGTGTCTCAGTTCAATTACTTCACTAACTCTTCTGTAAGAGTGTAGAAGGGTTATTTTAACTGAGACTATGCAAACAAAATGAAAAAATTCTTAACAGACTCTTAAGCAACTCAGAAACCTCAGCACTGTGAAACCTAAAATCATTTCAGACTTGAGGTTCAATATGCAAATAAAATCTAGAGCTATTCAGAATACAACAGCAGGAAGAAAATTATAAACTTTAATGTTGGCTTGTTTCCAAAGTACAGGCCTTATCTCAAACAACAAATGGGCATTCTAATGCATAAGAAATTAAAAAATTACTGATAATTCCAATGTTTTTATAGTGCTATTCCTCAGTGAGTCACAGCAAACTTCACAAATGGTATCATTATGCTCACATCGCAGGTGTGGAAATAAGGACAACAGGAGTCCCCTGAGCTTTAAGCAAATACAAGTAATAATCAGAGAACACTGATTGTCATAAAGAGGCCACGTCTGTTCATTTGTCACACTAACTTGGCTCCAGACAACATCATCTCTTCATATATGACTTTGAGTTTGAAGAACAAATTCATTACAGCTGAAGAACAAATTCATTATAACAATGATCTCTCTGTTGGTTAACCTTTTAGATCTCTGATGCCTGAACCTAAAATTCCATGTGCTAAGGGCTGTGCTTGCTTAAGGAAAAGGCAACTTTTCCTGAATTCCTTTGAAATGTCACATAAGCATGAACCAAAAAAGATAGACTGGTAACTTTTTACTATGCGTTCTTAAAAGAACTTATGGTATTCCCATGGTCTGCACAAGAACAGAAAAAATTATATAGCTACGATTTTTTTTTTAATTTTAAGCTTGTCTAGCAAATATTTTTATATTAGGCTTTTCCTGACTAAGATGTCTCTAACAGACCACCTCCTTTCCTCAAATTCCATAGTCAAGCAAGATTAAGAAACCTTAAGGAAACAAGATGAGACATCCAGAAAAATAAAAGCAGGGAATCTAATACTCTTAGCAAATATATGATTATAAAATTAATCTTTGTACACTAGAATATTCCTAACACATTACAATGCTTGATAAATGTATTTCAATACAATTTATTATATTTGTATTTTTATATATAAATATATACAAGTAATATATAATCAGATCTTAATCATAGAGCAAACCAATGACAGAAAGCTTCTCAGAATGTTTTTTAAAAGCATAAAACTGGAAATCCTTTTTCCAGTGCAATCTATGGAAAAACTGAACAATTTCAGTAAGGTCAGAGTTTTGCTAAGGTTCAAAGGAGGCAGTAATTTTGACTAGATTGTGACAATGCAGAGTCCTGCTAACTTGTATGGCACCAGCTAGTTTTAGAAGGGGTAAAGCAGTTGACATTACCCATTTAAGGAATATGAAATGTAAGGACAAGGACCCATAAGAGTTCACCTTTTTCCATGATTGCCAAGTTATTTTGATCAAAAAGTATCTCAGCAGAAGCTTCTGTACTTTCTTAAGTATCTGCAGTCCCTCAGTTGTGGCTCTGGTTACCCTTTATTTAGCAAAATTTACTCCAACTGTTGTACTGCCATGTAGAAAAGATTGGCTCCAAATTAATCTCTTCTGATATGAGATACCAGCAAAATCGATTGCTCAGTGCATTCATACTGACCTTCCACTCCTTTGAGCTTTAAAATTTCAAAACTGCCAAGAATACATGAAGGGTTTTTACATACATAAGGAATTCATTTGATCACCCTAATATGCATACATATATGAATCCTCCAGTAGAACTGGAGAACTGTTTAGATTATTAAGACAATAATCTCATTAATATTTCAAAGAGCCAGATTCCCATCTCAGAGTAGGCAACAAATAAAGATAGCCAACAGAAAATGCTGAGTCCAGGAAATACTGTACCCCATGGTAATTAGAGACCTACGTATGTGGGGAAAAACTCAGGCAGCTGACATCCTAAAGATATCTGGAAAGAAACAAAAAGAGTTAAATAGATATGTCTTATATATGATGAGAGAACTAGCCTGGGCAGAAAGATGGGGAAAGATTCTAGCTGTATCAGGCACTTCTCAAGGTGTTCTTTCTCCAAAGGGCTACTACTGCACTGTGCTAACCCCCCGAAAGTGAGTATCACTCTAGAAAGATGCAAAATTCCCATGGTCAGCAGAAGGTGGCCTTGTGAACAACTGAAGCAGAGACATTAAACTGAAGATTGGTTACACAAAGTATAAATATTACAGAAACCAGGGAGCAGCAACTAGGATTATGCAGTACGTGTGGGAGCTTTGTCTGTTTTCTGGATTCCAAGGAATCTTGAGCTGAGTGGTGGCGCTGACATTTCCAAAGCAGAGTACTCATAAAATCACTTATATACGGCACTACAGGAAACTAGGGACTTTTGGTGTCAAAAGGGGAGACGCCTTGAAAGCTTAGGGACTTTGAGACTTGGGAAAGTACTAGTCGGTTTTATATTCAAATTTGAGATTTAGATACCTGAAGGTCATAAAATTTCCTCCTTAGGGATCCTTTGTAGGATCACAATGAGTAAATATATTTTGTGCTTGTTATGAATCTGATAAATACCCAGTAATTTCATTTTCCCAATAAAATTATCAAATGGGGAAAAATTATTTTATTAACTAAAACCAGGGAAACACAGTATGATTTGTGCAGATCTCCATTGATTTCAGTAGGGCTTCCCATAGTGGCAGTTATCCTTCCACTTAGAGTAAATTACAGGGCCAAGATTTAACAGTCTAAACAGCTTCACTAATTATGCACACATTGCAAGCACAAGCACAAACAAAAAAGTAGAAGAAAACAAGCTACCTACTTTTTGCCTACTAATTTAAATACAGACTAAACTAGCATTTTAAGGGAGAGATTTCATTTCCAGAGTATGAAGAGCTGTTAATGAAGATTCCATAATGATTTTAGGCAGCTCTTCTCCAAAACATACTATATTATAATGTGAACAATAAATGCTTTTATTAACAAAGAGATGAGTTTGTCATTCCTATGCCAAGTAAGGATTCTCTCATAATTAGAAATTGCACATTCCCCAGAAGGAAAATTCTTACTGAGTACACAGCTGCAGGGAAACCCTGCTGCAGCTGCACCCTGCTTCCCTCAGAAGAGGTCCCCATGGTGTGGAAATCAATTCCAGCAGTGTTATAGGCATAAATGCAGAGCAGATTTTAAATATATTTCTAGCTTTAGTTTTGAAACATATTGTGTACTGAGAGTGCAGTTAAGTTCCACCTATCCCTTCCTCTTTGGCCCCAAGTTTAATAGCAGTATGTGCGATTGAAACTTAAAGGTGCAATTGATGGGGAAAATACAAACCATAAACCAACAAAACCATGTTTGATTTAAAGTGGATACAGAGCAATTTCAAGGATAAGGTTAAGTTTCATAAGCATATCTCAGCATACAGCAATGACCCTATAACTAGTGGAAGGACCTCAGGCAAAAGCAACCCTCCCTTCCAGAGGGTTCGCCTGAAGCTTCTGTCATCCCATTCTACCAAACCTAGCAATAACTCTTTTAGAACGTCTGCTTAAACAAATTCCCTCAGATCTATCTCATGTAACAAGAGCTTTTCTTTCTTTCTTCCTCTTCCTCTTCCTCTTCCTCTTTTTCTTTCTTGCTCTTTTTCTTTCTTTCATTTCTTTTTTCCTTTCTTTCTTTCTTTCTTTCTCTCTCTCTCTCCCTCCCTCCCTCCCTGCCTGCCTTTCTGCCTTCCTTCCTTCCTTCCTTCGGCTCCCAAATTGATATGTGGAAGGGGCTTAATAGCCTACACCCATTGTAATAACTTTTGGGGCAAATTGTCTACCTAAACTCTTCTAATACCCTTCAGGCCAGACAAACCAACCTGACTTTTAGCTAGAAATTTCTTCTGTTTTGCACTCTATCATGTTTGCAGCTTTCCGACACCTTCTTGAACTCCCACTCAGCTAAGTGGCAACAAAATGCTCAATTTTGAGACAATCTGGAGATTTTCCCTTGCTTGTCATTAAGTTTGTTGCATTTTAAAGTGTAAATCCATCTTTTCAAACACTTGGGAAACTCATCTGATTTGCTACCCAATAGGGTCTATCTCATTATATACTAATGTCTATTTCTAGAATCTGCTGTGAGCACATTTGCAAGGTAACGTGAATCACACACAATATACAGCTATACTTCTCTATTCACAGTGCTGTCAACTTGAGTTTTAAATCAAGGAAACATGCTGTGAATATGCTAGAGAAGGTCATCTGAGGGCTTTTTAAACATTTATTGTAAGGCTATCAGAATCTGGGGTAGTCTGCAAAGAAAAAGATAAAGAAATACAAACTAGTAGCTTAAAACCAGTAGTTTATTTACCTAAATATTTGGTTCCCAAGTACTTTTTTTCAGTGTGTACAGCACTGATTCATAATGTCTGTTAAAGATAGCTTGATATTCTAAATTATCTTCTCTAGAATTTGTCACTCTGAAGAGTAGAATAATACCATTAGTATCAGTAGACAAGGACAGGCAAATGAAAAATTCTAAACTGACACATCCTTGATATAATTTCAAACATTTGCATCTTTTTACATCCAAATCTATTTTTCTGTAACAAGTAATGCTGGCCCTAACAACAAGATTATCATCTGCTTTCTGAATCTGCCATAGCAACAACCACTTCTACCTGTACTGTCATCAGTGATGGCAAATGAAAGTTTCTCACAGTAGTTTTCAGAAATGCTCCTTCAAAGTTCAATTAGATAAAGCAAATATTTTCTTCTGAAAACACTGAGACGAAACACTCAATTTTTTACAGGTCATTGAATAGAAATATCTGGGTGAAATATTTCTATACTTTAATATTTAAAGTAGAGGTGTAGTTCTAAACACTAATAATTTCTAATCTCTGATGAATATCACAATGACTGCCTATGATAAAATTGTACCTACAAAGGTACTTTATGAATGCTATTTGCATTGAGTAGGTTAAGATATCTGATTAAAATGTATGATTTTATTCAAATAGGTTATACAGACCTTTTTCTCTAAAGTTCTTTATAGTAACAAAGAAAATTAATCAGTTAACTCACAGCATCCCACATTTTTGCAAACTCCAGTTGGTACTTTTTGATTTTCAGTACAGACAGCTACATATTCACCAGTAAGAATGAAAATTTTAAAAAATACTGAAAATCTAAACCTCTCTTTTTTCACTAGTATTTGGAAAAAAACTACATTCAAGGAAGAAAATTTGATTTACAGACAGAACACAATCAAATGCATGACAATTGTAGGGTTTTACTCCATCCGAACAAAAGGCTGAAAAGCTGTCAATAATGTAATTAACGGAGCTTAATGGCAAGTGAGAATTCTGGCCTCCCTTTTGTGTTTATTGGTACTCTTGTCAGCATGATAGATATACACAGTTTTGTTGTGATATGCTGACAGGTTTGGACCGTATATATTGCTCCTAGTGGTTGTGGGCTCAGTTTGCACAACATATGCCTTCACAAACTGGGTTTCCTCTAAGGAATAAATGAATGGCGTCTGATACACGCTGTTGCCTTCATTTGATTACTTCTCCTGTAGTCCTAGGACTCATGACAGTTGCTCAAACATTATTACTGCAAACATCTAAAATAAAGATGGAAAATTCCTGGTAAAAGGGTTTCTTTTTTTTCAGGACATATGAAGGATTCAAGTAGTAAGTATTTAATCAACAACAGGTTCAACTAAAACAACCCTCTACATATACATATACATACACATATACATATACATGTACATATACATTCACGTATACAAATACACATACATATACATATCATCATTCTAGTAATCTTATATCATGTCTTTCTTTTGGCTTCTATCAAGAATGTATCAAGCCATGTATCCTTCTCTCAGTGACAATTCTGCACTTTCTGACCTCCTGCAACATTGGCACGGATATTTCTCAACTTTGCATCCTTTTGGAGGGTTCCTATCAGGTGACCCACAGTCCTGAGAAGTTTAGTTCATGCCAACATTACATAAAAGGTGAAAAGAATTCTAAGAAACTACTGGAAATATTCAAAAGCATTAAATCTTGATTTATGTAGCAAGTTCAACTCAGTCCTTTCAAGACTCTTTGTTTATCTTGCCTGTCCTTTATACACAAAGTGTAAAAAGTGACTTTTATACATAGACAAAGCAAGGAATATTTTATGACCTGATTTAACAAAATAATTCAGAATAGAATGAAAAAGAAAAATATATTTTAAAAGCATAATTAAAAAAAACCCAGACACTTTCTGAATCACAGTGTATTTATGTGTCTACCACAGTGCTGCAAAAGCCACTGGAGTTTTCTGCAATAATAATAATAATAATAATAATAATTCAAAATGATAAAAGATCAGTACTATAGAGCTGGACATAGATTTACACCATAGAGTTCTTGCAAATATACACTTAAGATCACAATGTAGCACTAAAAAAATAATTAGAAATACATACTCTCTAAATTAACTACTGATTAATCTGGATGAAGCATTCTGAAAAGTGTCTTTAAAAATACAAAACTAACCATGTAAGATATTGTAAAATAATTCTGAAAATGAATTTTTTTTCTCCTATCTCAAATATGAAGCAACATCATTTTCAGTCTCATACCTTCCAGGTTCACTTGCCATGGTACCACCATACAATGATAGTATAAATATACCCTTAAATATAGTCCATCAGATGATATCAGTTTGTCTTGTATCATTATTTATTCAGTGACTCAATTAAGATTTTTTCATGGTAAATCCAAGTAAAAAGTATGTCTTTGCTACAATAAAGATCATGCAAGGGAAAGAATCTAAGTCGGAAAATTTGAACAATTATGTGATCAATGATAATTTCTTTTATTAGCTAAATCACATTTGTTTTTATTCTATTTATCCCTTTCACTTTTTGGATATGAAGATTTTTGCAACTATTTTAATCAACTCTCTTATCCTACTTGATTGTATGCAATGGAGCAACCATCCTGTGTGTATGGCAATATCTCCATGGTAACAGATTATAAAATATAAGCATAGCATTGTGATCACTATTTAGAAAAAAAAGGTGATTGAACATGAGGAAATTACACTCCCAAGTACTTTCATTTCCTTGGGATTTCAGTAACAACATTTAAGGAATGGAATGTCCCAAGTTGCAATCCCCAAGTTTCAATTAAAAATATAATTAGATGGTTTATATATTTATACTAGAAAAATAAATCAGAAAATAAATTAATATCTATTTTTATCATATTCATTGTTCTATCTTTAAAGTAATCTTACTTATGGTTCAACATGAGTAAAAGTCCTCCAAATAAATTAATATTCCCATTGAAGTCAATTTATCTGTGGGACCATTTATGCCCTTAAGGTATAGCACTTATTTTACAGGATGCATGCCTTTAAAGTCTGATGCATATTGCATTTTGATCTAGAGTATAGTCACAGAAAAGAAAACAGCAGAGGTACCTGAATCCACTTAGCTTTTTGAGAATGCATGAGCAAAGAAAAGGATCTGATCAGATATTCCCTTAGTTACAGTTATGGACTATTAATAGGAAGAGACCAAGGATAATATGATTTCAGCGCACTTTTAGGAAAATTGCCTTTATGTATGTTACTTATCTCTTTGGATAAGTAACACACTTATGTTTGGAGCATATTTAAGCAGGATGAAAGAAAGGTGTCAAAGCTTTCTTTTCAGTTTTCTGTCTCTCATCTTCTCCTGTGTTGAAAGAACCTATCATCTTTTCCTAACTATAAATCTGCTGTTTTGATCAGTGATATCTACTGCCCTTGATCGTGCAGAGTACAGATTACAAGAATTACAAAAGGAATTATTTAGATGAGCTTGCAGCAAGAACCTATGCATTATGCCAGTTTATTGACTTTTAGGAAAAAATATTTAAATATATTATTTACACTGAACGAAATAGGCTGAGTGCGAAGTTTAGACTAAAAAGCTAACTGTTCATACCATTCCAGGATGTGTTCAAGGCAAGGAGGATGATTTACCTTCAGGAGTAACTATTTCTCTGCACTGGTGGCAGAGGGAGCCAATACAAACAGCTAATTTTCAAAGCTTCGTTGCATGTCCTAAATTCCAACCCCAGCTGCAATCCAGTGTTTTATTTATTTACAAATAAAAGGGACTGGCTTGCAGAAGATGTATTGTTCTCTTGGTACTTTTTGACTGAACGAGTTTGTGTTTAAATATCTGCTATTTTGTTCCTGTTCTATCTGTTTCCCTACAGATCCAGAAGTATATAATCATTGACCAAAGAGCAGACAGCCTACCTACATAGCATTTTTCTTGGTGTAGTCTGCTTGGAATAGAAGCAGTTTGAAAGATGCACAGTTGCAAGTGGTGGTTTATTTACATTACTTGTGAAAGTCCTTCAGCTAAATTTCCACACAGCATGCTCATTATGTCCGTGCAAGTGTGTCTGTGGAGCTTTTAAGATTATTGAGACAAATAGTGAAAGTAACAAACAGAGAGAGTTTCCTGTACTGTGTATAACTAGATTTAAATTTTTGCCTATTCTGAGCTTCCTCAGTGAATGATCCTTTTAGGCATTTTCATATCATCCTAAACTGCATGTGTCAAAGGTTGAAGGGCAGCACTGCACTGATTTAAAATCTCTAATTACAAAAAAAATGCAATCTGTTAATTATATTTCTTGTAAAATTATAGGTATATTATCAGTTATAATCTTAGAATGAATGAGTTGGGCTCAACAAACTGTGGAAACATTATAATGGACTGTGTTGTGTACAGGTCACATTTTGCACATACTGAAATAACTTTTCTTCTTTCTAAAAAGCTTTTCTGAGCTAGGAAATAACTTGTCTGGAAGCAAAAGATCCTTGAGAAAAATTCTATGGACTTCATTATTCTAGAGATCAGATTAAATCATCCAGTGATCCCTTTCAGCCTCCATGAAACTTACAGAAACTACATGACCTTAATGAGGGAAAGTGTACATATTTAATACTCTTTAAAAGATCCACACATTTTAAAGATCATTATGATAATTTGCTATGACCTTCTACAGTAACCACTTATCAAAACTTAATGACATATAGAAAAATTCCTTACTAAGAGACAATATTGATTTTAAGACTGCAAGTGAGAAGAATCCAGTACTATCGGACAAACTGTCCTGGAGGTTACTACCCTTCATCATAATTAATTTTCTTTAATTTTTATTTTATTCCCAAATTCTGATTTCAATCACTCAATCCCAGTAAGCCATGTTTGTTAAAGGTTCTTTTGTCAAAATTCTGTAAATAAAAATCTATTGTAAATACAAACCTACCACATTCATACTGTTCAATGAGATCACACACTAATATTTTGTTATTAGACCGCAATTACTAAATCTCCCACTACAAAGGAAACACAAGTCATAGCTGGTATTTTTCTGAAAAATTCTAACTAACATATTCTTCTTAAAAACAAAGTTACAAATTCAACTCACAATTTACCAGCTAGTTCTCTGGCAATTCTATTTGGAATAGAGTAGTGGGATCAGACTACAGTTAATTCCAAGATAAAAAACCCTGCAGTGTGTCATGTGATTAACAGGTCATTAGGGCTTTCTGTTTCACTGTTCAGATTGGCTGCTGTTGGTACAAACTACTTTCTAAACTCACTAATTCCACTTTAAGAGACACTGTTCCTAAACCTTTAAAAAAATCTACCTGAAGACTCTTTTATTTCCAAAGTTATATACAGACACACTAGGAGACTTGTTATGTTCAACAGTCATATTATGTTGCTTGCCTTAACTCTTACTTCTCTTAAAAATGAAAATAACCTTTGAAATTGTATTGATATCCTGTGGACTTAACCTATTTTCCTTTTTGTAAGATCCATTAAAATATATTTCATTAATATTCACATTGGCTAATTAGACCATATCGCAATTTAATCCAGTCTTTTCATCCTTTGACTCCACCACGAAGATGACACTTTCATAGGTAAAGTGACAGGAAGATAGAGCAGAAAGACCTCAGCAACTCAGCATGGTTCTTGTACTAAGTAAGATTTTGAAGCTGTAACAAAAAGTTCTTTCACTTTCAGGATTTGTATGGCTGAGTACATAAAAACATATTTTTCCTGAAGACTGTTGCTTATTTTAAATGCTTCAAAGGCATTTACTTTTATATTTTATCATTCAGAACACAAAGCTATCCCACTTGTTTGACATGTTGTCAATTACCACCAAAAGGCTCAAATTTGGGAATAAACAGTACAAATGCGGAAAGGTCACCACATCCCGAATCAGGAAGAAGCCAAATCTTTTGTTTCTCTACTAGGATTTTGAGGTCTGAAGTGGCAGGAGTTTAAACAAAGGCTTACTTGTAAGGAAGCCTTATTTTATTTTTGATCTTATTTTTCATTCACTTCATAACAAATACTTCCCACCTTTACATTATATCAAAGCTGCCCACCCTGAAGGAAACTTACTGCGTCTCTTCAAATGCAAAGAAGCTTTGTTTTTAAGTAAAAATTTTGATAGAATTGAAGTTTTTAAAGCTTCAAAACTTCATGGTTTGTTTCTGAAGCAACAGCTAAGCAGACTCCTAAGTGCAGAGGATCACATCACTACAAAGTCTCACTGTATTGTCACCATCTGCAGCTATACAAGAAATAGGTGATGCATCTAGTTTTGCAAAAACAAAAAAAAAAAAAGGAAGACAAAGAAGACAAAAGAGACCATTAATGAAGAGAAAAGAAGTGCTGGTAAAATAAGAGCTTTTTACCATCAGGAATGTGGGAATCCTCATTAGCTCTGTTCATTTTCAAAGACAGTATGTGTAAATGCAGTTAAAACTTCTGGCCACTGATAACTAGCAAATAGAAGAAACAAAATGCAATTTGCATCTGTAAACACCGGAACATAGAAATCGCCATGCTAAGTCAGTCTTGTGGACCTCTGAGACCACCTATGGATGAAGAAAAATCTATGAGTATCTTCATGTAGCCAGCTGCAACATAGGAAATCAAACCCTCTGTTATATGGTGTCACTTCTGAGCAGAAGCACTGCCATAGTATTTTTCCAGCACGTCTGAGCACAGCAGTTAATGTGAGTTGTGCCTGATTAGCATAGTTGTTAGCATAACCACGTGAGCCAGGTCTTAGTCTCAATAAAAGTTAAAAGGTTTGGGAAATGTTTTTTGTAAGTAGAAACAGACAAAATGTCAATCACCTGTCCCAAACAAAAACCTATATCTTAAATTTTGTGGTCAAGTAAGCAGATGGACAAACTATGATAACAATTTGCTGACCATCAAGAAGCACAAAAGCAAAAAAGAAATGTCCAGACTGTGAGCACCACCAGCAGTGCCAGCAAAGCAGATAACAGAATCACAGTTTGGACAGACTAATCAACAAGTAGTTCTCTACCCAACTCTGTAACTAAGGACACTTGGTTGGGGAATGTTGCAGTTAGTCACGATTTTCTGAAAAGACTTCAGGGAGAGAAATGTCATGACCCTGTAGAAGCATCCAAAATCACCAGGAAAGAGCAAAGAGACCAGGGAACCCAGTAGCTTTGCTCTAGGACCGTGCAGAGCTTGACTGACACTATTCACTGACCCAACTTCTCTGCAGGATTGCAGCATCTCTCCTGTGGAAGTTCCATAAAAAACCACTACACAAACCTGGCTAACTTCTCTGCCTCACTACACCACCCCCCTCATGGCACAGGGAAGTTATGTGACTTGTAAAATTGCACATATCCGTCACTGAAGTTATGTGATATCCAAATCCTTCTAGCCTTCACATTTTCTTTTGCTCTTTGACCATGACACCAAGATGGCAGGTCAAAACATTTTCCTGCAAAACTTCAAAAGCTTTTGTTTATTTTTCATAATTCTAGTAATAATATATTTACAGGTGCATAATGCCTTGATTTTCAAGGCATATCACACAAATTTAAAGATCTCGTAATTGTACACATGCTTATATGTATACAGAGTGGAGAACAAGTGTTTTCTGATTTGCCTAATGCTACATGGGAGAGCATCTGCCTTTATGCAAATTCATTACTGCACGAACACATTCCTCCAAGTGCAATATGTCCCTCGAAGTAGTGGCACTTATAACTGCATATGAAAATACTCCTATGAATGTTAATACTGTTGAAGATAATTAGGGTTTGGGTTGTTTTTTTTGTAATTGAAAAGAACAGTGATAAAATATTTAACAGGTGAATTAAGTCAATAGTTTTTTCAAAACCAACATTTTGCTACCATAATACTTCTTAATGTTTCATACACAATAGAGATAATCAAAATTCCAAATGAAGGACTGATTTAAAAAAGGGACAAAAAACTTATTGTCTAAAAATTGGTAATATTATTTTAAGCTAGATAGTCATACCCAAATTGCATAATGTTTTGAAAAATCCAGCCATATCCAATTTGACCAACCTTTCGGATCAATTCAAAAGAATTCAGTAAAACCTAATTTTCTCAAGTGAAACACTGTTACCTTGAAAAAACTCAATTTTTAATTAAGATGATTTAGGCTATGCCTGCTATTGAACCCAAAGATGCATCCTGGTTTCATTTCAGGTCCAGGTGTGCACTTGAGCATCTCCTAACTCCTTTGTATGGTAAAATCTAACCAACTATCAATCGTATCCCAGACCTGGGAAACCTTGCCACAGTAATCTTGGTATAGCAGAAAATGGTTCTGAAAGTTTCTACTTGTATATATGTATCATTTTGGAGTATACTCAGCTCCCATTTTAACCTCTTCTATAACTAAAATATTTCAATAGTTTGTTTTTATTTTTTTCCTGAAAAATTACTTTCAGCACAGTGGGTTGAGATTTGTTCATTGATCAGTGGGAACAGATAAGACCTGGGACCCATGCTGCTGGAGGGCAACATAACAGTGACTCAGAACACCTCACTGGCCTCAGACTTGAAAAAATTGTTTGGTAGCACAGAACGAACGAAGGTATTCTGAACATGAGAATCTAACCTGCAGCACTGCAACACTTCATTAAAACACATGTTTGGGGGCTTCATAAATCCCAAATGAAAAGTTTAATTTTCTATCAAATTAAATGTGTCCTGTTGTTCTAAAGTAAATTTCAGTATCTTTAGTATAATAAAACAAATATAAAAAAAATTAAATTATATTCCCTTTTCCTATAAATTTTTTTGTTCATCAGTTATTTATACAGTCTTATTTGCAAGTTTTTAAAAAATATTGGATTCTGTAAAATCCATTATATTTTGTATAATTCCTGGATAGTTTACATTATTTTAGCCAGACTAGGTTAAGTCCTTTTTTACCAGTCTTTGATCAGCTATTCTATTATTCTGACTGGGAAGAAAGTTAGGCTGATGGAACTAGGTTTAATGGAAGTAGCAAGGTACACTGATTAGTGCCGCATTTGGGCTTTTTAATCAGTTTTTTTTTACTTCGTTTGATGCTACAATAAATAAAAATAGATATAGCATTTTTCAGTGAAACCAAGGATAAAATGGTAGGCAATACAGAAGTATTGGGAAGAAAAAGGACAGCATTTCTATGTAAGATTTTTTAGCCTACCATTGGGAATTTGATAAAACTCTTAGCAAGTCTGAGGACTTCATCAAACTGAGTAGGAACCTTAGAGTTACACTTAACGATTCTATACATCCAACCTATGCTTTAGTGCTTAAAAGTTGGACTTATAGGATTTAGACACATAATCCTGACTTCCTTTCCAACTACTCAAACCAACTAAAAATTATTTTTCATGAGATATGTCCTTTCATTACAAATACAAATTTTTTTGTGGGATGCCACTCTTCTTCACTGTTTGAACAGGCAACCTTGAGTCACAACTCAGACATACATATCTAAGGTTTAGATAAGATGACATTTAACCTAGGAGCTTACTTTTTCTTCTTTTCTTTTTATTTTCTTTAAACTAATTTATAACTTTAATTATTTAGGCCTGAAGAAAAAGAAGTACATTCAGGCCAACATGCCTACAGTAGCCATGCATGATGATGGTGTCCAAAATTTAATCCACTTACATATAATACTATTTGTGCAATAACTTTTTTTGTAAACACAGATTCCAAATACCTTCTTTAAGTTATTGTTTGCAGTTTTTTGTCTTTACGGACAAGTGTATATATTGTATCATCTGTAACATTAACAAGAATAAACCATAACGGTCCTGATTTTTCCTCATAAATGTATTTCATTTTATATTCCTAATGCCTTCAATGAATATATTTACTAACTTGACAGTTGTAGAAAAAGATTTACACATCCTTTTTCTAAGAGCATAGAACTTTTATATTCATTTGGAGTATCAAAGTGGGTGAAAATTCTCTGCATCTTCTCATATATATTTCTTCAATGTTTATTCTTAAATTGCAGATGTAAAATATGTTCCTCACTAGGTCTGTCACAGAATATAAAAGCTTACTTTCTGCATCACATTACAAATTCCGAACATCTTTGTATTGATTGTTACCTTTGAGACATGTTTGAAAATAATGATAAGAAATGCAAAACTAATTCAGTGAAGGTATGAGCACTAAAGGTCGTTTATATTTAATACTTCTCTTTCAAAGGGAAGTTTCACAAACTTCCAACTTATACATATGTATTTAATAATAACTCTGGCCTTTTAATGTAAAAATGAAAAACGTAGTTGGTAGAACAGATTCTTTTGCTATATTGGAAATAGGTTCCAAATTGATTCACTTGCATATAAGAAACTTTTTTTACTTCATAATGTATGCTTAAAATAAAGTAAAAAGGAGAAGACTTACAAGAGTGGCTTTTACTTCAAGAGCTGTATTGTGGCATGTGTTGCACAATCAAATCATGAGAATGGGGCAAGGGGAGTAAAAACCCTCCTTACCACCACTCAGAAATTAATTGAACCTTTTAAATGGGCAGAGAGGTGTGTGTAATCAGGATCCTTGGAGGCTTTTTTCACATTAATGACAAGTAATAACAGGAACTTCATAGCTGTGTAATTGCAATCTTGTAACAACGAACTGTGGAGGCAATGCCAAATGCTGTCAGTAAACACACCTCTTTCTGGAGCAGGTAAAAGGTGATCAATATGCACTTATAATCCAGTTTCCATAGGAACAATTCTTTTAAATTTCATTCAAATGTTGCTTTCATTTCTCCAAGCTTTTTTCTTTCTTTGCTTCTTCCTCCTTTTTTTCCACCTTTGCTTCTTTTTCTTGTCATATCTTTTTTTCCTAAAATTGTTCTGTTTCTGTATTACACCTTCCTTTCACACGATCCTCGCTTTTTTGTGTCTCAAATACACAAAACAGAAGATCAAAGAAATCAAGAAAATTCTTAGTGAAG
Source organism: Neopelma chrysocephalum (assembly GCF_003984885.1). Taxonomy (NCBI): domain Eukaryota; kingdom Metazoa; phylum Chordata; class Aves; order Passeriformes; family Pipridae; genus Neopelma; species Neopelma chrysocephalum. The sequence continues at coordinate 6,317,912 of NW_020897719.1, forward strand.
CTTGGAAAATTAATTTATAAGAGAGATAAGTTTAAATCACAGGAAAGAGGAAAGAGTTAACCATATACGGGTTTTTACACATGAAACAGTAAGGACTTAAGGAGTAAGACTCAGCAAGCAAATGGATGTGTGAAGCATGACTACAGCTAGCACAGAGCTTAGGGAGACAATCTCTTTGGAGAACAGAATAAAGGGGATCTGGAAATTCAAAGCCTGTTGTGTGACAGGCATGCTGGATTCAGACTGGTGACTTTGAAGCAAGCATGTACAGTTGTTTTAGGTATCTATACATGTTCTTGTACCCTGTAGAACAGAGTAATATCTCTGAATCTCAGTTTGATTAGAACAAAAGTAAGTGGCACAACTCAATGGCAATTTTTCATGAATTAACTACTTAAATTTATGACAGAAAATAGTTCATCAAGTACCTTTTATTTTATACCGGTTTGACCGCCATTTTTATTAGCTACTTTTAATAGCTACTGAATATGGTTATTTAGCTTTTCCATTATTTTTTATTTAAACTTTTTATCATGCTCTTAATTCTAGTCTAGCTGTTCCTCCCCTTCCACTGACAGAGAGTTTCAGTCCTAAACTGTGCTTACTTCATGCTTCCATTCAGGACAGACCGTGGGAGTCACTATTACAACTTTCTGTCAGTTTACTACCTGTCAACAGCAGGAATCTCTCTGCCATCCCTTCCATCTAAGGCTGACATTTTCTCACTCAAAGTAAGAGAATAGAGGAGGTTGCTCTAAGCAAAATTCTGGACATCTTTGGCATTACTGTCTTTTTTTAATGTAGTGCAAAAAGGATGGCATGTATAAGGGAAAAAATGGGGCATGATGACGGAAAAATCTCTATGACAGTGAAAGGGTTGGATTTGAAAAGGTTTCAGAAAGAGATCATAGATGACTTAGAATTAAATTGTTTCACAGTTTTCTTACTTGAAAAGAAATGTGTCAAATCATTTTTCAAAGTATATAGCTTGATTATCAATGAAAAGAGTGTAGGAATCAGCCTACATTTATGAACATGACAATTATTTTAGGTTCTTCAGTTCTGAACTGCTCAACAATATACCAGTATAACTATATATAGGGAACTGCATTCAAGTAAACACTAAACATCCAGCCATTGAGCTACAATTCCTTTATATTATTTAGTTGGGTTATCAAAAAGAGAAACAACAACACTCAGTTACTTCCTGGAGTGCAGTCTAAAGTTTACGTAAAAATATAAGATCTAATGTCCTATATGCATATACAAGCTATTCTTTAATAAAATTATTACATCACTGCTATTATGTGGCAATATAACTCTTCTGACAGCAACTATCAAAACAATAAAAGATGTAATCAATTTTTCTAAAGTTTGCTTGGGTTTTAGTGTATCTAACTATAAGGTTGATGAGTTATAATGAAACTGTAAGGCTGTTTTTAGTTTAAAATTCATTGCCTGATATGTATCTTGTAAGTTAAATTAGATTTTAATATTGGCTGATAAAGAAAAAATGGATCACAATAATAATAATAACAGGAAAGTCATTATGATAACATTAATTATTTTAATCATCATGTCTGTCTGTATTAAAATCATGCAATGGTGTTAAAGTGCTACCAGATTGAGGTCAATTTTATTCTTTTGCAAAAGTCTTTGTAACATGAAATTTAAAGTGGTGGAAAATAAGTAGCAGTGAAAGAACATGTTTCTTGCACATATAAAGTGGTTTTCAACTAACAGGTAGCTGAAGACCAGAAAGTAACAGGTACATAATGCATTTTGATACTTAGTTAATTACTCTACAAAAGAAAATATAAGAGAAAAACTCTTCCAAGCTGCAGTTGTCATGTCCAGAGACTCTGAGCTGCTCAGCCTAATTTAAGTCTCATTATCCAATGTATTTGTTTAGGAAATAAGGTGCTCTTTAAACTAATTGCTTTTACAGAACACAAAAATTTTGTCTGAGTAACATAATGAAGCTTTATGAGGTAAGTCAGACGGACACAGCAACAGAGGAAAAAAATCTAGTTAGAACAAATGTCAAAGTGGTAGGACTGGTCTAAACTACTACAAATGGAAACATTGCAGCACCACCTGAATGCCTAGAACAGGATAAACAGAGAACAGATAACTTGACTCTATGGCTTTTAGGACAAAATACTTTCTACCCATCCTCGATACTATTTCTTTTCTTAAATAGGTCTTGTTTAACAAGTCATTTTCATTTGAAGATTTTTTTTTAAAAAGGTGGTGTTTTTTTTCCACAGCAATGTCCCATAACCCTTAGATACCAACACTGCAATACTGAATTCAACTTTCAACATATAAATGTAGCATAATTACCATTTAGGCAGTATAATAAAAAACAGCTACACAGTATTTTAGCAAGGTATATACATTTTCACATAGGTTAAAAGTACAACAAGAGCAAAATGGTTGTAAAATAATACTATGAATTAGCAAGCTGTAAAGATTGCTTCTTTAAATAGCTTAAAGAAACAAAAATATTGCTTTCTCATTCAGTAAAAAAAGGATACAGTATTTCTATAAAATCTTTTGTTCTGAAATGCTTGTGGTCCTTTATTGCCTACAGTCAAACTTCATGTTAAATGCAATTTAAATAGATGATGCTCCATAGTACTTGCATTGCAGTATGCAAACATAAATAAAATTGCTCAACAATTAATGATATTTGTTTCAGGAATATTTCATCACTAAATGCTGCTTTCCTGCCAACCTAGACATGAAGTATTTAATTCTAAATGACACCACCTGCTCCTACCTATAAGTGAAATGAAAAAGCTGCCAAGTAGCATGTTGGGAATTAACTTTCAACCCTTTCTTTGATCAGGCATTCCTCCATAATGCCAGCAATCTTCTGGAATGAAAAGCACCATAGTATATGTCTGCAATTCAATTTCAAACCCTCAGTGTGATGTCTAACTTAACACATTTTTTCCTTTATTATTTTTCTTTAGCTGCCAGATGGGTCACCAGTTACTTCAAGCAGACATAGTAGATAAACGCCCACACCTTAACCTGACAAGAACAGTGCTGTTAAACAAACGTTTATAAATGAAGGCTCCTCTAATTTTAGTTTGTGTGAAGTTCAAGGCCTATACTCAAACTTTCACTTTCCAAAATACTAGTCTGTAAGGAGATCAGTGGAAAAAGAAAGACATTTTAAGAGGTAAAAAAACATACAGCTAAAAAAAACAGATATGAACTTGCCCATACAAACGTAGAGCATATGTAGCATTGGACAATAATGCATCAGGATGGTTTTGGGGGATACTTTTCTTATCTTTGTGCTTGAACATTCCCTTTTCCCCTAACCAACTGCTAATAAAAAGGTAAAATCCAGTACACTTATACATTTTACTCTATATCATTAATGTCACAAATTATAGCTTGTCAGACAAAGTTTTATCATCACATATAAAACTGCCTTAGCAAAACATTAAGTCATCCTACAAGCACTTTGCATGATAGAAAATAGCAAGGTAACAACAATTTCCTCTCATGATTACTGACAAGAAAAGCCATAGCGATGTTTTGCAACAAATTGTCAAAACCTGTTTATATCTGTCTCTCCTTGTCTCCTCGATGAAGTGGCTACAAATACTTTAACAGCTACAACAAAGTCATTTGCACTGCTAAAGTTCCTCATCCAAACAGCCGCTCAAATTTAACAGGTGTGCTGCTGTATGTTTACACAGCACCCGGCCCAGGTTTTACGCTCAGTATTTGTTCATGTACACAGTATGTGTTTCTGATAAACCATAGCCCTTTGTGTCACAAGCATCATTCTGTTTGGCACTGAAGTGAAAGGGAAGGAGGGCAGAAAGTATCACCTGCTGAGGAGTTAGAAGAACAACTTTCGACTTTTCCTGAAAAGAAACACAGTTTCCTCTGTGATGATTGGGTTTATTCCCTACACATGCTGTGTTATCAAATTCCTGCCGTTAAAAGTCTTCTCTGCTTCCTCAGCACCATCTCCTGATAAAATACCTGCTAAAGTCAATGGCTGTTTTCCCCAAGAGAATTAGTACTAGACAGAGTCAGAGAGGCGTAAACCAGACAATTTAGATGCTCTGCAAGATTACCCTATGGGGATATTTCCATAGTTAGACACACTGCTCAGTTGGGCATATAGCAATGATCCTTTCTTTTGCTGTTATGTAACTGAAAACTAATAAAAGACCAGATTATGGATATCTCAGAGCTTCTTCAGAAAATCCTATTCATAATAAAGCAAAAAAAAAGTGGGTCAAACAATTTCACTTAGCAACTCCAAAACCCTAGGGATTACTTTTTTTCTTTATATATAGATATGACTTAAATGCATACAGTTCTCCCAGCAGAATTCACAGTACTCACTCACTCAAAGTTCATCCTAAAGGTAGAGAAGACAGTAGGGTTCCTAGGCTGTAGTTCCCAAAACTCGATGTGATGAGTACTGAGAGTCTAAATCACATGCAGGAAAAGGAAAAGAAGGAATGCTGGAAGTTCTGCCTCCTACATGAAATAGGGTAGCCATTCCCTGTCACACATCTACGATTACACACAATTTCTGTTTTAAAGCTCAGTTTTAACCCACTTCCCATACTTGAATGCCAACTTCTATTTTAACTTCTATGCAGAAGCCTGGCTCTAGCAGGAAGGACAGACCAGAGTAACTTATAGCTCAGCAATTGAGACACACGTAAAATGTAAAAGTGAAGTATTCAAATCTATTCAGGCTAAAGAAAGCCTTGAAACTGCAGGTAAGTGTTTATCCTAAGTTAAACATGCTTGAGCATTTCAAAAATCAGGAAAATCAGAAATACTTGAAGCCCTAGACAAAAGGAGCATGCCTATATGTATCCAAGGAAGTTTTCGAAAGGAAAAACAGGCACCAGTAGTGTCTTAGGAATCCAATAGTTTAAAGAGGAGTCTCTTACACCTTCCTCCCACTCTTATGGCACTCAACATATTGAATATCTGGTGGTGGCCAGTAAATACCTTTAGGAAAAGCCTAATGCTCACCATTGTGTCACACAAACTGTGAATGATTTTACCATTCAGCTTGTCAGGGGGACAGATGCTACCATAAAAAAGTAGGCACTGGAGTGCCACTAAACTTGTAGAACCTTTCTGATTAGGGATAATTCAGGAACTTGTACCAGTAAAGACATTTTATCATTAAGCAGAAGTTGCATGCCGTCTTGAGGTGGTACATATGAACTAACTACATCTTTCCCTTAATAATCACTGAGAAAGCGTTAGAGTGCTGGTGAATTGCATAGAGCTGATCTACACTAGCAAGAGGCAAAAAAAGCTTAGGGAAGTCAAATACTGAAATCACAGAAAAATGGTATTAGGTTTGAAGAGGTGGGGGAGTTAAAAACTGATAGCTCATAATTCAGGGTCAGGCACTTCTTATTTTTAACCTACGGGCTGAAATTCTACTTTATGTCATGGAAAAGATGAATAGATCCTTCAGGGGGTACCTAAAAATTGTTTACTGTTCTCATCACTTTGCCACAGTTAATACTCACAGCCCATAATATATTACCTAGCAGTCTAGAATTATTGCTTTGCAGCAATTTCATAGTGCTTACTTCAAAAGAAAACATGATACATGCCACATAGAGGATAAATGATGACAACAACAAATAAAAGATATATTAGTGGTATTTTGAATTACAAAAAGTTACAGTCTATTCTGTTTTGTCCTGCACTTGTCCATAATATAGTAAGGCTTTTTTAGTAATTGTTCTTTCAAACAATAGAAGGTATTTAAATATTCCAATACTTTAAATATACTCATACTGAAGACACATGAAAAATGGATACGTATACCCATTAACTTACCTTCCGAAGGTCAAATAGAAAATCTAAAACAAAACAGGACATTGAGTGCAGCTTTTCCAAATTTTATTTTGGAGATTTCTTTTATCTACCTTTACTGTTTGTTCCTTGTCTCATTGTCCCACTTCTTCCCTTTCAGATTAGAATTTACCTTTCTCTGAAAGCAATTATAAAAAGATGCACTTATATGAAATTATTTCAACCAGCTTCACAACTTAGAAATTCAAATACTGAAGTTGTTTTCCTTGTGAATTTCACGTATTAAGAAGTACCTTCAACACTTTGGACTAAAATTGTTTTAAAGAGCTGAAGTCTTTAAAGTCTCTAAACTGTTTTTCTTAAGAGCAGAAAAAAGCAACCAAAATTCAATATCCCATCTAATTTTAATCTTCATCAACATCATATGGCATGTCTTGCACAAAATAATGCTTCAAAGAAAGAATTGTATATTGATATTAAGAAAAGAAAAACAATTAATCATCCTCTGTATAAAATGTTCTGCAGTCACTGTCATATGCAGTTTTATCCGCTGTACTGAAGCCAAAGTGCATTCTGAATTTTTCACTTCAGGGCAGGAAATGGAGAACCTATACAGTTGTCTGGATTATGATGAGCTGTATTTTGATCCTTTGTGTTCCATTCCATTAATATATTCCAATCATTCCTGATTATCATTTTCACAGTCAGATTTCCCACCTTTCTGATACCTTGGGTTTATAGGCTGTTTCCATTAGGAACAACATCTAGAAACTGCAAATAAGTATGGTAGGATATTTTCAGACTTGACAGAAAAATCCATATAATGCCAGATAAACTACATCTTGGAACACCACTGTTTACATATCTTATGCCCTATGCGTGTTGTATAAGAATAGGCCTAAATACCCTAAATACATTAAAAAAATTTGAACTAGTAAAATCCACACAGATATTTTATAGCCAGAGTACATGTTCAGATGTCCTGTTAAGACTTATTTTTTCTAGGTAGAAGAGTTAATGAAGTCCATTTCATTAACTCTTTTTTTTTTCCCAGTTCATAGGTACAGATCTGTGAAAAGAAATGGTCAGCTTTTTAAAATATCTATCAATTCATGAGGCTAAATAAAACATCAACATCTAAAGTAACTGCCTTGTTCTGAAGATATTAAGTTCATTAATTAATTCACAGTTAGTAAACTCTAGTAGAAAGCTGTGTTTGAAAATTGGGGGTTCAGAATTTACACAGAAATTTTTGGTTTTTATGAACTAAAGGCTTAATTTAGGGATACAATATTCTTGAAAATAAGGAGTAAGCCTTCATTCAAGTAATTAACACAGTCTTAAAGGACTACCTGTCCTAAAGGAGTATTGAAAACATGCTATCCAGCCAAGAGAAGAAGGCAAAATATCCCTAAAATAGAGGTCATGGATTGAAGAGTGAGAGGACCTATGGGTTTGACAGCATCAAAAGAAGATTTTGACTATAGTTGCAGTAAGACAGGTAGATAGAGAGACACCACAACTGGGACAGGTCTCCAAGGACTGTAATTATGTCAAGGACCTCAAAGTTACCTGGTACCAGGGAATATGAAATGTCTCAGAACTTGTCATTTCCTAAAGGTTTCTATTTTGTGATGGGCCTTCTAGTTCTGCAGTAAAAATTTCTACCTGCTTGTTTCATGCAGCCAATTGCTTGTGTATGAAGAAATCTTTTTTTCTCCAGAGATGCACAATCTATATGCATGTATTTCACAGAGACAGCTTTAACTAAATACCTGATTATGAACTAAAACTCTTTTTGAAATATTCTGGGAAGACATGCATATGTAGACTGCATTCACAGTGAGTGATTTTTCCCCAAATATTGTTGGTGCCTATTGACAACTTCCCTGTTTTCTTAGTAGCCACAGTGCAAGCACTGGTCCTTACAAAACAATAAAGACACTTGGAAGTCCGAGGTTTCACAGCAGCAGAACAGATCAGGACTTGGAAAAGACCATGGGTTCTGTCTAGTTCATTTGCCACACTTTTTGTCAACAGAGGATGGGGCAGGAGAGCTGGGCACGATGTACATACCGGTCTCATCCAAACATCCTGCTGGGATGTGGCTGGGCATGCTCCCAGCTTTACGATCTGGAAATAGCTGGCATCCCACACTTATTGAGTGACTGCCAGCATTCAGTCCTTCTGTTGTCTAAACCTGTGCAAATTATATCTGTCTCACATGGTGCGTATGATGCCAGTAGCATTAGGAGTGATGTTATGCCAGTGCTAACTCTAGTGAGCTGCTTCAAAACTATGGGCAATTTGAAACCAATAATGATTAGGAAAAAATTCAGAGTAACCTAATAAAGGTGGGCGAACAGGAAGCATGATGACAGATAAAAATGAATTTTGACACAGGCAGAATATTGCCCATTAGAAGGAACAGTGCAAACTACTTACATATAGTGCCTAGTTCTAGCAACTGTAATTACTCTCAGAAAAGACAATACAGTTGTAATATAATAAAAAAGTAAAAATATTGACCTGTTGAACTCTTGAGTACTGACAGGAACATAGAAGCAAACAAGCCCATATGTCCCCAGAAAATCATATAAGTCAATGTACTAAGAAATAAACTCTATTCTTAATGTACTAGGTAAATTTATTTGATTTCAAAATCACTATACAGCAACAGGCACAGAAGACACAATTTTACAGGTCCATATCTACACCACAAAATCTGTCCTTAGCTCAAGCATTAGCTATTCAATGTTAAAGGCTATTGGCATAGGGTATAAAAGTAACTGCATTTTGAAAGGGGGAATCCTGCAGAATGGTGTCATCTCCTGTCTGGTCTCCTTACCAAGTAGCCACCATTTCCATTTCCTTACAATGATGTCATAAAAGGCTTGTAAGGGGCCTATAGATTAAAATAAAAAATAAAAACTATTGGGAAACCTGCAGTTTTATTCAGAAATTCAGTTACAATGAAGATAGATACATAATGACATACTGCGGAGAATGAAATATTTCTCACAGGATTGACAAAATGACCTATCAATTGTAAAGAAGGAAAACAAACCAAACAAAAGCCCCAGGAAGACAGGAAAAGAGTAGCACATAATTTTCTTTGTCTCACAGCCATTTCTGAGCAGGTTAAAAAAAAGAAAATCTGCATATCCTAAGCAAAACATTCCGAATACACATTACATGTTTCGGACATATTTTTTATCAAACATTCTCAAAACACCATTTTTGTCTCTGGGCTAGGTTTGAAATAAAGAAATGGTAGAGAACCTTTTTCTCATGTAGTGTTTTCAGTTTGCTCTTTTTTCTAATGGAGAAAAAAAATATTGGTAAATTCCACAATTCAATTGTGAAATCCAAGACACTACACTCCCAAATCCCCAATGAAATTATATGGCCTCTATGGATTGTAGAGCAAGACATGTCTTTCATCTAAAAATGCAAGTTTGCCAAATGTGCAGTTGTAAAAGTTGAAGACTTGCAGAGTTTCTGTGCACTACTATAGACTACCTATAAATTTCATGGTTTTTTCAAGCTTAATCACACTTCTGGACTTGTGATTCTGTTTATGCACTTTTTCAAACTTTATTTTCCTTTTAATGTCTTTGATTTGAACAATACTGGATTATTTCATATTCTTGTATATAGTTAACAAGTACTCGTTCAGGCAAAAACACATCCTCTATATATTTACAGTTATAGGAGCATAAGATGCCATGTCACTTTAACTGCTATTAAAACATTGAGCTTGTTTTTACCTACCTATCAAGTAGAGTGCTCTCTAATAGAGAACTATGACAACAGCAATAATAACAACGGTTTACTAACTTAAGCACAATTTACTGCTCAATACTGCAGGAGCATCTGTGTTCAGTGTTTTCCTGCAGCCATATAAATATAAGCAAAGAATCCTCAGCTGGACCTGGACAATCTAACGATGGCAGAAAAAGTCCATTCTGTGTTCAACAGAGTGTAATATAAGAAAGAATTTGAGATAAGGAAATTTCTAATTTTAGAGGTTTGGATTGTCTTGGATGTGTATACAATTTCAGTGTTTCCCTGAAACTTAAAACAAATGAGTCTATGGAATCTAATTCTGGAGTGGAAATCTCACAGGAATACAGAGTTTTTCAGAGCTGTATGAGTTGGCTTCTTGCAGTACTGCAATAAAACTGCGAAACAGCCTCTCAAGTAGGACTCTTCAGAACTTTTGGTACTAGTCAGAACTGAGTCTGTAAATCAGAAAATGCAAAAAAATTACATGAATGCATCCAAATTTTTTTGGACTACACAGAAGATTCCTTGCAGTTTTATATTTCATCTGGGTATAGTTTCATTTACTTCCAGTTCTCACCATGTTGCTATACACTTATAGAACTAAATTTCTAACTAAACTTGGAAAACAAATTTCGAATAAATTCTGACTAAGAAATCTAAACTTGTAGATCTATTGTACATTAGTAGTAGTGGTTAAACAATATTTTTCATTTATTAAACAGTTAGTCTAAAAACCAATTCTCTTTCTTATCTTGGTGATTTCTAACTCTCACAATGCAAAAGGACTTCTGTATTGATGAGAATATGAAATGCCTTTGTGAAATTGAAACAATACAGCCTTAGTGTGACAGTATTGCCAACATTATGCCCCAAATTCATGACTCAGATCCTGAAAATCAATTATTATTTCTTATATAACATTGTATTTGTTTGTATTTGTATTTGCCTCTAGCTGTTGGACTGTATTTCCAACCCCTTCACTGTGAGTGCTATAGTTTCCTCTTGATAAATTTTACTGGAGATTTGTGAATCCCCTCTTATTTTTCAACATATCAATTTACAGAATGGAGTAAAGTATATTGTCTATATCAATAGAGTAAAGAGAATAGTACTAAAGTAATATAGATTATGTTCTATGATATTGCATATAGCAGATGTAGCCTCAAAATGGAAACTAGTCTGTGATCATAAATTGGATATGGTACTCAAGTGAAAACACAGACCTATTTTCCTTCTCAGTTTCACTTCTAATTTATTTACTATAATTTCTATATGTCTCTCTAACAACTTATATTAACTCAATGGTTATATATTTACTCAACTTTTAAAGTTGAGTTTAATTTTTTATTTTCTGACTATTTTCCATCTATCTTTGCAGTTTGCCTGGTGATGCAAAACTTCAGGGAATCAAGTATCATCTGCAGTGTAATTGATACACTTTATAAGTCTTCTCTCATACAATTAATGGAGGAAACAGAAATGACATGTTTATTCAAGTCTTGTTTTCTTCAGTCTTGTTACCTTTAGAAATTCAATAGAGAAATATGTGACAGCACCAAAACAGGTTTAAAAAGAAAACTTTGATAAAATTAAATATTGGCTACTTCTCTTTATATTTATATATAGTATTTATATACTACTTCCTTCCTTCTTAAGTGAATCTGAACATGAATCAACATGTCATAACCAAGACTTACCAAAACACTTCTCCACAGTGAACATTAACCAAGTTGCATTTATATGCAGTTAACAGAAGCAGCGCGCTCATAATTGAGACCTTACATTATCATTATCTCTATGAAAGCACATTTGATTTATTTGCAAATGAAACCAAATTCATGAAAGCTTATTTTTCCCTTTCAATTTCTATTTAATGCTTTACTATTCACTTCATAGTTTTATGTGTATTCCACATAGTAAAATGGTATCAGCAGACCACTTCAATAAATCTTTCTAAATGCCCTGTAACTACAGACTGTTTCCAGTTTTAAATTGCAATGCATTCTCAGAACGTGTCTGTTATTATATTCAAGTATAGGTCTCTTTAACAACCCCTTCAAAGGTCAATTCTCATGCCCAGGGAAACAAACTAAATTGCAACATTAAAATTAATTAACATGTATTATTTTAATGTGTAAACCAACTGTTAAAAATCAGAATTCTTCTATTGACTATGTTTTTTGAAAGTTATTATCTGTGATTCATATTTCTTCATTGAATTTCCTTTTATGACACTGATAATTCTTTTTCCATTTATTGATACAATTCACTATTTTCTGTTAGGCAATACTTTGAGATAACTATTAAAAATTGATGGGAATAAAATATCTGACACATGAAAAATGGTGTCACAGTGGGATCCAGTGACTCAGCAACGAAGCTAGTAAGAGAATGGGATCACAGTGTTCTTAATAGCCTTTCTACATTTCTAAACTTCAATCTCCCTAGATATTTACTTGGGAATTAACCTGCCTAAAGTTAGAAATGTGAATGGTCCATATGCGGATTCAGATCTCATTTGAAAAATGACATCCAGGATCACAACTAGACAGGTACTAAATCTTGTCTCACAGTAGGAAAGTTGTAGATTTGACTTCCAAATCTGAAGAAATGTTTTCAATTATTGTAAAAATTGAATTACAAGGAATGAAGTAATGTGTCCAGCAAATCAAAGACTGACATTTGGATGATCATACAGCACAACACTATCCCTCTATACTAGTCTGTTAATACTACCCATACAGTTTCACATACAAGTACATCGAATAGCTCAGCTTACAGACAAAAGAAATAAGAACAGCACAGAAGCAGACAGCATTCCAGAGGGTGGAAAATAGATATGCAGAAAATGACTCATTAAAGGATGTCAGAAGCCACCTACAGAGAAGAAGAAAAAAAAATTCCTTGGTCTGTGCTAGGGGTGGAGAAGATGGCAATTTCATGAATCACATGATTGCAAAAATCAACTCTGATGAGACCATAAGTAACACTGGTGAATTTAAAACATTAACTCAGAACCATTAGCAAATTTTTTTGTCAAGACTGCAATTAATAAAGTATACACTGAGTAGCCAACAGAGCAAATTGAGATAAATTTGTTTGAAAATAGCCACTTTTTAATTGAGAATATCTTGGACAATTTGCATCTTGGGAAACTTATATTTTTCATTTTAAATGTATGCACTCATGATCAGGCTAAAACAGCCATGACCAGGTCAGGTAGAGGAGTTTTACTAACTGATACATTTAACCTGAATTTTTAATTTCTTAATCTGTTCTCAGAATAAGTAGATATTTTCTGTTTTAAAATTCTTTTAATTTTTAGTAGACTAATACCAATGACAAAATGAAAACAGAACAATCAGGATAACAAAAGCTTAAGAACCTGAAGGGTAAATATGGGCTTTATGCTACCATCATCATCCTCTAGAAAGACATAAGAGGGGAGGTGGCTACATACTGTGAACATGATAGTCCTGGGAGAATGCAAAGCAGTAACAAAGGGGACAGTGATCCTCTCATAATGAGAAAGAGTTACAGTTAGCCTAGATTAATATACCATTCTATCTTCAAGAAATGTGCCAGTGTCAACTCCAGTGGACGATTAAGGATATACTAGATTAGAGAATATCCTTCTTGGACAATAGAACTAAGAAAAAAATCATTAAAAGACAAGTTGGAACATATCTAGGAAATTACTTCTGACCCTTTTTGGCATATGAAATTGAGGCCTGCAGTATTTTCTTTTGTGGTAAATGAGTTTTATCATTTACTGACATAGACTCTATTGACTCTACATGAAACTACTTTGCTGCAGGTTTCTGCCAGCAGCGTAGTGATCACACCTCTAGTTAAGCATCTGCCATACTGAGGGAACTATTTTATGTTGTTCATGTATATCCTTGAAATTGTCACTGAGCTAATAGAAAAATGCAATGTAAAGCTATCTAAATCTTTTTTCAAGACTTATATCTGATTCAGGTAGACATTGATTCTCTCATTCACCAAAAGCGGCGATAAAACTGCCATATCACCATCCATAGGTATCCATCAGCTGGCTTCCTCTGTAAGTTGGCTGAAAAACTGAAAAACTTTATGGTAGAATGCTAGTCCTGCAACTCGGGAGAGCTAAAACACTTGAGAAGGTTGTTGACAGGTACAACATGGAAGAAAATTGCCATCATTTTGTATCTGAAACTGATTTTATTAAGACTCTTTTGAGGTTCCCCTTTTTCTTAAGAATAAAGAAACCACTGAGAATAAAGAAACTTCTTTCCCAAAGTCCAATAAAATCTCTTCTATCGAACCTTAAATAAAAACTACATTCATATACCTTTAAAAGGCTTTCATGGAAACAAAGATATGTTAGATGTTGTGAGATAAAAACTATATCTGCCTTACTACCATATATAACTTTGGCTATTCTATCTAAGCACTTATTGAAATGTACTCAGCTCTTCTGACCCCTATTCCATTTTCTCAGTAAAACATCTTAAGGTCTACTCAAGAAAAGGTGTTATAAGCTTCAATTCAATGAAGGTCTGGAGAACTGGCCCATTGCTGGATAGACAGAGCTTCAAACATGCAGAACACAGCAGTAAGATTCATACTGAAAGGGGACTTTTAACTAAAATCACTCATGTTAAATTGTGATTGACATACAAAAAAGAAGTTTTGATTTCTTTTTTAATTTGATGCATGAAAGTTAATGAATGAACATTCTCAGTGTGTATAGGGTAATTAACACTACAATGCCACATACACAAATTATGAACTGTTGTTTGCATTACTGTATTGATAAGTGGATCCAGTTTTAGAAGATCTTAACACCAGCTCTCAGAAAAAGAAAAAGCTTCAGTTTCCTTGAAATCAAAATAATTTTAATTTGACTTCTTTTCAGATTTTTACTTTTCAAGAAAAATTGAAGGATTCGACCCTAGAATTGCAGTGTAATAAATTCTGGAAGAAACACCTGACAGATTTTTAAACATTCAAAAGAAGCACAGCTACTAGATATTTAACAATATTACCATCAATTATTTTAACAGAACCACCCATTCCATATATAAGATTTGTTTTCTAAAATGCAAATAACCCTCCATGTGCTATCACATAGCTGTCTAAAAGTCTAATTTTCAATTTGTCATTTTATAAGATGCAGTTGCACATTTTCACTTTAACAATTTACAAATTCTTAGAGGTTGAACCAAAGGCAGTATCAAATGTTCTATTTCAGTTAAATACCAAGTAATATTATGTTCTTCAAATTAGTATGATATCCAAAAGAGTCTTCTATTTGTCTGGATCTTCAATATGCTGCATCACAATGATACAGATTCAAAGTGTCTTAATAAACGCAGCTGAAACTGGGCAAGTCATATAAGGGAGCTGATGGAAAGGGAATCCTGCTCTATATTAGCTGTGTCTGTCTTAAAAGTGCTAACTAGTTGCAATATTGAATACACACAGAAATCTCTTTCTTGAGACAGAAAGCAATTAAGCTGTAATGGTATTCTGAATTTTTTTGTGAAATAGAGCCTGTTCAGACACATCAGATCAGATTCACACCAGGAATGGTCTTAGTCTTCAAGATACCATTCACTGCAGTACAGTTTCTTGATTGTCTCAAAACCAATAAATGCTTGGGGTTTTATATTAGTAAAGTTATACTGCGTAAATTACGTCTTTAAAAACTACTGGTTTTTACCTTAATGGTTATGTTCACCTATTTGCTTGGTATCTTTCACATGAATAGTTCCACACAGTCAGCACAGGATAGATGAAATCCCAATAAACAGGGGTGGTGACCTTTCGTTACTTGCAAACATAAGGTAAACTTTATCAAATATTCAACAAATTCTCTTTCAATAGCACCTGTGTTCTAAGCCCAAGAGGGAATTCAAGAGCAAGCAGATGGATGAGGTGCTTATATTAAAATACAGTCCCAAGAAAGAGATCAGTGCAGAAATGCCAACTGAGATTTTATTTACTGTTCAGTCACTGAGACGCACATAGAACAGGAAATTGAAAATACTGACGTGATGGGAATTATACATGGAGGCATACAATAAAACTCAATTCTACTTTTGTGTATGCTTATAATATGCTGAGATATCAGCAACCTCAGCTTTCTTAAGATACTCTTTCTATCAAGGTTAGTTTATATATTGGCTTCATCATCAGACCTCCTCTTTGAAAATGTCTCCTTTCTAACAAAACAATATAGAATTGATATAGCTACATCTGTAACAAATAGCATTTTCATTCTCTTTTGGCCTCCTGCAATTCTAAACAATTCTAAATTGAGAGAAGTAAGAAGTTTCCTCTAAGGTTCCTTTCAAAATTTCCCTGGGGACCTTCTGAACTAAAATGGGCATGGTTGCGTTTTGGGTAGAATTGGGGTAAAATTTATATTTTTTTATCAAGACCAGAATTGAGAAAAAAAGCATATCAAAATACATTGTTCTACTGGAAAACTGCCTCTGCCTTTGTTCTTCAAAATCTTGCTCTAGATATACCACTCTTACGTGGTAGATGTCTCACAATTATTTAAGATAGTTGCAGAGCACTGTGAATCCAGCAACCACTGGTGCTAAAAACAGCCTCATCAAATTCAGTATCAGTCAGAGTTTGTGCATGCAAATGTGAACATTCAGGTTTTTTCCT
This sequence comes from Neopelma chrysocephalum, assembly GCF_003984885.1. NCBI lineage: Eukaryota > Metazoa > Chordata > Aves > Passeriformes > Pipridae > Neopelma > Neopelma chrysocephalum. The sequence continues at coordinate 6,334,202 of NW_020897719.1, forward strand.
AAGATTTTTAACTACATTAAAAAAATATGTACTTTGTGTTAAGGAAAAGCAAACAAACACTTTAGTCCATGTCTACTAATCGACGTCTTCAAAGAACAAGACTAGACAGAAAAGGTTTTAAAAGAAAACCCACTTAAGAAAAAACAAGTTTGTAAAAATAAATTTCAAAACATTAAAATGGCAACTCCAATGTGGTATAGTTTTCTTATATCAATTAAAACAAAATGTCATCTTTTTCTGAAGCATTATGGCCAAACTTATTTTTAGAATTTTAAGCTCAAGAGACTACATTTGTTCCTGGCCTAACTTCCATGATTATGATGAAACTTTTAAGAGGAACAATTTTTATATGGGTAATTTTTGGTTTTGCATTTCTCTATATACTCCTTAGAAAATATTTTGATGAACTAGGATGATTTTCCTATCTGAACATAAATGAGAGGTTGAAACCTTGGGGGAAAAAGCTCATAATAATTTATATAATGCATATAAATAAATACTTTCTTAAAACAGGATCAAGAAGATCATGCAATGTTCTGTCTATTTTGATCACTTAATATGATGAAGACCCTCTCTGAATTCTTAACAAACAGCTCATTCCTGAAGATTTTTTCTACTTTGAGAACCCTCACCAGTGGAAACACCCAAAATATTTTCAGTACTTGTCCTGTAGATTAATACTTGTGGTGATGAAAATAAAAATAAAAAAATCTAAAAAAATAATAATTTTAAAAAGTGTTTTCTCACAACAACTCAACCTTTTTTGACAAATCTTTCTCATAACACTACATTAGTATTAACACATCATCAAGTAAAGTACATTTATAATATTTGGGGCTGATAAATACACTTCAGTACTTTTGTAATGTGTAACTGATCTTTCAATTATTAGCAAAGATGCACTTAAGAAGGCAGAAGAAGATTAAATTCAGTACAGCATTTACATTCTTGAGCTATTTCACTTAAATAAAGTGGAAACTTTATAATTTCTTCTTTTTTTGGCATTTCTTAAGTCCTAAACCATTAAAAAGAAAGCAAAAAATAAATGCACAGATACATTGAATTTCCTCAAGATCAAACATAAAGGCAGTGTCAATTGCAGCTACAGTACAGATGTTTTTTCTACACTATTTCACTGAATACTAAACAGATATTCAAAATTTTTGAAAGCATAGTAAACAAACAACCAAGTATAAAAGCCCTCTGCATTTATCCTATAGTCATATTCAAAATAACTGGATGCCTACCAAATTCTAAAAAATTAAAAAACAATAAAGCTAGACTCAGGAAAACACTGAAAATAATTATTTTGAAATTACACATAATTACATATTTACCTTCTTACTATGATTAATAAAAAAGGCAAGACTCTGATGGAAACCACTGTGGGATGGGAAATGCAAAGAACACAATCATTTGTGTGTACTACTAAGAGGATTTCCTAGGTTGTGCAGAACAAAACGAAACTCACTCAGTTACAGACATTTAACATGGTATGATACTGTAACACAAAGGCAACACATGGAGACACCAGAGGGTGCAATTGGATGCCACATGTTCTTTTGACTTCTCATAACCCCTTAAAGCTTTTAAAGTACAATGACATGAAGTTATAAGCTTTAACTTATAACAAAAAACTGGTCCAAAGTTCACTCGGCTCACTGTGGCTGACAGAAGGAATGGATTATGGAACCACAATTTACTTAAAATTTCTCATTCGACTCCACACATATGACGTGACAGAAACTCAGCAAACAAATGTGGTTCTATGCTTCTGGCATACGAGCATCTATAACATTACACATGGTAGCTCAGGCAGGACCATTAGTTATCCTGCAATGCTTTTCAACATTTCATATTTAACTCTTTCTTGACCTTTATTTTTTCAGTGTTCAGTAGAAATCAAATCACATATTATTATACAAAATGTAAGTTATTTCCCTTGAAGTAAAAAATTACATTCTCTCTTAATAAATTAGTGGATTGTTAGTTAAATAGTTTAAATTTTCCTTAAGACCGCTTCAGTAAAATTTCCTCAAGTAATACTTGTAAGTACTATATTTTTGTACGGTCTTCTGATACAGTCTTCCTTCTTTTGCTAGAGAAAGGATACATCTCATGCACATGAATTATCTCAAAGTATTTAGAGTCTTTTAGCCACTGACATAGGGAATCTTTAATTTCTTTTGGGATTTTATCTCTCACAAGGAGTTACAAATCTAGAGCAAGTGGGATAATTTTTTGGGGGAATTAATGACGGTTCCATTCTTGAACAGTGCTGACACTTTGCTGGTGCTTTGACAGTAGGCAGATTGTTTTTTGCTGCTTCTTTTTCTTAAAGGCTTTCTACAAATAGCCTTTCACTTGCAGTCAGTGTTTAAGCCATAGGAAAATCTAGAGATTATTATCACATCCCTGTTCCATATTATGTAAACAACCATTAGAAAATGCACAGTGCCTCTGCTCACCTCCTAAAAATACAGCCTTGAGCCCACAGAGCAGGGTGGAAGATTTTTCCATGCATATCACTTTACAAGGAAAAGAAAAATGTAAAATTTGTCAGATAAACTTGTAAATCATTAATTACTGTGGCTGAAAGAATTTTTCAGGACTTTATATCATCTGTTTTCAAACAGTGCATAAAGGCTATAACAATAACATTATCACCTTGTATAAAATCTCAGACTCTGAAGTCTTTTAGAATATTACTGTTGAATACATTTGTAATTGTAAATTGTTTCTCATAAAAAGCACTAGTATATTGAAGTCCTAGTCATTTTGAAAAGCTTGTCTTGAACTCTACATCCACACCCTTTTACAGCCTGTCATGTCTGCATATATTTCTAAGGAAGAAAAGAAGGGGAAATTCAATGTCCAGAACCTATTTCCTTTATATAATTATTAAAAAAGAACATCTGTAAGATAAACATGAAGTCCAGCATTCACAATCACACAGAAGTAAGCTAGCAATTAGAATATTCTGTTCCCTTTCAATTTTGCTCACTAACTAACTAACTAAAATTTAATATAATGATATTTCTTGTAAATTCCTTCTAGGAGAGAGTTTTCTGGTTAAATATAGGACTAGATTTCCTAAAATTTAAGTAGTAGGACAAAATTCATATGACACCACAGCATTGAAAAGTAATGGTAAAGAATATAATGCCCTACAAGTGTTTATAACAAATTATTAAAAATATAATCAATTATTTTTCTTTCCAATTGAGGTTACTTTATAAACATGAAGCTAAGAAGCCCAGTATTCCCTGAAATTTTAGCAAGTTAGATTGTGGATTGTGGATTCTTTCTACAGTGAGAAAAGACCATTTAAAGAACTCCTGCTAAAATGTTAGTGCAAAAGTCTGTACTCTCTAATTATTGTGTGAACTCTGGTAAATATTTCCTTTTGTAGTTTAAAAGAGGAAGCCACAAGAAAAAGACTTGGCTTTATTTTTATAAACTAGGATGACAGTATCCTTTTGGACAAACTGTCCAGCACACAGTTGGATAAACATATCATGTGGTGGGTGAGCAACTGGCTTACAGAGGGAGCACAGAGGGTAATAGTGAATGGGGTAACATCAGACTGGTGACCTGTCATTAGTGGAGTTCTGCAGGCCCTGTGCTCTTCAACATCTTCATAAATGATTGGATGTAGGACTGGAAGAGATACTAAGCAGGTTTGCAGACAACAAAAAACTGGGAGGAGCTGTTGACTCCCTCGAAGGCAGGGAGGCCCTGCAGAGAGACCTCAACAAACTAGAGGACTGGGCAATCACCAACCATATGAAGTTCAACAAGGCAAAGTGCCAGATTCTGCACCTGGGATCAGACAACTCTGGCTGTACATACAGACTGGGGAATGACATGCTGGAAAGCAGTGCCACGGAAAGGGACCTGAGGATCCTGGTCAATGGCAAGTTGAATATGAGTCAGCAGTGCCCTGGCAGCCAGGAGGGCCAACCGTGTCCTGGGAGGCATCAGGCAAAACATCACCAGCTAGTCGAGGGAGGGGATTGTCCTGCTTTGCTCTGCACTGGTGTGGCCTCACCTTGAATATTGTATGCAGTTTTGGACACCACAATATAGAGAAGATATTAAACTATTAGAGAGTGTCCAAAGGAGGGCAACAAAGATGGTGATGGGCCTTGAGGGGAAGCCATATGAGGAGCAGATGAGGTCACTTGGTCTGTTCAGCCTGGAGGAGACTGAGGGGAGATCTCATCACAGTCTACAACTTCCTTGTGAGAGGAAGAGGAGGGGCAGGCACTGATCTCTTGTCTGTGGTGATCAGTGACAGAACCCAAGGGAATGGCCTGAAGTTGTGTCAGGGGAGGTTTAGGTTGCATATTATAAAAAGAGTTCTTCACCCAGAGGGTGGTTGGACAGTAGAACAGGCTCCCCAGGGAAGTGGTCACAGCACCAAGCCTGACAGAGTTCAAGAAGCATTTGGATGATACTTACAGGCACATGGTGGGACTCTTGGGGAGGGTCCTGTGCAGGACTAAGAGTTGGATGATGCTTGTGGGTCCCTTCCAACTCAGCATATTCTGTGATATTCCATGATAAAACTCAATCCAACAAGATTTAAAAAAGAGAAGCCCAATATGCTCTTCTCACCTTGAACTAATTTCACACTTTTCTAAAGCTTTTTTAATATATCTACAGGAACAGTATTTTTAACATTTATAATTAATATTATTATTATTGGTTTTATTTCTTATTTATGGGTTTCTTTACAGTTGTTTTAGCTGGCAATAAAAGATCATTGTGCTCTACCTAAGTGCTATGTATTTGTAACACCTTCCCCCCATCAAACACAAGAAGAGAGAGAAAAAGTTTTATTCTTCATTTAACAGTAGTCACACAAAGATAGGACCAACATTTGGAATGAATTTCACAAATGCCTGTAAATAAACCTTTTTCAACACATCCCTTCCCTCAAACAATCATGCTTTCTATTTTAGGAGGAGAGAGATTCAGTGCATTCTCTTCCATAACATACCTCACAGATACTTCCTCTGCCTCTTGTATTACCTTTGCTCATTGTACAAGAGTATGAATGACCCAGGGAGGGAGTATAATAATTAGGATAAAAGGGCAAGCAGAATCTGAGGGCATTTCACTTCAGCATGATGCTCCAAAGGGCCACGGCAGACCTCGAGGATCAGGATGGTATCTACATTCGATATCGGACTGATGGAAGCCTATTCAACCTAAGGCGACTGAAGGCCCACACCAAGACCCTAAACCATCTTGTCCGGGAGCTGCTTTATGCTGATGACGCCGCCCTTGTTGCCCACACAGAAGCAGCTCTGCAGCGTTTAACATCCTGCTTTGCAGACGCTGCTGAGCTCTTTGGGTTGGAAGTCAGCTTAAAGAAGACAGAAGTTCTCCATCAACCTGCACCTCAGGAAGTCTTCCATCATCCCCACATCACCATTGGCGAATCAGAACTCAAATCAGTCCAGCAGTTCAATTACCTAGGCAGCCTCATCTCCTCGGATGGTAAGATTGACGGGGAGATAGACAACAGGTTAGCAAAGGCATATAGTGCTTTTGGAAAACTCCATAAAAGAGTATGGCGTAATAAACACTTGAAGAAAAGTACCAAGATCAGTGTTTACAGAGCCATAGTGCTGTCTACTCTCTTATACGGATCTGAATCATGGGTCATCTACCGCCACCACCTGTGTCTCCTAGAACGCTTCCATCAACGCTGCCTCCGCACAACCCTAAACATCCACTGGTCAGATTATGTGACCAATACATCTGTTCTAGAACAAGCAGCAGTCACAAGTATTGAGGCCATGTTACTGAGAACACAGCTGCGCTGGGCAGGACATGTCTCAAGGATGAAGGACCACCGCCTCCCTAAGATCTTGCTTTATGGTGAACTTGCCACTGGCTGCTGCAAGAGAGGAGCCCCGAAGAAAAGATACAAGGACTCCCTGAAACAACATCTCAGCCTCAGCCATATTGATCATCATAACTGGTCTACTCTGGCCTCCAATCGGGAGGCCTGGAGACACACCATCTATAACGCAGCTGTCTCCTTTGAGAAAGCACGCAGGATCACTCTCGAGGAGAAAACACAACACAGAAAGAACCATGTCTTGCAGAATATACTACCTAAGGAGTCTTTCTGCTGTGCCTTTTGCAATCAGATTTGTCTATCTCGTATTGGCCTCATTAGCCACCAGTGTGCCTGTAATAAATGTGGATAGAGCCTTCCTAAATCTTCATTCGCGAAGCCTAGCCATGATGATGACTGAAAGAATACAAGCTTTTGATGCAGCCCAACATCAGCATTCTTCCAGTCACTGCAAGTCTCTTTGGCCACCAGATTATTTCATCTGTACAATTAACTTTATGTCAACCTCCATGACTTATCTTTCCCTCCTCTATTCATCTATTTTGACTTCTTGCCTGAGCCTTGCTTTTCAGGTGCCCGGCTTTACTCAACACCCTTCTCTGTTAGCCATCTTCCTCCTGACATTTTTTCCTCATTTCTTGTTTCTGTCTTTGAATTTCAATTTCAGCAATCTATGCACATAATACAAACAAAGGACCTGGAAAGAGGAAGCAGGATATATTTTTATAGGTAGACTTAAAAAATTACAATTATAATAACAGAAGAGACAGCCAAACTTGGAATTGCAATGTGGTATCGTTGCATATTTCATTCTCCTATCCACCCTGCATAAACTTACATTGTCACAAGAAAAGCAGACTGTCAGCTGTCCCTTTTTCACCTGAGAATGACTGTATCTAGCGCTCTATATGCAAAAAATTAAAAAGCTAGGATTTCAGCCTTGAAAATGACAGAGTGAAAAATAGAAAAGAACAAAAAAGAAAGCAAAATGAGGGGGAAGAGCAAGCAAAACAGGCATTCAACACACAGGGAAAATATGAGATATGTTCTAGTCGCAGCTTCACAGTACTGATAGTACTTTGAAACAAGAACAAATGGGGGAGTAAATAAGACCACGCTGGAAGTCTGCAATGGAAAGAGAGAGAAGGAAGTGGATTTTGTAGGAAGAGATTTATTATGTTCTAAGTGTTTTATAAGTATGGACTATGAAGTTTAAAGAGGATTTTCTACAATAACCTAATTCCCAACTGAGCCAATTTTCTAAATTCATTCACATTCCTGTCAGTTTGACTGTGTTGGTCTCGATGAAAGCTTTTTTTTCATCAAAGCATCCCCCACTTTAATGCCCCCCCAACACAAACCATGACCACTAAAAAACGGCTATGAATATTTCAAAGAACTAAACGGCATGGATGGATTAATATTTTAATTCAAGTTATGCTTGCCTTTTATCAAGATGTAACTTTGAACATAATAAATTCTGTTAAAAGAACCAAAGGCTTTCATATTTTATATTTTGCCTCCTTTTTCATTATTTATTTCAAGTGTTTTTCTAAACAGTAGTATGTTTATGAACATAGCCAATGGCATGCCAAAAGCAGAGAATGAAACTAAGGTTGTACCCAGCCTGCTCCTCTGATAAATTTTCAGTCTCTAAACCAAAGAATAATTCCTTTTAACTTAGCCTGTTTTAAAAGTTTGTGCCATAACTTTCTTTTCTTCAAATGACAGATTCAGAGCATTGTACAGTATTTACCAAAGAAAAAAAAAGAAGAAATATTTTCTCGAGGTTGGCTACAGGTGACAGCTGAATTATAGCAGTCTGGCCAGTATACGCTACTGGGAGTGTTCACAAGACTAGAATTCAACAGGACTGAGTGATTCACTCACCTCTTTTTGCGATATGTTCACATTTATTTCCAGGAATTCATTGACAATAAAGTGTAGGTATTTCAATTCAAAAAGAATTCATAAGGCTACCAACTAAAAAAGACTTTGCACTACAAACCAATTTGGACACACAGTTAAAATTTTCTAAACTTAAAAAAGGCAAGACTGAACTACAGAAGCATGAATTTTGCATTTCTATCACAGAAAGTTAATATTTCTGATGATAACCTTCTAAAAATTTCTTAATACTTTTTTCACTTAGTAGCTCTTTCAGTTTTTATTTTGTTCACTTCATTGTATCATATTGGGTTTAGTTAATTTAATTCATTTGTCGGTAACCTGGGCTGTATTAGACAAAGTACTATCAGCCTGTCAAGGGAGGTCATCCTTTTCCTGTGCTCAGCAACGGTCAGACACGTCTGAGCCCAGTGTTGGGCTTCTCCTCAGTACAAGAGACGTGGATATACTGGAGAGAGTCCAAGGGAGAGTTATGAGGATAATTAAGAGACAGGAGCATCTCTCCTGTGAGGAAAGGGTGAGAAAGCTGGGACTGTTCAGCCTGGAGAAGGTTTTATTCTGTTTTTAAAATCACATTATGCTAGCAATAAGAAATACTGTCTCATGCTGATGAGAGCTACAGTGAAAATGAGGCCTTACTGGATATAACTTGAAAAGTAGAGCAAAGCAAAATAGTTCAGCTAACAAAAAACTCCATTCCAAACTCTTGGCCTGTCTTTGAAGCTGAAACAATTACATGCAACAGCAACATTCTTGCAGTATTCTGTTTTAATATTGAGGCAGGATATTCTAACAGTACTATGGTAAATATTGCATCTCTGCCAGTAATTGATGGTCTAAAGATTTTTCCTTTGAAGATTATAGAATCACAGAAAGGCTTAGGTTGGAAGGGACCTCTGGAGGTCATCTGGTCCAATGCCCCTGCTCAAGCAGAGCCACCTAGAGCCAGTTGCAAAGGACCATGTCCAAATGTTTTTTTAATATCTCCAGGAATGGAGACTCCTCAACCTCCCTGGTCAACCTTTTGCTCCCTCTGGAAACACACCAACTACCAAGCAAATTCCAAGACCTAGTTTTTTCCCTCCAATGTTATATACTTTCTTCCTTTTGTTAAGATGCAACATTCTATAAAACCTAGTGTGTCTTTCAACACAAATTCTTACTTCAGGTAGAGGTAAATATGAGATAAATGTGAAGCAGCACAGATCTCCACAGAACTGTGGAAATTTTTCAGCAATAAAATATCTGATTGTACTTTTGCGACCAAATATCTATCACTACATTGTATTTCATCTCTTCCTCAGCCTTTTTTACTGTGAAGTTAGAGATTCTACTTTTGTAACTTTTTAAAAAATATATCTCAAACCTAATTTGATACATAAACCCTCTTGTATTAAAAATTATATAACATTGACTTCTTGTTTGCAATGGTGAATAACAGATATTCTTGCAGCAAAAAAGTATTTTTAGAATAAAGAAAAAAATAAAAAAGAGGTTACCTATTTTATTCTACAATGGTAGCTTTCCAAACTCTCATATATGCCTGTACACACTTAGAAACCTAAATTATAATTAATTCATGAATCCTTTGTCTTTTCATACTTCTTAGCATAGCAACAGAAACTCACGGATATTCTAGGTTCATTAGTTGTGACTGTTCTGTTTCACAAAGTATAAAACCTTCCATTTAAGACACCACTGTGGCTTGGCAGTCTGAGAAACTGAAAGACTTGCTACATGGTATAAATTAGTGCAATAAGGTGGATCACAATTTGCTTATGGCTTCTTCTGTCTTGTTTTTGGTTTGCTCAGGCCTCACAGTCATTAGACTCACAGAATAAGATGCCTTGCATATATGGGCCCACAACAAACATATCTGCATATCAGCATGCACAGCAATATGTTCCAGTTATGCCAAACTGTATGACACAAGAGGGTTTATGGAACTTGAGGCTGTCAGGGAATGTGCTACCACAAGACATATTCCCCACTTTCAGTGCATTATTGCTGCTGGTATAGTCCTCTGGTGAAAACTACAGGCAGATCCCATGGAGGGAGAAAACGTATGCATCACACAGCTGGCTGTAGAAATCAGGAAGACTTTAAAATCCTCATTCTATTTTGCTGTTATTTTGAAGTAGAAACAGTACTTTCTTCAAGCTGATTGCAAATTCCAGTGTCATCTTTCTAAATACAGACTTACAATACAGCCATTAATATCTGCTATTTGTGTGGAATACCTTGCCACTGAACTGTTCACAGAGTACAGTGCTGACTACCACTTCTAGTAGAGCTCTTCATCCTGAACTATTGTACAAAGGTCAGACTATAAGAAATATAGTTATGTGCTCATGCCTCCCCATTCTTCTATACCTCTTTCTGCACTTATCAGATATTTAGTTTGCTACAGAACACTGAAAGGTCATTTAGAATTAGTACTGTACTCAGCCACTTCAGCTTATGCCAAATTGGGCATAGTGTCATGTAGTCATGGCCAGACTACAGCACAAAGGACTCTTACATCCTTCGATGTGGAATCAGTACGAGTATTGCTTTGATGCTGAAAGGAGAATAGAAGGCTTGGGTTAAATATCACTTGGTCACAGCTGTTATCTACATATTTTCACAGTCTTAAAGAAAAAAATTAATATTTTTTGTTGCTTGTTTACAAATCTTTCTCACTGCATTTAAAGCAAACACAGGGTGCATTAGTTTTTCCCACAGTCATTTGAAAACAGGTGAGCAATAACTGCACATGAAAATGCTCTGAAAGTGGAAACAAGTTTGAGAAGTTTGTCTTAAATAAACAGTCAAAATATGTTTAAAATTAAATAAATAAAAAATGCACTGACCACGTCAGCTTCTCTTGCTTTTTGATAATTTAGAAATGAAAGACTATTCTCATGCACATTTCAGATGTGGCACATGCAAATATAAGGTAAAATAGGAAAACACTCTATTTTCATCTACCTTACAAGTATTTCCTTCATAATCATCAGGAACCTTTCCTGCATAGTCTGAAATTAAATGATAGACAAGTCTTTAATGTACATGAGACATGTACGTTAAAGTTTACTGTGAAAGAGAAAATCATTAAAATCCCCAGGAAAGGGTCTGAGAGTGGCAGTCAATACAAGTCAACACTGTTACACTTGCAAAACAGCAAATCTCATTCTTGTCTGTTTTAAAAATGGAATTGTGCATGACACACAGAAGCCAGTAATTTTCCTCTATGCAGCATTCCTAAGTCTTCCCCCACAGAAGTGCTCACAATTGCATATGATACTAAGAAAGAAGCACATAATTTGTGAAAGAAATCAAGAGTAGATGACCACAAATGATAATTTCCTCAGGACTTCTTTGATATCAAAAACCTGAAAAAAAAGGAACTTATCAGAAAAAAAATACCATAAATGGTAACACAAAAACTAACTTCAGCTCAAAGAAGTAATAAACTTTGACTCAAAAATATGAATTCTATTTTGCAGTATGCAGTTTTACCTGCATATTTTCTAAAGGAACACATTATCCTTACATAGTTCAATTTGAAAAGAATAAAAAATAAAAAATTATACAGCAAACAAGAATTCATGTAGGGTTTTACAAAAATAGCAAATGAACTGTTTTATCTGGGCAACTCACCATGAAAACTCAGAGTGAAAACTAAAACCCTACTGCCACAGGACTTGATAAAGGTCTGGGTGTGGAATCTCCTGTAAATGAACTATACCCAAGATATTATGGGTACTTGCCCATCTGTAATCCCCAAAGGATTGCAATTCAGGACATGTAAAGAAATAAGTTATGCTGTAGGTGCTAAGTAGTCTTTTCACTGCTTTTCAAATCACTCTTTCTTTATGCACATTGTCCTATCTTTGAATCAGTTGAATAGGAAGTTGCGGGGGAAAAAACATTTCCACAATTAATCTCTTGTTTGTTTGAGCATAATTGCATGTCATGAAACACTCACTGAACATAATTAGCTCCTTTACACTACTAATCCAAAACTTTTTGGATTAAAATATTGACTTGCCAGATGGTAAGAAACAGCAGGCTATCTCACCAACTGGGAAATCTGAGTTCAGGTTCACAGGCCATGGAACTGCAATGTCTGTCTATGACAAAAGGATACAGGGAGCCCCTCAGGGTAGGGAGGGAAGACTGCTAGTTGTATGGTTTTGCTAAAGACACACAGTTCTTCCCTATCTGATAGGAAGATTTTTAGCATGAGGAACACAGTTGGGTAGGAGACAAAGCAAAGGTATCCAGTAAAGAAGCCATTTTAACTGCACTGAGGTCACAGAGGTGGTCATTAGAAGACTATTACAGGTTGCTTATTCTTGAGTTTTTTTCCTTTTTTCCACTCTTGCTTCCTTCTCTTCACTTCCTCCCTGTCCTTTGCCCATTCAGTGTCAGTGGTGCTACATCTGCATGAAGAACTGTTCACCTACATGTATGGAAAAAAAAACAAACCACAAAAAAATGGAATGACAAACAAAATTTCTGCTAAGCTGGCAGAGATCAACAGAAGAGAATATATTGCACCCCATATTTGTTCATTTACAATTTTGTGTTATGCTGTTTTGTTGTGCAACCTTGTAGATGAGGTTCTGTGAAGTACTTAAGAGAAGGTAGTTTTAGATGAGGCAGGTGATGGAAGAAAGCTATAACTGAAAATCAGTACAGTAGTCCTGCAAACTAAATTCCTTGCCAAAGTAGGACACTGAGCTTAAGATGTCTTAACTGCATTCTACAGCCAGAGATCAGGACAGATGAGTCAGATTGCAACTTTCTCTGAAAATCCTTCCACCAATATTTTATGTTTCTGTAAGTTGCATGTTATTTTTTAAGGCAGGTAGGAATAAAACTGCTTCTTTAAGAAAGGTAAAAAAGCTCCATGAGGGAATGGAGAGGCCAGCTGCTTCCAAAGGGTAAGTAAGCTGGAAGGTGAGGAAGGCAACACCTGGGCAGGGTGCTCTGGGCCAGAAAGTGCACTCAGGGAACTGGCAAACCCAGAAATAAGACCTACATATGTCTCTTCATTTAAACATAATTTTAATCACAGATGAAAACCAGTAAACATGTTGTTCCAAGTCACTGCAAGTCCTTTAAGACAACTAGAAAAAGAGATCTCAAAGGGTTTCTTTTTATCAATATGACCTAAAAAACTAAGTTTAGAAGAATATGCAGTGCAATGGGCTGCCAAAATTCTGAACAGAAAGTCAGCATGGCTTTTGTTCTAGGCCTAAATGTAGTGTTCCCTAGGAGTTCACGTTTGCACCACAGCCCACACAGATGCCCCTTTGCATCCTTGCCTGCAGGTGCTATGTACACCACTAGAATGGTGGGGCACCTGTCGTAAACCTAGGTCAAATTATGGCCTTGCTATGTCTGCCTGTGAAGGGTTTATTACACCTGTGCTATAATCATAAGAACAACAATACTACTAATAAAAATATGATTAAGGCCAATCTTCATTTTACCTATCATAAGACTCCAAAGACTTTGCTAGAGCATTACGTTTTGCTAATACACAGCAGTATTTCATCTGTTTTCCACACAGTAATGCCATTTAACTGACTTCCACATTTAATCCTGTATCTTTTCCTATTTTGTATTCTACCACTGAAAATGTTTTTTCTGTGGTGAAGAAGAATGTAAATTTTGCAGTAGCAGCAGCAAGTAAATTAAAATACGGAAAGTTTTATGAATTAAATATGAAACTGGCTAATGCAATCAGTTCTGTTCTATTTACATTATTTATTTTATTAAATTAATTTGACTGTAGCTCAGTTTCCAGGGTGGTAAAGTTTTCATATCAAAGACACAGTAGGACACCGTAAGAGAAATGGAAGAGAAGCTGATGGCTTTGTAGCTGAGCAGAGAGCATTTGGGATCTGACAAAGGAGATCCCAAATCTCTTTTGCTTGGGGTTTGGGGATACACACATTTTGGAAATTTTGGCTACTTTGATGAACTGGATGATAGCTTATAGTGTTGACAATCTGTGAGCATTGAGCTACAAAACTAACATCTAAAAGAAGAGGAGGGGCTATTACACTTTCTCATGTCATGACAGGTCTTTCTATGAACTAAGACATTATTGCAATGGTCACATAGCATTTCCATTTTGAAATCTCCTTTTGATGTATTATCCCCAAGGGATACTGTAACAGATGGCTATTCAACAAACATACAGTCTTCCAACCCATACACCTTATCCCCAGCTACACTTTAGAAACCAGTAAGGGAAAGTGTAAAAAATTCCTCTCAGTCCTACATCAGCAAAACTTGTAAAATTCTGCTCCTGAAGCAATATAAATCTTCTTTTAATTATTTTTAAAGCATCCTACTCATTATATACTCACCACTTTTTCAAGATTATCTTGCAGAGGATATTTTTCTGCACTTTGGAGACTGGCTGTTTATATAAAAAGCTACTTATACAATTAATCTGCTGATTATCCATCCAACCATCCATCTGTACTTCTCCTCCAAACATAAACTTTTCAAAATGCTATTACACAGAAAATATTAAAGTCTCATTTCCTGTTAAATAATCGTTGCTAATATGTTGTTCGTATTTCTCATGAGGACTAATGGTACTATCACAGCACTTCTTGTTCCAAACAGAGAGGTCAGCTTCTTTAAGCAATTTTCAAGGAATAAAAGGTTTCCCAGCAGGAAAAAGACTGGCAGGGAAATATTTAAACAAAGATCCACTGTGGGGAACAGAAGCTAAAGAATGGATGGCCGCAATTTAGGACATTTTTAATGAGTGACGTGAATGAATTTACTAATTTCTAAATGGTAAGAATCATTTTTGGTGACCAAAGTATTTGAACACTACTCAGTGGAATGTATCAATTATGTTAGGTTTTCTGGAATTCCAGATAGTTATTTATGGATATTTGGATAAATTTATCCCAATATACAGAAGTTTATTTCTTTTATGATCAATTAAACAGAAAGTTTCTTGAAGGGGACAATTACTTTCTTTATATTTTCAAAATACATAGTACAGCAATAACATAAATGTATGTTGCCCAATCTGGCAGAATTAAAAGTGGGTGGATAAAAAGCTAGCTGTAAGATGTTTGTAAAGCACAAAGACAGCATCATACTAAAACTACTACAGATGTTCTTGAAAACATGACTTGAAAGCTGTCTAAAAAATCACAGACAAACCTTTTATTAGATGGCAGCATCTAATAAAGGATGCTAAAGGGTGCTAAAGGAGCCAGGAGATGGTCATCTGGCTTCTGCTGCTGGGAACCTCAGTGAAATTCATGTGGAGAATTTGCGAAGATCTCTGCCTTGTACAAACACTGACCATCATTGAATTTACATTTACAATCCTTCATTTGTAATAATATCATCTGTAATTTCTTGTTTGTATATCATCTATGTACTTTTAAAATAATGCCTTAATAAATAATAGCAATAATTATTCAACTAAAAAAAACAACCGTGTCCCAGATTAAAATATTCCTCCAAAATAACAGCTAAGACCAAGGAGGAGTCCCTCAGCTGGCAGCTGAAAATACGGAAAATTATCAAACCTGAGATCAAAGGACATCTGATCTTTTAAAAGGTCTGCCCTTCAAAGAGAAAAGGGGAAGCTGTCAGCTACAACTGACAAGCACGGGCTGAACAAAAGCATCTGCATACAGTAGAGAAATGAAGAGCACTTAAAAATTACTGAGAGAGCATAGTTAGGGCAGGATTAATGCATGTGTCTCCATTTTGGCTGCTGTAGCACTCATAGTAAAAACTGACAAATTGTTCCTAATGAATGGCAACATGACTACCAAAGGTGCAAACAATGGACATCGGACGTAGGATACGCAAGTGATGCTATGCAGAACAAAATGAGAGCAAAGGACTGCAACCAGGGAACCTGCTGAATACACAAGGAAGATGAATGGTAAAATCAAAAAAAAAGACAAGCATGATGGAATCCTTCTTTTGGGAACAGGATAAGGAAGGAAGACCAAATATGATTAAATTGCATGTAAGGAAAATTGCATGGAGTAAATATAATTTAGAATAGAATAGAGTAGAATAGAATAGAATAGAATAGAATAGAATAGAATAGAATAGAATAGAATAGAATAGAATAGAATAGAATAGAATATTTCACTGGAAGGGACCTACGATCATCTAGTTGCCTGATGACTTCAGGGCTGACCAAAAGTTAAAGCATGTTATTAAGAAGATTCTCCAAATGCCTTTTGAATATTGCCACATGTAACCCCCAAGTAGCAGAAAAACATCAAGCACAAGGAGGAAAGATGGAGAAGAAGGAAGACAAGTCCACTAAATAAGTGTCAGTATAAACACTAACACTTCTATATATTTATTGCTGAGGGCTAATAACCTGTAAAATGAACTTCATTAGCAAGAAATGTGCTGGTAATAAACGAGTTTAATAACATTTTCATGTAAAGTTTAAAACTGGCCTCATGTGTCAGTCTTAAAAATACATCACAGCAATATCCAATTCCCTGAAAAATACCAACATACATCCTATATTTGAATCTGGACACATATTCATCTTCAGCAGTTCTTGACAGCAAAAGGTGCATATAAGATTACCTTACTGAAGGACTTGATATTTTTTAATATAAACATATAACTCAAACTATTCAAAACACTTTAAAACTCACAGTCTAAGATATGATACCTTCCTTAACTTTGTAATTTTTATACAGCAGGAGTGGTAGCAGTAAGATTAGATCACTGTACAAAATTTTCCTTTATGATAAAAGTAACCTTTTGAAAGGGACACCTCAAAGTTAAACCATATAAACTAAGAGCATGGTCCACACACTTGAACCCCTAGAGCTTGGGGCTATGACCACTTTCTTTGGAAGCATGCTCCAGCAACCGACCATCCTTCTAGTGAAGAGCCACTTCCTAAAACCAAGTCTGAATTTCATTTGATGCAGCTTTAAGCCATTGCCTCATATCCATTATTTCTGTAAGAAGAGGAATGTTTAGAAGTTTGCTAAACAGAATGAAGATGATGATTGAAAGGTATATTTCTCCTTTACAACCTCATATTACTGAAAGGTGAAAGCAAATGTAGAAAAATTTGGTTATCTGCAATCTTTTGCAAATTTAATTGAGTTTGGACAAATTTCAAAAAAATCTCCAAAGGTATTCACACACAGTCCAAAGATAAAATGTCTTTTCTATCAAAACATTCTTATTCTGATATTTATAGCTGACTAGATGTAAATTAACAATACTGCAATAAAATATAAAACACTGTTATAAGATAATTCTTCTAAAACTTTTAGAAAATAAACAAAAAGAAAAAGTTGGAAATTTGATATTTTACTAAAATGTTTTGACTACATATCTTCCCATAACAGATTTTTTTGCAAAGCTTCTTAATATTTTTACCAAGCAACATTGCCTCTCTTATTTTAATTCTCTTAGGAAACATACTTTTTAATTCTAAGTTGAATTTCAATAGAAAACATTTCCCAATATATGCAAATCCTGCATTATCATACTGTGCATTGTTAAATACTGTTTCAGTAGATCTTGTAAAACTGCCGCACTGGCAGCATAAACCTCTTCTATACTACTTCTATAAATAAATCTCTGGAAAAGGCAAAATATTCTTTTTTATTGCAGGAAATATGGAAGTGTATTAAATTCCTGAACTGAGATTTGGGTTAAGAAAATGCTAAGTACCTACTTTCACTATCAGCTAAGATAAAGGTTTAGTATGAATCATGTGCACTTTAAACAGTACTGACAAGAACAATGTATTATTAAGCATTGAACTCTGCCATGGCAAATAATATTTATCTGACAAAATATAACAAGTGAGTGACATTTTCTATATTAATGTCATGTTTCATCATTTTAGAAAATATATTTTCTTAATTCCTACAGAGTGCCTAAGGTGTTTGAAGCTTTAGCAGATGTATGAACATACACTCTGTTCTGAACATCTCACTGACTGACTCACATTGGAGAATAAAAGACTTGGGGAGTCAAATGCATGTGATAGAATAAACGGGAAATTAAAAAGTAGTATAAATATCTGTAATGTAAAGTCATGATGTAAAGCCAAAAAAAAAAAAAAAAAGATTCTTCAGACAGAATATAGTGGAATAAACTGACAACCATAGGCAGCATTTGAAAGTTAGTCCACAAGACCCCCAAACTTCTTACAGCTCAAAGAAGCTGTTACTGGAAAAAAAGGAAGGGAGAAAAAAGTGAAAGGAAGGAAACAAAACATGAGGGAGAAAAGTAAAAAGTGTGTTAGTTGTTTTTTTAATAAATGCAGGTCTCAAGAGTGAGTCTTAGGTTCGAAGTTCACCAAACTTCAGTAAATGCCATGATTTTCTTTGGAAGATTCATGCATATATGCAGCATCACTGAAGGTTAGACCCCTTATTAAGTGTCTTTTTACAATTACAGATTTAAATGCACACCTTACCTTAACCCTTCATTATTTATAAAATCTTTTTGCACAGTATTTTTTTAAATAGTATATTTTGAGCTTTTGGTAAGACCTTCTCAAGCATTTTTAGTTTGTCACTAATTCTCCCCCTACTATGAGAACAGCACATACACATTTCAGATGTGCTGCTGACCACTGTGCTTGCCTTGGGACAGTCTATCAGCCTGCACTTGAAAGCGAACACTAGGAATTTGACAAATGTGTCAAAACAACCAAGAGAGAAATCATTAGATATAGATAGATAGATAGATAGATAGATACCCATATATATACTGCAAGATTAATGTGGAGGAAAGGTGCAAATTTGACAGTTGTCAAGTTTCAGCTCCACAAAACAGTAAAGAACACACATTAGCAATGCCAAATCTATATGGAGTTTATAGAGAGTTTATACTCTCTGAAGCATATGGGAATTGCTACATTTAGTAATGAAAAATAATTCAATATCTGCAGTGCTTTGCTTCTTTGTCTTCTCTGCAGAAATGGCTAAGAGCATAACATGATGCTAGTTTTATATTTTTGGTGATCTTGAAAGTTTTATATGAACTCAGTTCACAGAGTAGGGATTCTTTAAACAAGAAAATATCTTCAGCACAAAACATCTTGCAATCATATAATCTTTTACATCTTTTATATATGAGGAAAATGTTTTAAAACATCCTATGCCTGTCACATAGTTTTTGATGGTTTTGTCAGTTTGCTTGTTTTCCCACTGCGAAATCCCTTGCACGCATTTTCACAATCCTTTCAACATACCTTCTATCATTATACTATCTGAAAGGTCTGGCTTTATAATGTTACTAAATATGCAGTCCTGAAAGCTTGCTGCAACTGCCTGCTCACATACTGCAGTAGCATTGAACTCAGTCAGGATGTTTTTTCAAATGCTTTGAAATACCTTGAAATAGAGAAGGTATTATAGAAAACCAAATTCTTTTCCATTTTATCCATGTAAACAGAAATCTATAGTGTCTTCTGCTGTGAACTAACAAAGGCTGCTGCATGACAGATGAAATGTCTTTCAGGAGACCCATCATGAGAGCAAATCCTTTTAAATGTATCTAGGGTTGCTCAGATGATCAGGAAAAAATGTGTCCATGAGTATTCATACAGCTTATTTTAAAAAAAAAAAAGAAGAAAGTTAAGATGAGTAAGACATCAAACTAGATGAAAGTTCACATGGCCTGAAAGACATTTTTGTACTTAACACCAAACAATTCTGTAGGGCCTTACCTCAGTCTAAGTGTGAAGAAGTGTATACTGATAGGACTGAATGAGTAGTAAAAATATAACAAAAATACATAATCAAACTGAGAAAAAATTATAATAGATTTTTTTAGTAATAACAACTCAAGATGTTAACATTAAAAATTAAAAAAAAGGAAAAAAATTTAAAAGCATTTATCCTAGGAGGTTTTCTGTGAGTTTTATCCAGGTAGCCTAATAAAAGTTGTTACTATTAGCAATTGCTTTTTCCCTTTATATAACTGGATTAGTAGTGCCACACTAACTGTATTTCTAGTTAATTACCCAGGACGCCAAGAGACTTCGGTTTACTGTTTTGTGCTTCAAATTGTACCTATCATCAACTAAACCAACTGCAAATGTAATTGCAATTTGCTAGCTGTTTTCATTTTTAGCTGTGAATTACAATGAACAGTTCAGAAACTATAAACGCTTGTTACATACACAACTGAAAGGAAAGTATTCCACTTATGGTATGCAATCCTTTTTCTTACTGTAAAAACATGGGATCAATAATGAGTTTTAGAATTAGCCCTAGGTACTGGGAGATGCTCCTCACTGGCAAAGTGCTACCTCTGACTCTGGCAGTTTGAAGGACAGGTTCTTACTATACAAAGGAAAATATTATCTCTTCATCTATGTATGCAGCATTTATGTGCCACAAATCAACATCAGAATGACAGAAAAAATCTTTAAATATGAAAGAGGAACAAGATTCTTCTGGTGCATGATTGTGTGACGAAGATATGATCTCTTTCTCTGCAGACTCTGCCAGTCGTGAGCAGATGGAGCATGGCAGGGGTTGGAGGAAGGCACGGCAGGGACAGCCGTGTGCCATTCCTTGCTGGGGACAGTCTGTGGTGCCATAAGTCTGCAGCACAGCGTTAGTAGGAAAAGCCTGCTGGGGGCTGAAGTCCTGACCTCACTAACCTCTGGCAAAACTCCCAGAGAGACAAGATTTTTCCCAAGTTTTTAATACTTTAACATATAGGTCTACAAACCAGGCACAAAATAAACTCATTCTAGCTTACGAAAGGTTTGTTGTTTTTTTTTCCCTGACTTAGGTAATAAAGCTATTGCAAATGTCCCAGACCTCAACAGAGGTATATCATTATTTTTAAAAGTGGAATGTATCTTTATATCAATATAGGAAAGAAAAATCAATACAAAATTCTCAAAAGATTGTTTAATGTTACTAGTACACTGTCACTGAAAGCCCACTTAATACTGGAGCTTAATTTGCACTTTTATTGAAATTTGAAGATTATGAAAAGATGCAGCATCTTTTATACTGTTCCAAATTTAATGGGAAACAAATGTTGAGTTTTCCTTTGGTTACAGAAAGACATGAAATCTACACCTACCTGTCATTAATGCTATGTAACACTTATTCTATGAAAAGTTAAAATTACTGACCAGAAAGCTGGAATCATTCCATTTTAAAGACATATTTTAATTTTTTTATTTCAAAACCTATAAGAAGCATCTATCTATTTTTTTCCATAGGAAACAGATAGATTTAGTCCCTTATGAATCTCATTTAAAAATACATGCATTTAAATGTCAGTTGGGACTTTCTCTAGAGAGCTAAGAATAAAGACTTTTAAGTGGAATTCTGAAAGAAGAATAAACTTAATGTTTTTATTCCTGAGATAACTGAATCTTTTCCAGATATCAATGGTATCTGCTACTATCTCTAGTTCTGGTAAACAGAACTATTTCTCCCTGTTTTCTATTCAGAAAAAAGTACCTATCTGTTCTGACAAGGAAAAAGTCTCTGAAAAATAATCAAATCACATTTTTATCCAATGTATCAATGTTTTGTTGAGTACAAAGGCGTAATACTACTGCTAGATTTGTATCATTGTTCTTGGTTACTGCACAAGACACTTTCAAGAGGACAAGATCATAATGGTCAATAATGAAACCATTACGTGCTACAGAAGGCAGCATATTATTGTCCTGTTGTAAAAAAGTAATATAATTTGAAATATAGATTTATACTTTTGTTTTAGTACATTCATCTGACATAGATATTTATCATTGAGTTGGAAGAATTTTTTCACTGGGTTTTTTTAGATGAAGTGTTCTAGTTCTTTAATTATGCACAATAAATCAAGTCAGATTTTCAATAGATCAATTCACTTTAAATCTTGGATTCTGAAAAAATAATGTCTGCTCTGACCTCAGATATTTTGACAAGAAAGGCAAAACTTAAGATTTGCAATATTAGAAGCAATTGTATTTATATGCTTCTAACCTTACAAACGAGATACATTATAACTGGACCTACCTGGAAGTAACAGCACTAAATGAATATTTGCTATTTGTTTAACAATTACTTTCTAACGTATCATCTGTCTAGCCTACCTCAGCTTTTCTGTTTCTGTAGAACTTTTCACAGGAAAATCTTCAAAGTTTCATTTTTAATAATTTTTTTTATATTTTAAATATTTTTTTAAAATATTTTTCAAAATCTTTTTGCAAATCTCATTGAATAAGGTAAGTGGATGCACTCTTTTTCTGTGTAACCATGGGAATACAGTAGATTTCTTGAATGTACCAAGAAACACACATTTAAGTTAGTAGGGTAAAAGCTAGCTGTTTAAGTTAAGTTTGGTTTCACAGGATTTGCCTCTCAGGTTATAATTTCAAAGCCCCAGTGTGCTGTTTGGGCCAGAGCTCTTTTTGATGGATAAAACTCTAATAACTTGAGACATAGTAACAGGGGTAAAACTAAGGTTACTATGCTGTTCTACTTCAGGTACTGTGAGATTCACCAAAAAAAAATTTGCAAGTCAGGGAGAATGTGAAGGCTCAACTGGCAGTTGACAATTTTTTTTTCCTCTCTGTGAAGTCTGCAGCTTTTTTTCTATATATAAGCAATCTATTGCAATGTGATGAAGAACTAAGATTTCACACACTTAAAGACAAGTGATAAATTGAAATGACATGGTTCTGTTGCTAGTTTATTGCTGAAGTAATCCAAATACCTTTTTAGTTTTTGTTACTGTCAAATTAATTTGTGTAAAATGTGCCAGGAGAGAACTCTGAAAGCAAACCAGGGAAGATAGATATCCCATTATAATTTTCTTCTTTTTCATTGCATGACTTACATCCGGCTGCTGTACTTCCTGAAACTGCAAACTGAAACACAGATGGGAAAGAAGGCCCTCCATACAAACCACACTGCATGTAAATGCAAATATAAATGATCAAGAAAGTATCTTTATTATTTTCTTTTTTAAAGATATAGTTCAAACATGAGATGACTGCTACAACGGAAATGAAAGGTTTGCTTCTATTATTATGTGAGATGCTGTGAGGGACTAGAAAAAAGTTATTAAAATTATTACTGGTTTGAAACAACTTGGGGGGGGTGCAGATCAGGTTCTGCCAAGGTGGAATGGTGCTTTGTCCTCCATACTCTCCCTCCTTAAGAGCCTTTAGTGCAGCTGTCAGTCACTGGCACACCAGGAGCACTGCCCCACACCACACCCCCTCAAATCCCTAATGGCTGGGAGACCTGAAACCCAACTTGGGGAGGGGCAGCCACAGGAGCTCAGAGCAAATAGAACCAGCACCACGCAGCCTCCATGTGCTTGCAGCCCTATTGCTCTTGGACTTGTGGTTGCTGGATCTACACTAGATCTAAGGCAGTAGCTGTAATTCTCTCCCTCTCTGAAAAAATAATAAAAATGGAGCTTTAAATTAATGCAGTAGGGGAAAAGATTTTGGAAATCTTCCTGGAATGTTAAAGAGATTAGGAGGACAAGAATTGTAGCCCTGAGTAGACTTCAAGCTTCACAGCCATAAGGCTGCTTTAAAGTTAGGTTTGCTTCTGGTTAGAGAAATACAGACATTTCTAACTTATGTACTAAAATTCATTTCTTGAACCAGTTTCCATTATACAAACATACCTGGTTTGCACTGGTATGTGTACAACTAATGGGGCTAATAGTGTTGCTGACTTCAACAACAGCAGCACTTCTGATCGCTCAGTAGTATAAGGAAAGCACGAACTGCAGATTTTAAATAAATGCATTTACCACTGCTGCTTCTTGAAACTTGAGATACTGTGACATCAGAAAAATACTTATGAAAAATTTACAGGAAAAATTCTCTCAAGAAACTAACAGTAGATGGTAATATAGAAAGATGTAAGACAATCCTGGATTGGACACAAAGTGAATAAAAGACATTTCTTCCTAACTCATGTCATTAAACGTAAGCATGAAGACTGTGCTCTTCATTAGCATTTTTTGTCTTGCTCAATCTAAATACTTGTCATTTAACAGTTAATTGCTAAGTAATACTATTAAACTTTTAATTGAAAATACAATGTATACTTCGAAAATTGATGTGAACAAGAACTCACTCTGACATTGCAAACATTTTAATAACTGGGAAGATTAGACTTACTCTCTACGTGGCTCCATTCACTAACTATAATCAGACCTTATATTAATTAAGGAATGTTTTGAGTTGTTACCTTATGCTTTCACTGATACAAGTAAAACTGTGAGGGCCTCCAAAATTACTCTGATAATGCATAACAGCTGAAAATGCATGCAGCTTAACAGCATATTTGAGTACAGATCTCATGAATATGAAGCATTTTCCCAAGTCCTGTGTTACAGGACTTACCAGAAAACAATACATATCCAAGTGAAAACAGTATATTGAGCTTGTCAAAGGGGAGTGTTATATCACTTTGCAGCTTGAGAATACAGAGAACACAGCAACTGCAGCAATATCAGGAACCTTTGGGGGAGCATGCGTACTTTCATTCCAAAGTGCATGCTCATATTTTGTACTAGTCAGTCTGGAAGAGTAACACAGGTATTTCCAGCTTATCCTATGTGTGGAAACCTATATTAGCAACATTTTCAAGAACAAATTTCAATTAGCGTCTCATAATTGTGACAGAATTATAAAAGTCTTTTAAAAACAAAAGGATCCTGGAACGCCTCCACCTAATCACTAAAATTGTAAAAAACATCATCTGGTGTGCTCTTTCTACTTGCCAAAGACCCCAAGATGTGAAGGTAGTAACTGCAACAGGTGGAGCCACAACCTGCCAAGGAGCAGTCATGGAGAATTTTGTAGGTAGTTACTACTTCTGATCCCTCTCCTTTTTCAGTGTATTACACCTTGTTTTGGTCATAGCCTTCCCCTGGCTTTCATTAGATATAGCATGTATATGGCCAAAATTCAATGTTGGATAACAGTTTCACATCTGTTATAGAGTAGTCCAGAGTCTGTTATTTTGGCATCTAAATTATACAAATCCTGTTTTTTAAAAAGTTGCAAATTAAAACTGATTTATAATTTCCATAATATGAAAATATGTGAATATGATTGGGCATAATACAGAATTTAAAATATCAAACTGATAGAAAGATAGGATTTCTAAATTTTCTGTTATTTCTTTTGTGTATTTTTAGTGGAAGGAAGCTGAGCTTTTGGCTTTAAAATTTATGACTGGCTATGACAAAAAATCTGAGTCCTGCTAATAGGATCCAAAAGTAAAATCGGGAAGGTTTGTTGCTCTTCGCTTTCCAAACTCGGTTGTGTACCAAGTCAAAGCTATATTCTACAAATAATAACTCTGTCAACATTGACTAAAGTTTTTAATAAGCTCTAACAATGTGCAATGTTGCATAGGTACCACTCCACATACATCAATCCAATGGCTGTAAAGCAGTTGTTTTCAGGACCATTTTCTATGCTGTTAAGAAACACAATGGAGTGACTCTTTCACCAAATACCTGATAACTCATTGTACCATCACAGAATACTTAAAGACTTCTTTTGTTTTGTATTACTTTGACTGATGTTGAAAATATTTTTATTATTAAAATTCCATTACTTCCACCAGAAGGGATAGTATTATTATGTGGAATAGTAGATTTCTCTTTCCTTTCTTTCTTCCCCATTCTTTCTGTTTATTGATCAATTATTGATCCATGATCCGTGCTGTAAAGTGCAAATTCTTCATCATCTTCAGATTTATATCTTCGGTAGGAAAGAAATATCAGATCTTATTATCACATCATGTTAACTACTAACTTGGTTTCCTTCTTCCCTCATTTCAACAAGTGATATCTCACAAATATTAGGCTTACAAATTAACATCTAAATCTTGTAATCTGGTCTCTCAGCTTCAAGAAGATACATTGCAAGGACGAAGAGACAGCATTGGTATAAGCTCTAATACATACATATTTCAGAACAGCATTCATTAAAATCGCATTGAGATAGATGCCCTGGGAGAAAAATGCAATTTTGCAATCAGAAAATGTGATATTGAGTTACAGATCTGGCAGCTTGCAGGCGTTGTTATGTACCAAGGTTTACAATCAAAGGATTACATGGGACTTGTCCTCATGACCACAGGAAGCTATAGGTCACCAGATGGGAGATTTCTGTTCTGCATCAAATGCAATTGAACATATTTTCATTAATTCCATCAGGACATATGTTATAGCTGCATAAACAGTGCATAAGTGGAAGAGGAAGCACAGGAAGTACCACGGAGTTATTGCTATTTCATGCTGCTACTAATACCAATTTTCCTATTATACACAACTCTTTTCTAAATCTCAAAGTTGACAAGAGGAGAATTAAAACTGTGTTGGTTCCTGAATCTGACACTGACTCACAGTAGTTCTTAATTGAAACCAACATAAAATTTAAAACCCTAATAAAAGCTAATCTACAGTGCCCAAATGCTCAGATCAAGTAAATTGAAAAAACTATTTCCAACTTTAATTAAGTAACATTATCTCAATTAGCAATCAAGGGAAGAGGAATATATTTTATGGTTTGTTTTGCAAACATATTTATTCCTCTGTTAGTAAGCATTATTCCTCTCACCAAATGTAACATTGTATGGGAATTACCTCTCAAGAATTATTCTTACTTGTCTCTCCTGCAGTGAGAGGGAGAACAAATAACTTTAAAATTCTGCTATCAATCTGAAAGTTTGTCTGGCAAGACCATGATTATGTTCATTGGAAAACTATCTCTATACTTTAATAGTTTGAATTCTTAAAAAAAAATAATTGTCCATTATGATTGTATTTTTTTAAAAAACGCATACAGTTTGGAAAATGCTTTGATGGTTTGGATAACAATCAGCAATTTAATTATTTAATAGCAAAAGTTCTGACTATTTAAAAATTTAATGTATTACTGAAATAGCTGTCAACACCAGAATCAGAGAAATTATTCAGTTTAAACAGGGGTGCTTTATTCATTAAGTCTTTCAAAATAAAGAAAAGAGAAAAGAAACAACATAAATAAAAGAAGCAGTCTGAATCATGCATCCCTTCACTTTATTAAGAAGAACTTGTAGACATAAAACTATATATATACAGATGTTTGCAAGATCAGGATCCTAGTAATCTAGCTCAAATTAAATAATTCTTTTTGCTCCATAACACACCTATAAAGTTTGAAGTACTGCTTAAAAAAAAAAAAAAAAGTATGTGCTGTTAATATAATAATATGGGATTCATGGAAAATTTTTCTTCTCTGTTCAGGCTGAATTTTAAACTTGGCCAAGTTCGGAAAATTCATACTACCCAGCATACTTTCTAAACTATTCCTTTTAGAACAGAGGGAATACAAATAAAGGTTTGCAAAAAACATTTGCACAATCTGAAATGCAATCTGATGCCCTTGATAATCCTCTGAGAGACTGCAGCAATAGAAAAGTATTACCATAGAAAATAAAACTACTATTTTCCTAGTCTTGATAAATGTGGTTCCATCGGTATTAACACATAACTTTTGTTGGTTTACTGCCCTGTACAGTCCTAAATAGAACAGTTTACTGATGAAATAAAAATTGTTTTCTTATACATACAGAAACATACAGGTAGCAAAGGAGGTCATCTTGTCCAACCTCCTACTTGGAGCAGGGCCATCTTAGGTTGCTTAGGTTGCTTAGGATTTTGTCAAGTCAGATCTTTTGCTATCTCCAAGAATGGAGATCTTCCAAACTTTCTCAGTAACCAAGGCATATCTTCCTCACAATATAAATCTAAATACTCCAACTCCAATATCTATGCAGAATTTCCATTGCTGTGCCTGTTGTCTCTTGTCCTACAGCTCTGCATCTCTGAGTCTGGCCCTGCCAGCTGTGAGCTCTCCTTGCAGCTTTCCCTGCTCAAGGCTGAACAAGTCCTGTTTTTGAAATTCTGCATTGTGTGCTATAGTTCCATCTCAGGGGCATTTCATGGGGCTCATTTCCATATGTTGGCAACACTTGTGCACGGAATCTCCAAAGCACAATACTCCTGACTGCACATGCCCCAAGTGCATGGAAAAAATGGATGGAAAAAGATGGAAAAAATCACTTCCCTCAAATAATTTATAGGACTATTGGTATTTCTATTAATATTACTCATCATGTTTCAATAATGTTTTGCTCCTAAATTAAATAAACATACATAATATGTTTATTTAAACATATATAATAAATATGCATTGGTTTGCACATTCATTGTCACATAAATAGACATTTTTAACCTCCCAATATGATGTGCAGTCATGTAAACAAGGTGCTACAGTAAAATAGTCTTTTCTTAGGACTGGGACCGTTAATGAGATGAGCACTTATTACACCAAAGCTTTTATCTTATCCAAAAATGGAATCAGGTAGATAACAATTTCCTATATTTCTCCAAAGTAACATTTAGAACTTTATTTTAGTAATCAGTGACTGAGCTTTGACAATAATCCATGTCCAAGAAAGTAAAAATATAAAGAAATAAATACATTAAATGGATTTTTAAATGATGTCCTGGCATATCTTAATATGAATGCCAGCATGAATCAAAATTCCCTATAGAATTAAACCATAAAGATTTGGTTGATTCTATATAAACAATATAATGTTAAAAATTCTGCAGTGATTATCAAATAAAAGGGTATTTCAAGCTGTAACTTGAGAGAAATAGAATTGTAAGGAAACTGATGAAGGGGTATACAGGGTTTGGCAAATGATTATATTTGAATGCAGAGCTGTTCAAATTAATTAAAAATGATTGCATGAATCTGACAGCTCTCTGATTTCTCGTAATCTTTCGTTAAATCGATCTAACACTGTTTCAACATTTTTTTTCCTATTTTATTTCAATATAAGTGATGTCAAAAACAGATATAGACTGCTCAGGCTAACATTCTTTTCAATGTGGTTGAAAAATTCTTTAAAGGTACTTGCACTCAGAAATACTAAATATTTGCATTAATAATTCATTGCACTTGAATAAATTACATAAAACCAATTCCATAAACAAAATGAATGAAGCTTTATCAATGCTAAATAAGTTACACTTACAAGTACAGTAACAGAGAAAATTACCTAGAATGCCTTAAATGTTTAATATATGACATAACTAAAACAAAAAACTGAATTTCCATTGCCAAGAAATAGAGTAGCCTTAACTGAGAGCTTTTAGTCACATGGTGATAGCCAGGCTGTTTGAAAGATTAATTTTTATGCATTGGTTTAGACTAGAGTCAGGCTAAATATTTTACTTTTCAAAAGAATTAGGAGAGCTATAGAGGACTTTATTTCCTATACCACAAATTCAGTTAGTCAGGATAATTTAATGGACAGTCAGGCTACACAATCTTATTATCAAGACTCCCCTTCAGCAACTCCTGGAGTAAATTGTCATTCTCCATAGAAAAGCCACCATCCCAATTTGCATCTCACATATAATATTCTCTCAAAAGGGACAAGCATATTTACCCTTCGAGGTTTATTTTTCATCAGTCATAACACATAATGTCCTATCCATTTTATTCATCATAGATTTTTACAAGTTCAAGCTGTGCATGCATGCTATTTACTACTGGTAACTTCATGCTCCATATGCAAAGTCTTTTTTCTGATTATAAACAATTTTACCTATTTTATTTTTGCCAGTGGTCAGAGATAAATATTATGGAATGGCATTGAGTGCATATTTGCATTACACATCCTATTTAAACACAGCTTCATTTCTTCTTTAATACCCAAAAGTAGAAATGTCTCTGATCCCATAAGAATCATGCTGCTCTCCAAGACTACATTTACACAGCGGAGTGAAGATGCAAGTAGCGGTGGCAGCCATAGCAAAAAGAAAACAGAAGAATCTGCACCATCAGCTAGCAAAGTAAGGCAGACAAGTCCCCAGTAGGTCATTCACAGCCTTCACTGTTTACTTTGTCATCACCATTTTCCTCACCTACATTAACTTTATGAGTGTAAGCACAGATAAGTGTTTTCTTGCTAAAATCACACTTTTTTATTGCCACATTTGACTATCACCTCTTGACTTTGGTGTAAACTATGAAAAATAGGTTTGGTGCTATTGAAACTATTTATCTTAAGCCTCTTCAAAGGGTTGGTTGGAGTATGGGGACACAAGTGGGGGCAGCAGGTATATTTGAGGCCTGGCAGAATTCTCTGTGGGAGGTGTGCCCTATCTATATGCCTTAGTGCACAATTTAACGTGGTGCTCTTCAGCACAGTGCTGTGAGTTGTTAAAGTCTTCCCACCTTTTGCCTTAGAGGTTGCTCCATTTCAGGGAGATATGTAATTCTTGCACTAGTTTATAGCTCATATATCAGAGCTTATGGCAAGCTCATCACCAAAGTGACGGCAAGATCATCACCAAGATGATGTGCGCTTTTAGGACATGTGGCATTCTTTGTTTGCTGTTATGTAAGTGAGAACCACAAAAAGAGATCCATTCTTCCTGCAACTTTCCTCTGAAACTCCCTTAGAAGACAGCAGAGCATATGAAGCAGAGCTACTCTCACAAGCTGCAGACCTGATAGTTCAAATGTTTCCTTTACCGGCAGTCACCACTGCACTTCACTAGAAGTACTATATTTCAGTTTAAATTACTACCTAATGAACTGTTCATATTTTCTGGTTTTGAGTACTGCAACTAGTATTCACTAACAGTAGTTACAGAGAGAAATACTAGATCGATCTAAAAAATAATTATTTCTAATTTATAGTTGAAAGAGATGATGAGAGCCTTTGAAAAGCAAATTAAAACAACCAACAAATCCAGCATACTCAGTTATTTTGATTGTCATCCTAGTTTATAGAGTTTTGTAGCTGCAGTCTACAGGTTTGTGGTGCTGAAAGAAAACATAGTTAAACACACAGAAATGTTTTTTCAGATATTTTATTACATGAATTTATAGTACAGAATTCCTTATATAGACAATCATAAAAACAGCCTCTACAGTAACACTGACTACAAGCAATTTACTATTTGAAGCTCACGAATGTAAAAGTTATGTAAACAAAAAAGAGTAAAAACATTAAAAATAGACATATTTTTAGTAAAAGGACTAGGATAGGGATCTGGCTGAGCCAAAAATATGTTTTTGACAAGGTACTCAACTTACTTGTGTTACCCAGGAAGATAAGGAGAATAATAGCCTTTTTTGCCCTTACACTGGATAGTGAAGCTTAACTCTTAAAGAGCCTCATCCGAAGCCATTAAAGCCAATAAAAATCTCTCATTGACTTTAATGACCTTTTATTCAGATCTTTTACAAGACAGCCCAAGGACTGCCATTGACTTCAAGGCCTAGTTTTATAAAGCTCGTTCATATCCCCAGCTTGAAGGCATTTGGAAACATCTAAACGTACTAATTGGAGTATTATATTTACCAAAGAAATCTCCATAAGACAAAATTGACCTTATCTTTTCTAAATTATAGAGTGCTTTTTACTGCATGTGTGTACATCCAGGAATATATCAGTTACTGTATACAATTATTAATAACTGTTTCTTAGATACCCTCACATGTTGGTTGCAAAACCATCTCTGCACTCTGCTGGATGACAGCTCTAAACATTTAATCAAAGCAAAGTACAGTTTATAATGACTTTTCCCTTGATTTAGCCAGAATATTGGACACAGAATATAAGTTGCCACTTTACTTTTATGCTGGTATTATACTGACTGTGCCAGCAAAGACAGTATCTGATCTGGCATAAAGTTAACCCTCTAAAATCTTTAGGAAATTTGAAGCAGCAGAGTTTAATACTTCACCAATTATTTATAATGTCTCCTGCATTTCTGATCTAGGAAAGGAGAAGCATTGCCAAGAACATTAATTTTATATTTCCTGTGCTCTTGAACTACAACTTCATAGCAAAAAGGCCCACCAAAATAGGAAAATTACCTGAACTGAAAACAAAAAGAAGAAAACTTTAAAAAGAGGTCTCTTAATTATATAAGCTAATAATTATCACATTCCGGTTGCATGCCAAATAAGGAATGCTAAGCTAATATCATAAAAAAATTACTTCATTCAGAATTTAAAAACAGCAACAGTCAATTTATTAGAAAGCTGTATTCTAGTCCAGGTAATTGAAAAAAAAAATCCAGAAGGATGTAATTTTTTATTCCCTTAAATAATAGCAAAAATATGCAAGTTCTCTGAGTATTTATTGGCTTTTATTCAAAACAGCTATTTTCAGTATTATGAATAGCTAAAATATTTTCAAACCTGAAACACATCAGCAATAGTATTATATAACAGTTACCATTCAGTATTACACAAGACATTTTTAAAAAAAGAGAATATACAATAGCCATGAACTAATTAATTTAGTCCAATACTCTGGAAAGGTAATTGATATTTAAGTTTTGATCACATAGAGAGTTTATAGCATTTCTTATTCAGCACTACCCATAGATGCCCTGTTATTTTTGTAATATCACTTAAGGTATTAATTTCATTCAAAGACTTGACTAAGCAGAAAGGAAATATTAAACCTTTACAAATCTTAGTTGAAACATTTTCATTTTATTTACACACTTCAGGAAAATATTTGTCTATTCCTTAGAAATCTAATTTTAGTCCTATAAACCCATGCAATAACACAACATGACAGAATTTATTTTATGAAATGTTTATGAACTAAATAAAGATAATTTAATTTGCCCAGGTTTTACAGCCTAGAAATTCACCTCTCTCCAAAGGTGCATCTAATTTAGAAATTGATTGGTATCAGGGTTTTTGCTTTACCAATCTAACCCAATAGGCCATTACACATATTGTTATTCTTCAAGAGAAAAAATTATTCTAACATCTGTTCTCAATCTGGTTTTCCATAATTTCCTTTTATGCCCCATGTAACTCATTAAGTTCATCTACAAAATATTACTGAGTCTACATTATAATTGTCTATAAATGTCTTTTTACTATAAGATCATATGAAAATTGAAAAAATCATATCCTACAACATAATCCACTTGAAACTATTTTTAGTGAATGTTTTCTTTCTGATGAAAGAAAATACATCTAGTTTTAGAAGTCAGAATTGTGACACAGAGAATGTTTAACCTAATCTCTTAAATGATCTATATACTAACAAAGTGAGAAAAACAGGTCCACATCTTACCATTGTGCTGTCTGTTCCTTATGACTGCTGCAGTCTTATGAGAGAAATTTTTTTTAAGAACATACCCTCTGAATGGCTTGAAGAGAGTAATTTTAGTCTTTTAATTCACTTGTGCAAGTGATCTCCAGAGGAAAGCACACAGAAGACTAGAAAATATCCCAGTAACCTGAAATCTTACATGTGTAGAATTGAAAAGAACCTAGAATACAGCATGTCCTTCTAAATACACTTTTCATTTTCTTCTACAGTTGAAAATTTTCTATATTTCATTATTCTGAAGCTAGTTTCCAGTCCTGTGATCTCTTCTGCCCCTTCTGCCTGCATTCAATGATTGCTGTTCTAATTTAATTTCAGAGGAAAATACCTATTTACAGCTGACTTGCCCACAATGTATTCATCAAAGCAATATAAAGGTCATTCTTCCTCCAGAAAGATAAAGAATTCACTGCAAAAAACTGTACTACCAGCTCTCAAATGGTGCCATTGCTGTAAGAAAAGTGACATACTTATCTGATGTTAGCTAACAACTGATAACTAATGTGAGGTCAGAGCCTAGTGAAGGTGGTTTACTAATATTTATAAACAGCTGTGAATTAAGTCAAAATCTGAGGGTATTTAGATTTAGCCCAACATGCTATCTTGCATGAAAACTGCATAGTGCCTACCTTGAGGATTTTACCTTGTAAGAATTTCTGTGTGAGCTGCTGTAAATCTGAAACTAATGTCCAACTGCTGAAGTTTCTTTATGCTCTGAGTCTACATTGGCAATATATTTGTGAGCAAAAAGAAGACTAGTGGCTTTATGGTTAAGATTTATCTTGGGAACAAAGAGTGACAGAGAAAAGCCTACTAAGGGAGGAAAGAGATATCTGAATTAGATTCTACAGGAAAAAACCTCCAAAGCTAGATGTTAGAAATCTTAGAAAATAGTAGCAGGAAAATAATAATGAAAACCAGCATGAAATACAAGCAAAAAATAAGTGAGACAAACCAAGAGTGGCATTGATATCACACATTCCAAACCAATTTTGCATTTCTTCCTCAGAACAAATTATTTCAAGTTAATAATTGGGCTAAACTTCCAGAAGCCAGACAAACTCATAAAGTCCATGTTGTTATTAATTCAATTTGAGTCCGTGGGGTGACTTCTTTATGAAATAGATGTGAAATGCATAAGGGTAGAAAATGCAGCCTTGACAACTTTCCTGTGACAAATGGTGGTTTCTAAAATAATGTTAGAAGAATATTCTTTCTTAAAGGCATGTCAAAAACCTATATGTAGAATAGGGCTAAAAGGATTTGTATTTCCCCAGCAGAATACACAGCTTATGCAACTATTTCCTGCATTCTAGATTAAGTTAAAACAAGAACAAGAATTTATACAAAGTGTAACAAAACCAAAACCAAACCAAAACTAGAGTGCAGAGAAAGCATTTACTGTCTTCCTGATGAACAGATGCACACTTTTACCAGCCAAGAAACAGATTTTGCAGGTTATGTTTTCTTTTCATTCAATATGAAAATGATCCTATGCAAAGAAAATTTAAGTATTTGTTTTGGGGAAAGTTTTGAAATATCTGTACTATTTTCTACAGACTAATTTACTAGTTAACACTTAGCAAGCACAGTTATGGTTTCCTAATTCTTTATCCCAGCACTGGTGTTAAAGCAAGACCAAGCTCCCAGGAGGGTAAGGTTCCAAATTACATCAGCTGGCAACATGTCCTCAGGGAGCATCTGTCAGCCACAGGGAGTTGGCTCGCCCTCTGGATACTGTTACAGTGCACCCCTCCAAATCTAAAAGCTCTACCACTTCTCTTTCCACAGGGTGAATTAAAAGAGGTCTTTACTGGTTTTAGAATAGCTAAGAACTCAATATCCACTGACGAAGATATTTTATAAAGTCTAGTAATTCTCAAAAAAGTAATAAAACTACAATCACAATAAATTCACACTTGCTGTGTTTCACAAATGACCCAAGAGACATATAGAGCTTTTTAGTTGCAAAGTATATAGTGACATACAGAGAATTAACTTACGGGGCCAAAAGCATTGCTGTCAAAGCTGTGTCCATGGTGATCCCCTTCCACCCAAATATGACCATGTGGGACTTTCACATACTTCTTTTTGTATCCAATGGTTCTAAAGATAATTGAAAAAAAATGGTTAGTTAAAAAGAAAAAAATTCAATGTTTTCTTAAGAAAATTCCCATATTTATGAGGTTGGAATTTGACCTTGCATACTACTCAACATCTGCTTAAAATAACCCACACCGAAATCCTTTATACTTCAGGAGTGTTACTCAAAATACATAACAATTTTTTATATGTTGCACTATCAGGACCTGTTTACTACCTTGTTTTGTCAGAAATCATATCATAACAAAGGAAGAAGAGACTTTTCAGTTAAATATAATTAAAGGATTATTACTTCTATCTCTGTAGTAATAAAATTTTGAACTTTCAGATTTTATCTCAGGTAAATACCAGTGAACATATATTGCAGTCACATAAAGATATTATATGGAGAATGCTTTTCTTCTGTGGTAGTGTTAGATACTCATCAAAAATACTCTGGTGTATCTGAACAGGCCTCACATTCAGAGCTTATATTCCTGCAATGATTATGTCCTGGGGGTAGGATTTCGTCAGCTGTAACAAGCTAAACAGGATGAACTTAAAGGAAACCTCTAGGAGAAGGCCAAGTGATGAAAAAACTGACACTGATGATTCAAGCCATTCTCCACAGAAAATCATACTGCCTCAGCATGTCCCAGTATTACAAAATGACAAACTATAGATGAGTCCTAAAGCTGAGATGCAGAGCATGCAAAATTTCTGTATTTAGTTCCCCAAGTAGCTGTCATTTTCATAATGCCAGTCTGCCTTCTACCACACACTTTTGCTTTCTTTCAGATGGGACCTGTTATTCTGCAATCATTCATGCAAAGAAGTTGTTCTAGTTTAACCCCAGCTGGCAATTGTCACGCATGCTGAATTATTACCACGATGAAGCATTTACAGATGGGACTACGAATAGCGATACCTCTTATTTTGTTTAGAATAAACAAGTCTGTCCATAGATAGAAACAGACTTTTGATCTAGCTTGTTGCCTCCAGCTACTCATGGCTTTTCACTCTCTGGAAGATATGCCCTCAGAGCAGGAGGCAGAAGGAGCATACTCTAAAGAAAAATCAATCAGAGAAAGAAAAATCACCTTTACCGGGAGATTCAGCTGAACTGTGCAACAGCACTGATCAGGAATGCTCACAAATCAAAATGAAAAAATTGGTTTTGTGAGGTTTGTTTTGCTTGGGGAGGAGGGTGAATATGTTTTAAGGACAAGCTAATTAATAACCTGGAGACCATGAAATATTAGATGAATAGGGAATCTTCAAAAGTGAATTTTATTAACTTTATTTGACTATATTAGTCAAGTAAAAATTAAAATTAGTTACCTTGCAAGTCACAAAATCTGACCAGTGCTTTTCCAAACAGCATTTTTCTGGCAGCTAAAAGGATGAGCATGCCACTACTATATTCTAATGGAATTTTTACCTGTACTTTCATTGGAAGCTTAAAAAATAATAGCAGAAATTTGCAGAAAAAAAGACAGAGCTTCACTTTTTTTCCAGAACAGTTTCATATTACACATTATTCAAGACTTAAGTACTAAACCATTCAAAATAAAAATATAAAACTGTCCTGATTTGGTAATTGTATTATTTCTTAACCAGAAATAGTAGTGCTATTTAATTATACTAAAAACCTAATTTATTACACACAAATCCTTTCTCTTTTTTTTCTTTTTTTTCAGAAATATGGCATACAGTTTGGACAATGAAATTATGTTTTGAGATTCCATGCTTTGTCTCATTGATAGTTTCTTTTATAAAGTACCATATATTTTACTAGAAAAATGCTCTAAGATGTAGGTTAAGAGTTGTTCATTAATTCATTAATTGATTAGACACTTCTGAAAATTATTAAATAGATAACTTCCATCAGTGATAAAGGTGAAAAATAGTTCAAAAAATGTTTCATTTTCTCTTTCATTCATCCTCTTGAATACATAAAATAAAGTTTTGTACCTTTACAAACTTCATGCACAAGACTGAATTTCACCCAGAAAGGTGAAGGGATTTGAACGTTAATTCTGCTGCCATGATTACCTTATAAATGTCAGGAAAATAATATGGCAAATGCCAGTCGGTGACTTCATCTCAGATCGGAAAAAATCTCCTACCTACAAATAATCTCCTCTTGTATTATGATTAGGAAATCACTAACAAGAAGGAAAAAAATGGCTTTGCAATAACTATTTAGAAAGAAAATTGAAAAAAAATTGTTCTACATGGATGGATAGGTCTTGCAGAGGTTTTCAGAGACTCTGGGAAAATAGAAAGGCTTAACATAGGTGTATGGTGTGTTCTCTAAGGCCTAAAGCAAAAAGAAAAATATTACAGACTGCAGTAATTATCATTGGTTCTTTTTATTATTTCTACCACATAGTAAATACATATTTCTTTTCTACTCTTGAAATAACCATGAAAAAGCAGAAAAAAATACTACAATTATGCAAAAATAAAGTCTCTTACAGGGATTAAAAAGGAATTGTTTACAAATTCTCATATTTAAAAAAGCAGATGATTGTACACCAGTAGCTTTTACTTAGAGGAAATGGAATTAAAAATGATAAAGTTAATAAATGTGTTAAGGTAATAGGGAAGAAAAAAGAAATGGAAAAGAAACAGAAGCAGCAGTTCTAATTATGTACTATAGTAGACAGGAATGATACTACATGGATAAAACCCTCTGTAAACTCAGTAGTTAAATGTAAAAACGTTCTGTCATTTCATGTATGGATTATATAAATCATCTGATTTTTCCCACATGTAGGTTCAATAGAAAAAAAATCCCAAGATATATCATAAAAATAAGTACCTGCATACCTGTGAAGAAAAGATTAGCAAGAAAATCTATTTTCCTAAAACAATTTCGTCAAAATGTTACTGTAGTATTTGCATAGGGCAGTTACCTAGGGAATTGAATGTTCTTTAGCAATACTCCTGCAAATACTGTCTTGTAGAACTGAAATTTGAAAACAAATTTTTACTTGAGATTTTCACTGCATGAATTAATAACGAAATGCGACAATAAGCTCATGCTACAGTAAACGGGATCATCTGTTACTTGATTATGGTTTTAAATTTCAAGATAATTTCATTGTTGAATTACTCCACAATAGATTAATAAACTATTCCTGCAAGCAAACCAGGCTACTGACTTTAGAAAGACGTTTGGTTCATGACAGTAGGTTATTTTTAATTATTGTCGCAAAGACTATGTTGACTTTTTTTTTAAGAACAAAAAATCATAAACTTGCAGTTTTCTTTCCTATGAAGAGAGCAAGAATTGTTTCATAATCAAAATTAATCAGTTAGTAACACTGTCCCTCTCTCACACAAATCTTGCCGAAATTAATCTCTTGCCTAAATTGTAAGGAAGAGACCAATGTGTGTGCTACATTTGCAATACGGCTCTTGAGTTAAATGTACAAACTACCATTCACTCATTTCACTAGCTAATCATTTTAGCTAGACATGCTGAAACAAAACTATTTTCTATCTTTTTGTGCAATCCTACAAGACCAAATAATTAACACAAATTTTTCAACATCATTTCTGAAAAGAAGTGTTGCCATCCACTTTGGAGATTTAGGACTATGTAAATAAATAACAGCCTTAAGTGTAATGATACGTGAAAAATTAATGCAATATAAAGGGAAAAAATACTTTGGAATGCTTCTAGCTCTCTCCAACAATGACTGCAAAACCTTAAATCCTCAAACCAAATTTAAAGCACAATTAGCTCGTCAGGACTTTTACATCAACTCCTTGTAAGAGGTATTTGCTAGAAAGGAAATGCAGTCAATAATGTAACATGTATTTGGAAAGTACACTAAACCTCTGTTTTTCTTTCTTAGTTGAGCATCCTTAGACTCATTTGTCTGACTGACTGTTAGCTCATGACCTGTTAGCTCTCACACATGAAGTTTTTAATTAAATTTAGAAGATGTCTGAATGAATCCTTAGGAGAACAATTGCTGTAAGTAATTGTTAACTTAGTATTTGTAAATTTCGTATCTAGTTCATTAGCATGAGTTATAATTACTGTTCAACCACTTAAACTTCATAAAGCCTCTAGTAATAAAGAGTATTCTTTCTTAAATGTACTGTTTTTGAAGAAAAAACAAATAAAGACAGCTTAACACCTCCCATTCTTCCCATTTAAAAGGTTTACTTTAGCAATAACACAGGCAAAACTATTAAATTACACAGATTTTGATATATAGTATTCAAACAGTTGTTCATAACCATACTGGTATGACCATAAAAAAATAATTTCAGGTTTTACTGAAGTCTTTGACACATTAGTAATAATCACATACGCTACTGTTGCTCAAACTGCAGCTGAACCTTCATTGGTTTAAGAAAAGGGTATACCAGAGGTACAGTAATTTTCTTGTTCGGAACATAATGGAATCACATGTATCTTTTTAAACATTTTTACAGAAGTTGGTCTGAAAATCTGATTTATTTTCTCTTTAATCTGAAGTATATTTTGAACCTTTGCTAAGTTTTTTTTCTCCACAATTTAATAGTTAACAGATGTACTTATAGCTATCCTTGGCTGAGAAAAAATTTCAATCTTGACAGTCAAAAATGAGCTCTATATGGTATTCTAACCACCTGCCCACAAGCAAGAAAAAAACCTGCTTTTTTAGGATGCGGCAGCAGTGCCAAAGCAAACAACTTGGCTCAGCTAAGCTGGATGAGGAATGATTGCCTTCAGTTTGATTTGACCTCGAGAAATCAGAAGGTCTCAGCAACTTGCATATCTTTGGGGGTCATGAGGGAACAGACACTGTACCTAATGTCCTTTTTGCAGAGAGAATTAAAAAAAAAACAAACTCTTTTGTAAAATGGGTAGTCTCTATCATACTTAAGAACAACTTGCTCCAAGCAACATGAATTGCTGTACATGTTTATTAAGTTTGCATGGCCAGGTTTTGGTAGCAGTGGGGCTAAAGGGTTTGCTTCTGTGAGAAGCTCCTAGAACTTCCCCCATGTCCGATGCAGCCACTGCCAGCTGACTCCAGGATGGACCTACTGTTGGCCAAGGCCAAGGCCATCAGCGATAATGATAAGGCCTCTGGGATAACAGATTTAAGGGGGAAAACTTGCGGTACAACAGCAGTTTCAAGTAACAAAGTGAGAATATATGTA
This sequence comes from Neopelma chrysocephalum, assembly GCF_003984885.1. Classification (NCBI taxonomy): domain Eukaryota; kingdom Metazoa; phylum Chordata; class Aves; order Passeriformes; family Pipridae; genus Neopelma; species Neopelma chrysocephalum. Next base: position 6,374,441 of record NW_020897719.1, read on the forward strand.
ACAATTCTGTAGACATCAAGGTCAGTGGAGAAGGAGGGGGAGGAGCTATTTCAGGCACAGGAGCTGAGGTTTCCCTGCAGACCATGGTGCAGACCATGGTGGAGTAGCTGTGCCCCTAAAGCCCATGGAGGACCACAGTGGTGCAGAGACCCACCTGCAGCCTGTAGAGGAGCCCCATGTTGGAGCAAGTAGATGCTTGAAGGAGTCTGTGAGCACACGGGAAGCCTGCTCTGGAGCAGGCTCCTGGAAGGACCTGTGGCCACATGAAGAGAGGAGCTCAGGCTGGAGCAGGTTTTTTGGCAGGACTTCTGACCCCACAGGGGACCCACCCTGGAGCAGTCTGTTCTGAAGGACTGTACCCCATGGAAGGGACCCACACTGGAGCAGTTAATGAAAAACTGCAGACTGTGGGAAGGACTCACACTGGCGAAGTTCATGGAGGATTGTTTCCCATCAGATGAAGTAGGAGAAGAGTGTGAGGAGACCTCTCCCTGAAGAGGAAGGAACAGCAGAAATGTGATGAACTGACCACGGCCCCCATTCCACATCCCCCTGCGCCACTGAGGGGGAGGAGGCAGAGAAAATATAAAGTAAAGTTGAGGCCAGGAAGAAGGCAGGAGTGGGGGGAAGGCATTTTAAAGATTTTGTTTAATTTCTCATTATTCTACTCTCATTTGTTTAGTAACAAAATATACTAATTTCCCCAAGTGGAGTCTGTTTTGCCTGTGACAGCAATGGCTGAATGATCTCTGCCTGTCCTTATCCTGACCCATGAGCCTTTTGTTCTATTTTCTCTCACCTGTGCAACTGAGAAGGACAGTGGTGGAGCGGCTTTGGTGGGCACTTGGCATCCAGCCAGGGTTAACCCACCACAATGTGGAATTTTTCCACGTACATTCATCTTCATCAATTTCACAGAATGAAAAAAATAGCAAGCTATTCAACTTCAAATGACAATCAGATCCCAAAACATGAAACTTACTGTAATATAACATGTAAGTTTTATTAGTAGTGCTGCAGGAAATCTTCCCCATGACACTAAATCCCTTCCAGCTCCTAAGAAATCTCCTTTTTCACTTCCAACACACACATGTGGCTATCTGTGTCCTTCTATTTTAACTCTTCCTTTACACATCCATAAAGACATAAAGGCAGGGTTATGTGTATGAAATAACTAAATATTCTTTTCTGAAGGCCAGTACAGATCTGAGAGTAAGTCAATAGGTTAGGGAATATTCTCCCATTTTGTGCAACTATTATCTTTTGCCTCAGAGGTGAAATGTGTTTTCCTTGTAAGCTGCAGATCCATCAGTTATTGAGAGGCCTGACTTCAAAAAGTGCATCCAAGCTTAGAACTTGAAAAGTTCTGGAGAAGCCCTTGTGCTTGGGATATTGCTTCATAAGTACTGCCCGATGTGATATATTGAGAAGGGAACTCCCAAAAGAAGACATACCAGAGTGACAAAAATGACAAAACCTGAAACAAGATACTCCCATTCAGTGAGATTAGGAGTAGCCATTATGAAGGCAGCGATTCCCTCTACCTAAAACTGGGAACATTTTTGATTATATTAACCCTGGTTTACATTTTGCAATGAAAGATTTTGAAATCTCAAGAAAAATGAATACTAATTGACTAGTTTCCTCATTTGAAACTGAATTATGGGTAAAAAACCACCCCCTTTTTTAATAAATAAGCAAACCATTAAAGCAAGCAAGATACTGAACTGCAAATGTGATTTCCTTTTTCCCAGCTAAAGCATTCCTATCAAAGTGCACCAATGCAGGCTCCTACGACTCAGCAGTGCTTGGAATAAATAGAAATCTGTTATGGAAAGTACAGGAGATGTTTGTAGCTCTGCTTCATTAATTAGATAATTTCTCACAAAGCATGTCATTCTAAACAAAATAGTGATTTAGCTATAACTTGCTTTGCCAGCATCTTCACAATAGCAGTTAATCACTTTTAAAGTACATAGTATTCAGGAAAAATTACTGGATTTCTGCATATTTATCCAAAACGCTAATATGATTGAAAGGACAAAGAATAGGCTAGGTAATCCATTAGAGATATTAGCCTCATTTCAAGTTCACTTGATAACACCCCATTTTATCAGACAGGACACTGTAACAGAAAATAGACCAGAAATAATTATAAGAGAGAAAGGATGTGAGATCATCACTTGTGAGAATCACAGAATTTATTGGATCATTGCTATGAGCAAAGGTATCCTTGATAGATCAATTTCTCAGCAAAGGATGCTAATCATACCTCTGAATTCAGATATATTTGACCAAAACATACCAAAGACTTCAAATGCAAAAAGAATTATTGTCTCTAACGTCCTTAATATCACATAATTTCCCAGATAATTGCTCAAGTTGATGTTCAAGGCATATTTCAATGCAATTCATTTTTCTGTTGTTTCTTTATTTCTTTCTTTCCTGAATTTTCAAAATGTCCTCAAAATGCCCTTAAGATTTTTAATCAGGAAGCAGCTAGGAAGCTGCTGCAGTTCTGTATGATCAATTGCCTTCATATATCTTTCTGGAGAAGTTTTTCATGATTTCCACCATTCACTAAGAATGTTTCCCAAAGCTACAATTTAATTTAATCTTGGATGATAACGATATAAGATGATAGCATTTCTAGAATTTATTTTATTTTTCTTACGTACTCTACTCTGTACTTTAAAGATATAGTATATATCTAGGGCCTAGGTTTTGCCCCTCTTGGTACTTTTATCAATATGTATTTGCATAATGAAGGTCTGTTACACTGGCACTGGCAAGCATTCTGCGAGTTAATTCAAAAAAAGCTACAGCTGCCAGAAGTTCTTTTCTAGATCTTGTGAACTGTAGAGCTGTAGCAGCAGTACTAACCAGCAATGCCAGGGTATCTGGATTTTAAGGAAATAATTTCTCTTTGGGTAAAATTTCTTTGTATTCATTTGCAGTCACTTTTTATGATTCCCATTTCCGGCTTTACATTGTCTTTCTGAATTTTTTCAACTCATTCTAACTTCCTTCAGAAACTATGTAAAAGACCACTGCAGATCTGGTATGTATGTATGTAACAGCAGCACAGAAATTTCCCTATGTTCCTGAGAGTTTTGCTTACATAGTCAGGAGGCATGTGGCTACATGAAGTATTTAACATTGCTTGTCCCTGCAAAGCAGAACTAATTTTGCTCCCACTGCTATGAAAGATCAACAGTAGCTTCCCTCCCACAGATAACTTCATCCCTTTTTCACGTAACATCTGTGAGTACTTTTGTTCTTCGGCCTTCTAACCTATTTCCTTCATATTGTGTGCCACTTTCTTTTCCCTGCAAGTGTTTCATCTGTTCTAGGACTAGCAGCACTCTCATCTTATGATCCTTTCCACAGCAGCCTTCCTCAACCCATTCAGGAAAACACAATTTTGGTGAATTTTTAATGAAACTATAGGTCTCTTGTGCTAACCTGTTTTTTTGAAATAACACATAGAATCTGGTCTTTTTTCTTTTTTGTTTCCTTTGTTTTTTTTTTTAAGAATAATTAAACCTATAGAAAAATACTGCTAAATGTGATACTGTGGAAAACCTGTTCAAGGACCATATTCTTTTCAAAATCCATATATATCTTACATTACTACCTGTAACTGTACTTGAGAGTATTATTATTTAATATTATTAATTAATATTATAAATATTACTACACACTTTTGCAAAAATCTGTCACACCCATTTTAGATACTGAAACTACTTCATTCTTTTGCTCACCACATTCTCTTAGTCAGAAGAACAATAGTTATATTCAGGATAAATTGCAAAAAATACAAAAGAGTGATTTTGTGTTGAAAAACAGAGCAACACATAATCTGTTGCATTACCTTCATTTAGGTGGCTAAATACCTTATTGTTTCAGGAGAAAGAAAACATATAATATCTCATTTTTCTCTACGAGTCCTTGCTTTGTGAATCTGTCTGATCCCAAGAGCCAACATTGTGCCCTTTCAAGTTAAGGTTATGAAAATTATTCACTTTTTTTTTTTTATGAAAGTCCCATTAACCAAATGAGTGTATCCTTTCATTGCCTTCTTACATTTCTCTACTAGATTATATTGATAATTAACAGGACAGGTTTTTGCTATTATCATTAACAGCTATTAACAATATCATATTATATAATATATTAGATGGGAATAATTTGTTAGATTAATTATAATTAGTTTCATTCTTTTACCAAGGTAAAAACTTGCTAGCTATTCTAGATCAGGTAAGGGATATTACCAAACCCTGATATCATTGTCAAATTGGAAATTTTATACGTGTAGGAATGGGAGGATAAATAAAAACAAAAAAGGTACTTCTATTAAAAAAAAATCCCGCACTTCACATTATCTTTTTATTAATATTGAATCAACTGAGAATATTTTAGCTCCTTCTAACACATGTAGAAATTTTCCTCTCAATAATGCCTATGCTAGCTGAAGAAAAGACATCATCAAACTTTTTTCTAGATCAAAAGTTGTGGAACTTAAAAGTTGACTCAGCATCAAAACTCTAGGCTGCAGAATCTGCAATTATTAAACAAAGGTCTCTATAAAATTCTTCCTGTTTGAACTCACTTTTTCTACTTACCCAATTCCTCTCCCTTAGCAGTTCTTGTGCCATTTCTTCTGTGACAGAAATTGTCAAGGGACAGGCTGTAGGCTGACCTTTGATTACCTATCCAGTGTATTTTCTCAGCCTCAGGGTGGGCCATGCCAGTCTTTCAACAAATGTGCTTTCTGAGAGGAGGAGGAGATGTACAGGAGGGGAGGAGAAGAAATTTATTTTAAAATTGTTTTTATCCAAGAGGGGAAAATCATGGCATCTACTATCTTGGCCAACGTTGTTGGCCCATTCCTCCCCTAAGGAAATCCTGAATGAAGAATAACATTCTTGTTTTCAAAAAGTGGTGATAGATGTGGTCATAGCAGCAGTTTATTGGGCTAGAGTTTGAAGCGCCTGTATTCTGTTTCCTGAATTCTTTTCAAGTTAATCATAGAACCATAGAATCATAGAGTCATTCAGGTTGGAAAAGAGCTTTAAAATCTTTAGGTTTAAGAACCTAACACTGCCAAGTTCACCATTAAACCATGTCCCTATATGTCACATCTACACATCTTTTAGATACCTCAGCCAATGTTGTAAACAGGCCAAAGTCTTCCCTCCAGAAGTCCAGGGTAGGTAAAGTTGTTTGAATCCCAAATACTAGACACAGGCAGAGGATGAAAAGAAATTACAGGCCCAGCTGTTGAGACCAGAATATTGTGCAGCCAGGGAAAACTATGCAATTAAGCAGAAAAACTTAACTTACATAGAGGTGTCATTCCAGACTTCTGATGTAAGTATCCATTTTATAATACCATATTAGAACACAGACAAACCCTTCTGTGTGATCACAAATCAAGCTCTTTCTCCTCCAGCAAGGGTGTGCTAACAACTGGACTAGAAGTAGTCTCTCTTTTTATGCCTGATCTCTTTTCTAATCTCTTCAATTAAATTTCATCCCCAGCTTTCAATCCTTGACTCACCTCCTGGAGGTGAGCATGGAGACACCGGGTCACCATGAGCATGTTTAACGGCTTAGTGATTATGGCATTCTCCAGCAATATGAAAAAGCAGAGTCAAACCCCACCTAGACTTTACAAGATGTTAGTTGTGCTTCTGATTGCATCTAATTTGGTGTTGGTGTTGCCTGCTAAACTCCATGGCACTTCTCTCCACACATAGCTGCTCATAATAAAGTATCAAGGAACTGCTGGAGTACCAGAACTCTGTTGGGACAGAAGTGGGAGTCATGGCAACAAGTCTTCATTTAGCTGAGATTCAGATGGCCAACTGCATCCTGGGCTGCATCAAAAGAGGGATGGTCGACCAGCAGGTCGAGGGAAGTAATTATCCCCCTCTACTCCGGTCTTGTAAGACCCCAGGTGGAGTACTGCAACCAGCTCTTGGGTCCCCAACACAAGAAAGACATGGACCTGTTGGAATGAATTCAGAGATGAGGCACAAAGTTGATCACAGGGTTGGAACACCTCTCCTATGAAGACAGGCTGAGAGAGTTGGGGATGCTGAACCTGGAGAATAGAAGGCTCTGAGGAGGCCTCTCTGGTGAGAGTACCTAAAGGGGCCTACAAGAAGTCTGGAGAGGCACTTTTCACAAGGTCGCATGTAGTGATAGGACAAGAGGGAATGGCCTTAAACTGAAGGATGGTAGGTTTAGATTAGATATTAGTAAGAAATTCTTTAGTGTGAGGGTGTTGAGGCACTGGAACAGCTTGCCCAGAGAGATCGTGGACTCCCCATCCCTGGAGGTGTTCAAGACCAGACTAGATGGGGCTCTGAGGAACCTCATGTAGGGGAAGGAACCCTGCTCATGGCAGCAGGGTTGGACTTAGACGATCTTTAAGGCCCCTTCCAACCATTCTATGGTTCTATGATTTTACTGAGTCCATGAAGCCTGAGAGAGGGCACTGGGCTATATAAATGAAAGTACTGTTGAAGCGGTACTTATATATATATAGAGAGAGAGAGAGAGAGACATTCAGTATGATCCTTCCAAGACTGTCAACATACTTGCTCACTGACGTAAAAGGGCCTTTCAAAATACCCTTTTTTAGTTATACTTTTTTTTTTAGTTATCTATTCAGCAAAGACTCTAGAACAACATACTGGGGACTGAGAAAAAGTAAGATCCATGACACTGTAGAGCTTATTTAATAAATAGTGAAGAGAGATTCTGCAGAGTTTCTCATGTCAGAATGGTATTTGCAACTGATAAAAGAAGTTTTAACACATCACAAAGAACAATACCCTATCAGGAGTTTTTTGGAACCTTGTATGAAGATCAGAGTTGTGAATAGCTGTCTCAGTTAAAATCAGATTCATGTAGACCTGTGACTGCTGAAAGAGTCTGGCAATACCTCTGCCTAGCTCCAACTGTAAGATAATAATTCCCCACCCACACATCTCTCACACAGAAGCTAATTACTATACTTTCTTTATTGTTTAGGACTAACCAAAGGTATTAAAATTACCTAATCTGCTTTAGGCAGCACATGCAAAATTTGGAACCCTTAATGTAGTAAGTGTTTTCAAGACGTTTTGTTGGTTTCGGTTGGGTTTTTTTGATTTATGAAAGGAGGAGAGTTGTTATTCTCTGTACAATGGAAGGCTGAAACTTCTCCTTTTATTAATGTCTGTTAGGGAAAAATGCTAACAAATGCCTTTTATCACTTTTCCTTTAAAAGTGTATTTTCTTTTTTAAATGATACTACTATTAAAAAGATAATTGAGAAGCTTACAAGTAAGTAAATTATTAACTCTATTGATAAAGAAATTATTATTTTTATGATACAAGTTATGGTTATGAGTTTTAAAACTCCCAAATATTTCAATTTTTTTACTTCAAATATGTAAGAAAGCTTATTTAATAATAATGAAGATGTATGAGAAATAAGGATACTTTCTGCTGAAAAACATCTGAAAACCAATATAAAATTAATGAAAAAGATTTACACATTCAGCACAGGCTTTGACCTAATGGAACTCTGGTCATAATTTGGGAAATATAATGGAAACTAAAAACAATATGAAATTTCAAATAACATCATCAAAAACTTTCCTAAAATTTCAAAAATAGACCAAATGCAAGAAAGAAGTGGGTCAATTTTTATTTTTTTCCCGCAATCTCTGTCTCTTGCAACAATAGCAATTGTCATAAAAGCTTGGTTTGGCTTTAGACCTCCCTGATTTTAATCTGAAAAACTTGCTTAAAAAATCTAAAAAACAATAGGTTTCATATGGATTCTGTAAAAAGATATGAGCACATATATGTAGATCAGACTGCAGAAGAAACCTACTTTTGAATTGGTGATGCTCTTTCAGACTGAACTTTCAAATTACAGCTTTGCAAGACTGTTCGGCCTTTGGGGTTTCCCATCCCTTGTACAGGTAAAATAAAATTCAACTGTGTGTTTAGACATCAACCTTATTGAAAAGGATATTTATATTCATGGAAAGTTAAAATGACCTCTAATACAATTTGCAATTGCCAACAAATATTTTTTAAAAGAAATTTTGAGATGTGAATTTTTTTGAGCAGTATCAGTGTGTAGCATAGTAGAAATTACTACTGCTGAAATGCCTTGAAACACAATGAAAATAGTGAAAATCAATATATAAATGAAAAACAAAACATACACTTATAATACAGACTTCCTTGAAGCAGTTTTTAAATAACTTCAAAACAAACTTTCGAGAGAAACAAATAAGTCACTTTCAGGAGTCTTTATCATAGAACTCTTTTCAAAAATTGCATTTTGGATTGTAAAATATTTTTTTTCCTGGCCAAATACATAATGTAATGTGATTGGAGAGAGGTTTCATTCTTACCGTTATTGGGAAAAATCCAGTAAACTAAACAGAATAGTTTACTTTTATAAAATGTTAAGTGTTTAGTGTCTTCTCCATCACAGCTACATGAACTGCTTGCGTTTTTTAGAAAAAAATCCTGGACTGCATGTTACAAGAAAATTTTAGTAACCAGAGATGGGTTACTGCTTGTCCATAACAAACATGACCTGAAAATGCATAACTGTTGCTGGACTAAATATTAGAAAGCAGTTTTCATCCATCCTGTCTTCAGCTCAACAAGTTATCTGGCATGGATCCCTGTGTCCCTGCTGACACTTGACAGTGCCTCAGGTTCTCATTGAAAATGCCCACAGAGCACATGGCAGACTGATTTTGATGGCCTGCACATCTTATCTGCCCTGGTGTAGGGATCCTCCAAATCTTCAAAGAAGGATCCCACTACCACATGTCAATAAGCCAAATTTTAATAATAACATCTATCTGGATCCTAGCCTGTCCACCTTGCTCATAGTGCAGGCACATTGGAAAGAGTTCTATGATAAAGACTTCTGTATGATTACTTTAACATGAAAAAAATATGAGCAAGAATTGAAGTATTTTTATTCTTCAAGGGATACATTTTGTAGGAGGTTTCTACAAGGAACTATTATTTCTGAAATAAACAATTACAATTTGAAGTAAGCATCATGCAGACTCTTTTCTTATTATTAGATTCATAGCTAAACATAGATGTTATTTTTTCTTGCTGTTTAAGTTTAAGATAATATTATGATATCTAAAAAGCATTACTCATCATTAATCTCTTATGAAGAGTATAAAAAATGCCTTTTTTCTATGTCTGAGTAGCAGTCCATGTAGCCCAATAGTCTGTCTCCAAATAACTGAAAAAGCAGACAGTGCCCAGATATGTTAGCCTGACTACTCTCCATAAGCCTTGAGATTTAATATATCAGAGATGTTTGATTGTATGTTGCTATTTCTTTTAGTATCCACTTACTGATCTGTTATCCATGAATTTGCCTAAATCATTTTTATATTTGCTTATACTCTCTGCCTCCAAAATATCCTGGGGCAACAAATTCCAGAAGTTCACTACTTGCTGCACAAAGTACTTTCTTTTGTCTGTTATAGACCAGTCTCCAAGAAGTCTCATCAAATGCCTCAGCTTCTGTATTGTGGGATTTGGTGAACAGTTCAGCTCATTTACTACCTTGATAATTTTGTAAACCTTAGGTATTTCTCCCTTCATTCTTCGCACATTGATGATCTCTTCTGCTTTCATTTGTCATTGTTAGGCACCTGGTCCACCAATATTGGTTTTGGTTTTCTCTTTAACATCTCCTTAAAATCATCTATCTAGAAGCAAGAATTGATATCATCATTTAAGGATTTTGTACTCTTAAACTGTTAGGCAGATATATATTTTGAATATTTTCTTAATTTTTTATCTTTGTAATTATAATTTAGATCCATGGAAATCTAATAAAATGCTTTATCTAGGAGAAGTCTAATACTTTTCAGAACAGCCTACCATTTGCCACATGAGCTCAAACATAAACATTTTTTCTGGAAGAGCTTAGTTACATGCAGCCCAGTACTGGGCAATAGTAAAGAAGTGCTTCATGAGCCTAAAAATATTTAGAAACCTGATCTTTGTTCTTAGGAGTCTACATTAATAATAGTTTAATTTTTTTTTTCACAACACTGGAATTTCATATTGCTTTGTTAAAAAGAAAACCCTGCAAACAAGTAAAAAATATCAAACTGAAGATCCTCAAAGAAATAATCGGAATCATCTGCAAAAGGAAAGGGCACTGCCCTCATTAATATTTCCATAGCATTCAGTAACCCCACAGCACTGAGTCAACTGATATAATTACACTGGTGTATTTCTCCCATTCTCTTTCTCAAGTATGTTTTCGTATTTAATGTTACTAAACCAACTGTCATTCAATACTAATTCTTGAAAAAGCCCTCAGAATTATTCTTTGACCATTTTAAATATCAAGAGAGAACCTAATTCTGTGTCTGGCCATAACAGCAACTTCCTCATGTATTACCAGGAACACAAGTATGCTGAATAGTCTATTGAGCCTTGTATTGTTAAGAAATACTTGGCAAGTAGGGGAATTTTTGTATTCCTTTTTTTGAGACACTAAATGCTACAAAGGAAGTATTTCTGACTTTGTTTTACATAATCTTGCATTACGAGAGTGGAAAAAATAGATCTTTTTGTATAGCAACAGAAAATCCCAGCATGCTGGTATTTTTGGAAATAAAAGTGTTATCAGCATGATCAGATGGTTCTAAATAAATGAGAGTACAGTGGCAGGAAGCCAAAGAAAAGACTTCTAATCATAGTATCTGAGACTGACACAAACCCCCAAATTCTTATTTACAAACCACAGAAAAGAAGAAAAAAATCAATTAAAATCATAGCTGTTTCTACTAATGATCATCAGGTGAAATTTATAATTTAGGATAAAATATAACAAAGTATATGTTGCTACACATATTTTGACATTATGAATATGAGGCTCTGACTGCTTTAGCAAAGTGCAAGCGCTAGTCGTCAGCCAAAAGCTGAGGTACGGGAAAGAAGAAAAAAGGATCAACATGCAATGTATCGCCACTTGAACATTACTCTATGAAGTGGGTTTCTGTGGCTAGGTTTTGGTAGTGGGAGGGCTATGGGGTGGTTCCTGTTAGAAGCTGCTAGAAGCTTCCCCTGTCCAGTGGAGCCAATGCCAGCCAGCTACAGGATGGACTTCCTGCCACTGGCCAAGGCCAAGACAATCAGGAGTGATAGTAAGGCCTCTGTGATAACATATTTAAGAAAAGAAGGTTGTTGCACAGATGAAAATTCCAGCCAGGGAAGAGCAGAGTGACAACATGGGAACAACAAGGTAGACACCAAGGTCAGTGCAGAAGGAGGGGGAGGAGGTGCTCCAGGCACTGGAGTTAAGGCCCCTGCGGCCCGTGGTGCAGACCATGGTGGAGCAGCTGTGCCCCTGCAGCCCATGGAGGACCATCGGGGTGCAGAGATCCACCTGCAGCCCATGGAGGAGCCCATGCTGGAGCAGGTGGATGCATGAAGGAGGCTGTGACCCCTTGGGAGGCCCAAGATGGAGCAGGGTCCTGCCGGAGACCTGCAGCCTGTGGAGAGGGAAGCCCATGCTAGAGCAGATTTTTCCCAGGTAGGACTTGTGGCCCCTGTGGGGGACCCACATCAGTACAGCTCATTTGTGAAGGACTGCACCCCACGGAGGAGTGACCCACGGGACAGCAGTTTGGCAAGAACTGTTACCCAAGGAATGGACTCACACTGGACAGGTTTGTGAGAGACCCCACGGGAGCAAGGGAAGGGCTCCTCTCCCTGAGCAGCGGCAGAAACAACAACTGACCATAACCCCCATTTCTGGTCTCCCTGCACCGCTGGTGGGAAGGAAGTAGAGTTTGGAAGGAAGGAGGGGTGGGGGGAAGGTGTTTTTAAGATTATTTTTCTTCTCACTCTTTTTCTCTGATCCTGTTAGTAATAAATTCAAATAATATCCCCACTTTGAGTCTGTTCTGCCTGTGATGATGATCAGTAAGTGACCTCTCCCAGCTCTTAACTTATGAATCCTTCGCTGATTTGTTTCCTTCTCCTCTGTCCAGTTCCATAGGGGAGAGAGAGTGGCTTTAGTGGGTACCTGGTGTCCAGCCATGGTCAACCCACTACACTCTGAAAATTGTCATTACTTTTTTCAATATACATTTCAAAATCGAAATTTTATAGGCACCATGAAAAGCAAAATGATTAAGACTTCAGTCCAATGTCTTGTAGAATTAATTTATTTAAAGATTACAAATTTCAGTTTCAGATTATTATCATCAGGTTCCGTAGGTTGCTGACTTAAACCAATAGAAAATATTTTTATGTTTCCGCAGAAAGTCTTCTATTTCTTTTGGGAATTGCCTTTCCATTTGTTTAAGAATGAAAGGAAAAGCTAGTCATGAATAATACCCATTATCAAAATTTCGCCAAACCCAACATATGTTTTTAGTAGAAAATCATGTAGAAACTTGCATTTTCTGATGCAGATCCAAAAAACCCCTGAGTATCCCAGTGATTTCAGAGGGGAAAAAAATGAAGACCCATTCAATCTGAATAGTCTGCACTTCAAATGGACCTTTTGTTGAATAAAAAAATTGTCTGGGAAAAGAAAAAATATTTCCCCCTTTGAACCCCTTATTTTGGGATAGCAATGTGCCAATCAACAACAACTGAGCAGAAAAAAGTGACATTACAGAAAGGACCGGGATGACCTGGATCAGTTCTTGTGTTCAGGGAAAATTTCCTTCAACCACAAACACCTGATAGGTATATGTGATGTACAGGAATGAATATATTAGATATAAAGGGAGAAGACTAAAACTAGAACTGATGAAACAGTGAGTTCAGTAAGTCGCAGCTGCCCATTATATGATAGTATGTATTTCCCCTGGCACTATTCTTGAGAAAGGGCCTTGATCTTTTCACACATGGGAAAATCACTTGGAAGTTTGGGTTACTCATTCATTTTTTTCCATATGTGTCAAGAATGATAACACTTTTTCACTTTGCAATGTGGTCCAAACCAAAAAAAGGTTCCTCATATGCTTGTCATTTTGTTCTGTAAAGAATATAATATAGTTGTAACATAACTTCTGCAAAGAAGACTTTACTATCCATATACAGAAGCTGGCAAAAGATAGGGAAGAATGAGCATTAGTATCCATGTTTAGTAGACTGATCTGTAGTGAAGATGGATAGGTTTGTGCAAGGCTGTTCAACACAACTAACTGTTAGACAAGACCCTATTTTCCTTATTCAACCACTCATACTGTTTTATTTATAAAGATTGTTTGTAGCTGTAATTATTCTCTTGATTTTTCCCATAAGTACCTCTTGGTACTATAATACATTAGGAGAAAAAAATATGTAAACACTGTTCTAATAGATTAGGTGTACAATATCCAGTCCCATCTTCTCATGTTCGTTCTTCAACGACGAAAAAAATCCCAGTTTTGTTTGAACCAGGAGCAATGGACCACAAAGAGAAAAACAGAAATACATAAATTAATGTGTTTCCATAGGCTTCTTCCTTCAAGGACATATAACAGTGGATTTTCAGGGTTTTTCCCCACAGGAGTGAAGGTAAATCACAACAGAACAGGAGGTAGGAGAAAAATAACACGGTTTTGATGCCACACACTGAGCAAGTCACAACTATCAGTACCAAGAGATTCTATCTTGGATGTTGGACTTTGCTCACCTCTTCAACGGCCAGATAGAGAGGTATCATGGCCACTGGGAATGTGTCTGTGTGAAGGACAAAGTACTGGCATATACTAGAGGAGTAAGCAAAGGTCTGCATATTTTACTGGAGTGTAGCACCGGGATGGAGATACTGCTTTCTCAGTTGCCATGCTTCAAACACACGTACGTCCCAACAGTGCAAGAGAAGCCAAGGGAGACAACTTTCCCTGCCTTTCTTTCAGATGAGCTGCTCCAGTACAACTCCCCCTCAGTCATAATCTGTCACTTCATCTGAGCATTAAGTCTGTAATTAATTACTCATGTCCAGCTATGCGAGGAAGCGCCACTGTATAATCCACAGCAAGTCGTTCTCCCTGTCATAGCAAAGAATCTTTATAACAGAATGAGAAAGAATCTGACAGACACATGACAGCTCAAAAAAATTCTACAAACATTTGATTCAAAGACAAAAAATGCACACATGGATTTCTTGAGAGGACATCTTTAGAGCTCTATTATATTGCCCTGGCCTTTGAAAGAAAGCAAGTAGGGAAATGTTACATTGGAAAGCAAAACAGAGTCATCACCAGGTAATTCCCAGCTCTTCCTCCTATTCACTGAATTAGTTAATATCTACTTTAGAAGAGGGACAATCATACTTTGTTGTCTACTATTGGTAAAATTCCTAAGACAGAAAAGCATGGTATGTGCTTTTCTCCTGCAGTGCATACCCAGTTCATGCTTCAGCTTCTCACCTGATGATTTACAACAAACACCTCACCACAGAAAGTCAGTAGAAAGCAATAACCAGCAACACAGCCGATACGTCTGAAATAATCCTTATATCTGAAAATCTACCTGCTATATTGCTTTGTAAATACTACAGCACTTGCTCTACTAAGAAAAAGCAAAGTATTAGCAACATCAAAACTATCTAACAATAGAGTTACTGAAGAGGAAGTAGGAAGGAGGATTTCTAACCCAGTCTCACACTGCTACTACTAAGCGACTTCTCAGTTATACTAATAACAGCTTAAAAATAGCTTTTGGGAAATCTGGAAATAAAACATTAAATTCACAGCAGTCAAAACAGTAATTTCTATTTCAGACTATTGTAGCTTTAATTATTTTTTTCTTTTTATTCTTATATTCCTACAGGCCTTTACACTGCCTTTTATATACTTCTTCCCTTCCTTTATGTTTCCTTAAGGGAGAGAGTAGTAAATGTTAGACCTGTTTCACAATTTTAAGGTTTCTCAACAACCCTAAGAAATATTTACAGTGACATCTGCACCTAGTAAGGGTCAAGTGGAGCCTGTCCAATAAATTCTTAGTGTCCAGTCAGATTGAACACACCACAAAACCTTGAGCACTGTTTCACTGTGATACAGCTCTTTTGTACAGCTGTACTCGTTAGCTCCATGTCATCTCTACTGTCTTCATAGGACCTCATTTATTCACAACAGCCAGCAAAAGGTTCCTCCACACCTCAGAGATGCAGCCCTTTCATACACGGGGTTGCAAAGTTTAGCTTTCTGAAAAGCAGATTAAAGCATGTTCTTTATCTTCAAATTCCTCTGTCAACACAGCTGCTGTACATACCTGCTTCTCTAGGATGACAAGCTTTCTGATAATAAACATAGTGGCTCTGAGAGCACATTAGTAGAAGCACCACCATCTAAAAGGTAGGTGATAAGATGTTAAATTGGTGAAAGCATTGGATTTTTCAGGCTGAAGATATTAGGAAAATTAATTTTTTTTTCAGGCAGGAAGCTACAACTCCAGACTTGCTTGATATATCTGTGGTTAGAAATTACTAGGAGACAATACGTACACGTGCATGATGCACATGACATAAATAGACTTAAAGTCCAAAGAAATGGATGGCAGCCTTTGAACACACTGAAAAAAAGAATCATGAAAACAGTTAAAAGTCTGGAATGGGTAATTTACAGCATAAGCTACTAGTAAAGGAACATTTCCTAGGTCCATAATATTAGCACTGGCATTTATTACCACTAATGTATCACACACAAAAAAGAAAGTACAAAACCTAAGGAAGACAGACAGCAGCAAAGAAAATGAACTACTTTAGAGTGAATTTTTCTAGCTACAGATTAATTGTAAGAGACAGGATATTTTATAGACTGGTCAGTAATAGGAATGGACAAGTACATAATGTTCTGATATGCAGACCATTTGTATTCAGTTGATATTTAGATGATACATGAGGTACAATTACAATTCTTAGTTTTCTGTAGATTTCCATAACATCAAGTATTCTTAAAAAACTAGTTACTTCAGTCTCATATTTCAATTTAAAGCATTTATGGCAGTAATGAAACTCAATGCTCAGTCTGCTAGTTTGACTGCTGTACATTTTGAAGATGGATCACATAGAAGTCTTCAGTCCCTATCCAGAAAATACAACATATGGAATGAATAATATGCATGACTTTAGCTTTGCAAAAAATATGGAATTAAAAGAACTGGAAAATAATTTGCTCCATAACAACCAGGAAGCACTTGGGAATTCCTTATGTCAGCAAGCAAACAAGCAAACTATGTTCTAATATACTACTTCTACAGGTAGGAGTCCCAACTGGTGCATTCCTGTGAACCATGGTGCTATTACAGCTAACCTTTTATGAACAAGTTTGGAATTCAAGAATACTGAATTCAGTGAGAAGTATTTCTTGCTTATCAAAGATCTGGCAAATGGCAGTGTTTTCTGGAAGACCAGAAAAGGCTTCTGCAGGATTTGGTTGGACTTACTAACCTGCTAGAAGCAGGAGTGGCAGAGCTAAAGAAGAATTTCTTATTAGTCCATGCATGTTTTATTAGTCCTTGCATGTTTTCTGCACAGATAACACTTAACTGAAAAACCATCAGACAAATATTTGAGTAGTCTAATTATTAATAGCTAATACATCTTCAGGTAGAAAACCTCAAGAAAAGCCTGGATTTCATATTTCATTACCTCTTGTATGAGCTTTACCTTTTTATGCTTGTTTGATGCATATTATTAATCAAAGAATTATAAGAGAGAAGGGACAGAAAAAGGTAAACTGAAGAAATATGCAGAATATAAACAGGACACTTGTTCAACTAGATATTTTCAGTATTGTCAGCAATGTACAAATATGACAACATCATCTTTACCTCAAAGGGCTTAAATCTTGTACAATAATATACTTTCCTTGAAAAGCTAGATAGCTCAGAATAGAGAATTTTCTCATTTCTAAATCATAGAAGGCATTAGGTTGGAGACCTCAAAGAACATCTAGTTCCAATCCCCCTGCCATGGGATCGCTGGTTTCCTGTGATTTCCCCTGACTTCTAAAATTTAAATCTGGCTTATCATTGGTCAGAAAAGATTTTTGGATATTTTTTCTTCCCCAAAAAGCTACTGCTATCATGAGATGCACACTATCAAAAGTCTTATCAGCTACCAAAATCAGAACAAGCACGAAGTCTAAAACATTGTATATATTACTGTCTTCAGGGTGCTAATGGTCATGGGATACGGGATATAAAAAGTAAACAAGATAGAGATTACTCAACCTGTTTAAAAAATACCTATAGACTTAAGTACAACAAACTTATAGACCATATAGCTCCTTCTTCTCATACATTATATATCAAATACTTTTTTATTACACTACATGCTTTTGAAGAAATGACACCTTCTTAAAAGTGTGCAATGTGGCACAGTTATTGTTGCTATGGGAACTAAAATATTTAAAAATTGTCATTTATACACACATATTCTCAGATATTACATGTAACAGTATTACAAGCTGTTTTCATGTAATACTTTGTAATAAGTTGCCTCTTCCCCACCAGTCCACTATGGACTACTTTCTTACAAGATGTAGATTGCTCTCCTGGAGGGAAAAAGAATTTTTGCCCCTTTTGACGTGAATGGGAGTTCTACTTTCAGCTTCAGTGGGGGGGCATCATGTCATCCCAGAACTCTGCACCAAATACAGTTTCTTAGGAATACGTCCTGAAGATCTGATTCTAGTCCCACTTACGCATAACAAAAAAGGGGAGAAGGAGAGAAACAGAAAAAGCATGAATGCAAGAAGGCAACATAAAGCAAGAAAGCAAGAGAAAGTCACAAAGCAAGAAATGGAGAAACCAAGTCTTTTGTTCCATGTCAGATTTATATGCTTTATATAATTTCTTTGGCAATTTTCCCATCATTCAGCTTAGCAATATAAATTAAAATGTAATATAATCAGGACAGTTCTTATGCCTCAAGAACTAACTGGTGTGGTTTCTGTCAACGACCTCTTGCCTGTTCTTTCTAAAAATTAAGTCAGACATTTATTAAAGCTCTAAATGTAAGTTCAGATGTGCTGTGATAGCTGGGCATATCTAGAGGAAATAGTGTTCAAAGAGAGAGCATTAATGGTAAACATTTTGACATAAAAATTTACAGGCCTGTCTGCTTTATTTTGCCATTTACAGATTCTGACATGGAATTTCTTTACTTCAAGTGAGCATTTTAAGGAGATTAGTCACCTTCCAAATACCTTAGTGCTGTGCAAATGGAGATGAACTCAAGCCTGCTCAGTTCTGACCAAAATTATCTAGTCCTACAAATGTGTGTGTGTGTGTGCACATATATGTACACATATACTCTTATATATGCACTTCTATGTGATGCACAGGAACTATGTATTCCTTGGCTATGCCACTCCCCAGCTAACAGTTCCCTGTACAATAAGTAATTGTACAGGGTTTCAGAAAACAGAGGTTTCAGAATTTAGTATGATTTTTTTTTAAATGAGGGTTTTGACATGAATGAATAAGAATATTAGATTTTTTTAACTCCTGTGAGTGACTCTCAGAAAACTTGACTCTGCACACTTCAGAGTCAGCAGGAGCTGTAGATATTCCTCACCTTTGAAAGCTGAAGACTATGTCACTCTCCAAATGTCAGGCTTCTTTTTCATTTATTTAGTATTTATATATCTTTTAAGAGAAGGAAGATGAGTGATGGGGTCGAAGTAATGGATAAGTGAGAATGATGAAACTCCTACTCTCTCAGCCTTATCTGACATACATAAGAAATAGCCTTTGAGAAAATACCCTCCTAGAAGACTAGTGTGCCTGTAAAACACACAACAAAAGACCTTAGTTTACCTTAAGTGTTAAATGCTTTGGTGAACTCTTCAACAAATAACTGAGCAGTATCTTGCAAAAGAGATATTTTTTATGTTCTTGGAACAATCAGTTAAATGCATACAGTAAAGGAATAAAAGTAAACTAGAGTGGTTTCAAGGAAATAACTTTATATATGAAATTGATTGTATTCTTCCATAATTTTTATAATGCATAAAGCCTTTAGAAAACAAAACATAGATTAGAAATACTGAAAAGCTAAAAGTTAACCCTTTTGTGGCATCTAAAATGAAAGCCAGCTTTTTTTAATTTTGCTGCTCCTGACAATAATAAAAATCTATCAGCCTTCAAATATCCACTCCTTTTCTACATAATTCACTAACATTTAAACTGCTTGAAAAGAGCAAAGAAACACATCAAAGGTCCAAAAAGCTGACAAAACTATCTTATTTAACATACGTCATACTTATTGGTATTTTAAAATCTCAGAATCTGTAGTTTTCTATTGTACATTCAATAAACTGGTCAAACACAACTTTTAGCACATTTCCCGCTGAGTCTTTTGCTAGATCACATAATTTTTCCTCTCTAGACAAGCCCAGATAAGTTCTTATTAAAATTCTTTAAAATTTACTTTTAAAAGTTAAGTATTTTAACTGTCTTCTTTGTTATTTGCTTAAACATTTAGTTCTGTACGGTAATGCAGTCTTTCTTCTTTTACCTGACTTCTCACCCAAACTGACTTATGGTACACCTTGAATCACTTCAGCCACCCAGATCATACTCTGTGGACTCCAAACCCTGTCTAAGATAATCTGGTCTTCTCTTCCTTTACTGGAAGAAAGGCTGGGTTCTACAGCAGGGATAATTGGGTTCTTGAAACCAGTTTATGAGCCCCTGGGTTGAGGCCCAGAGTACAGCTTTTGGTAAAAATATATTTGTGCATAATTTGTGTCTGAATTAGAAAATTTTTACAATTAGAAAGTCAATGTTTAATTGTGTAACACCGTTTATCCAACCCTTAGAAATTTTGCACATATCCAGACTACTATCTTCTGCTGTTTGCTGTAAGAAAGTGCACTGGAGATATCTGTCTACATTCAAGGTTTTTAAAAATAATTATCTCCTCTGAATTTATATTTATTTTTTGAAAACTAAGTGGTGTAGGCTGGCTGCAGATGTATGTCTCTGCCCATGCAACTTAATCTATTACAGTCCAACTCATCCTCACAGAATAAGCTGAGTTGGAAGAGACGCACAAGGATCATCAAGTCCAACCCCTAGCCCTGAACAGGACCCTCCCCAAGAGTCACACCATGTGCCTGAGAGTATTGTCCAAACGCTTCTTGAACTCTGTCAGGCTTGGGGTTGTGACCCCTTTCCTGGGGAGCCTGTTGCAGCACCCACCCACCCTCTGGGTGAAGAAGCTTTTCCTATTATCCAACCTAAACCTCCCCTGACACAACTTCAGGTCATTCCCTCAGGTCCAGTCACTGGTCACCACAAAGAGATCAGTGCCTTCCCCTCCTCTTCCTCTCATGAGGAAGTTGTAAACTGTGACGAGGCCTCCTCTCTGTCTCCTCTTCTCCCAGCTTTAACAGACCAAGTGACCTCAGCCGCTCCTCATATGGCTTCCCCTCAAGGCCCTTCCCCATCTTTGTTGCCCTTCTTTGGACACTCTCTAACAGCTTAATATATTTCCTATATTGCAGTGCCCAAAACTGCACATAATATTCCAGGTGAGGTTGCACCAGTGCTGCACGAGCTGGCAATACTTTGCCTGATTATGTGTTTATCCAGCTGTGTGCTGGACATCTTGTCACATTGAACCAATATCTCTAATTTTTGCAGCACACATCTGGCTCTTTCTCAGACATTATCACACTTGATATTTTTGTATCAATTGACTGAAAGGCGAATAGTATATATTCAGCATATACAAAATATATATTAACAGATTTACTTTTCATCACACCACGATGCTTGACATGCATTTTACTTAATCAAAATCCTTAATCAATATTCTTTTAAATTTTTTTCAGTAATTCATTAGTATTATTTCCTTCATTTTGTTCCTTGTATTTGTAGAAGAATCAGTTGCCAGCCAGTAGATCAAACCCTAAAGGAATCTTTTCCAATTGCTGTACATTTGATAAAGATTATATAGCCTTATAACAAATTTTTAAATTTTAATTGAAAAAACTTATGCAAATATTCTATTAAAAAAACCCTTATATTATTGCAAATATCATTATTAGGTAACATCTTACGTGAAGGGTCATCACCCCCACAATAATTAGATTCCACTGCAATTTTTGGTCTCTAAGATATTAAAAACAGCCATCAAGATTTGAGTCCCATTGTTAGATACTGTATAAATACATTAATTGGAATTCCACTTAGCTAAATTTAAAAGTTACAAACTTATTTTAAATTCATTACTATCAAAGGAGACATATTCAGATGAATTATCATTCACTGCCTCTATCTTAGTAAACTATTTTATGCAACATAATTTTACATATCAAAAGTAGAAGGTAGACTTGTGATTTTTAGAAGAAACCTTCAATAGGAAAGATAATTGAAACAGGAAATTTTAACTCCTCAATCAATGATTGTGACAGTAACACAGTATCTCACACACATGCTACTGAAGCCTCAGAATATATTTTTTGTTGCACAGAAGAAATTAGAAAGGGGGCACAACACTGTTCCTTTAATTCTGCTTTGTAAGGAACAACTCATGGTAAAATTTAAAATAAATATGACTTTATGAAAGCAATCAAAAAACCAGCACAACTTGCTTTAAAGATGGGAAGAATGTATCATTTTTTTACATAATGTGGAAACAGAAGTGTAGGAAAAAAAGAATAGCTACAAAAGAATAGCACAAATTTATAGGCTTCAAATAAGTAAGGATAAAGAATGATATCAGCAGAAAGATAAAAGGAGTTTTAAAAGTAAAACTAAACACTTCAATAAAAAAAAAGAGAAAAGAAAAGAAAGCAAAGGAAATTTACACCGGATAATAAACTACAATATTTTGTCACAGGGCAGAGAGAAGGCTGATGGACTCAATATTTTATTAGGCTCAGCCTTCACAAAAAAATAATTCATGACCAACCTCTTAATTAAAAGAATTCTAATGAGAGGCTAGTATCATAGGCCAGAATAAAGAGGAAATGTGTTATATACAATACAGACTCTGAATGCATGCAAGGACATAAAGTAGAATGAGGTTCCCTTAGATGAAGTTGACGAAAGAATAGTGATTATCTGAAGATTAATCCATAGGACGTTAAACAATAGCGAGCAACTGAATAACATTTCTTCAACCATTTTGCAGTAAAGATTTCAGTAATTATAGCTAATCAAAAGCAAAATATGAGATAATGTTGATGGAAAAGAAAGTATACTACAGAGATGTATACATAAGGGAAATGGACAATTCATTTGATCTGCTATCAGTTGCTGAGGTCCCAGCTAGACAACCACATCTAACTTAAGAAAAGTGAAATCTACTGCAGAAAATCCAGGATAGAGCAAACAACTGATATGAGGTTTCTAAAATAGATGTAGATCTCAGTGCAAGTAAAACAATGCCTCTGGGAAAAGATAAAAAAAGCCATGCCCTAATTTCATGCACACAGGGATGAGCTCTGATCTAATTGTTACCACACAGTAAAGGCATATTTGGGAAAATTACTGCTAGTTTGAACAAAGGTCTGCTCGATGTCTATTAGCAGTTAAATCCATTGTCATTGATAGTAAAGAATTGTGGGAAAAAACCCAGAAACAGTCATTTTGTTAATATATAAAATTGTGGTATGCCTCATCTTGAATACTGTCTGCATTTTGGGATTACCCCAACGCAGGTGCAAAACTTTGCACTTGGCCTTGTTGAACTTCATGAGGTTCACACAGGCCCACTCCTCCAGCCCATCAAGGTCCCTCTGGATGGCATCCCTTCCCTCCTGTGTGTGGACTGTACCCCCCAGCTTGGTGTTTTCAGCCTTGCTGAAGGTGCACTCTCTGTCACTGTCCACGTCACCGATAAAGATGTTAAAGAGTGCACTGGCTGTTTTGGATGATACAAGTTTCAAAGGGTTTGAAAAGTGGTTAAATTCATGAAGGAAGAGTCTAATGAAAAGTTTATTCAAAGACATCATCAGTCTCGAGTTCAGCCATTGCTTAAAGCTAGGATGATTTTCTGGAGAGTGTCCCTATGCACCTGCCTTCTCTTCAGATTCCCCTCTGATGTAGTAGAGTAAGTCTGGGATAAATGAGATCTGTCAGGGAAAATAGAAAGCCCTTAGATTTTTTAGTCTGGAAAAATTAGACTAAGTGCAAGAAGCAGCTTATATAAACTTCAGTGCTGTATGAAATTGTTTAGAAGGAACAATGATAAATTTTTCAATGACTTTAGAAGCAAAAGAAAATAATTTCTTAACTTTCACTAATATAATTTACTATTATCAATTATTATGAAAAATATTCTGGATACATAGACAGCAAAGCACTGGAATAGTCTTTCTGGTGAGGTTGTATATTTGTTAGAATGTAGTTGGTCTTTCTTCTTTGCCAGAAAACTGATTAGATGATTCTTTCAACTTCATTTCTATTTTATGACTACAATTTCCATAAGAATAGATGAAAAATTAAAGATGTATTTCAATAAAAGATGCACCCAAAAAAAAATTACAGAGTCAATTAAATTAATCAAGTAAAGGTTTGAGATAACACATCTGGGTTGCTTCATTCTTTCAAAGAATATGATGAACAGAATTGAGGGTTTTATAATAAAAATTTTCCGGCACTTTTTTAACATTTAAAATCCATTAGAAAGAAAGAGGAAGAAAGCCTGAGTAATGGAAAATTAGACATGAACATAGAACTGAGCCTCAGTGGATGAATTTGAGCAGGTGGTCACCTCTTGAATAAAGGGAGAATGAGCCTATACATAAACTGCTATAATCTTGTATAAAGTCAGTTTTGATGATAAATATATAATTCTTCAGACTCCAGGGCTACCTAGGCAGTGCTCTTCAGTTGAAAAGAACTCAAAACAACAGCAAAAAATTAAATGAGAAAGCATTTTTTGGAATTAATCAAATCTAAACTTTTAATGAGAAAAAACAAATACCGGGTTTGTTCATAAAGATGCTAAATTTAAAATCTTCCATTTTTTTAGAATAAAGCTTTAAATTAGGAGGCAACATGAGCTCCCTCTGTAAAAAAAGGATTGTTTTCTTTTTAGAGGGGGAATAGATAAACTTTCAACAACTTCCTCCTGTCATCTGATTATTATAATAAGTTTTGTCAATTAACTGAATCCCTCTTTATTTACCCTCTTCATCTTTGTCTTCTCTGTATGAGATGGGAGGAGGCATAAACATCTGAATTCCTCTGGTAACTGCAGCTGTAGCAAACTAGTGAAGCACGATATGTTACATCACTATTTTTACCCTATTTATCCTTGGATAACTGTTTTCAGATAGTATGCAGTGCAAAGGACAAAAATGTATGCAATTAACTTTTAAAATTGTCTTCCTTATAATGACTGTGTTGGTCTTAGAGTTTCCAAACCACTAACTTGAAAGCAGAAAATGGTGTGAGCTAAAACACATACATACACAAAAAGATAACAGAGCAGATTAACATACACACCAATGAAATCTAGATCAAGTTTAATAACCTTCAAATTGCAGCTGACACAATGCTAGTGAGAGCATAAGCTAGTCAACCATGAGAGATGCATTCATGAAACCAAACTATTTTAGGTTTTTTGGAAGAAAATTCATTATAAAATACTTACGTTTATGTGATTTTTCCCTATACAAATATAATTGTACATAATTGATTTCTAGAAAACTCACCAGAGATAATTAACAGTGGATCTCTAGCAGCAATATTTTTAAATACTAAAATAATCAATCAAGAAGGCCTAAAGTATGCATTTTTTTCCTGCACAGAATTTTTACCAAAAGATGGGGAAATAAGGAAGGAAAGGAAGGAAGGTAATTGCTTTCCCTCCAAAAAGGAATTAAAAGAAGACTTCTAGTAAATTGAGAGTTGGAGAGAATTTTTCTTAAAGTACTATTGAGTACAATTTCCTGAAGAAAACAGTAATAAAAAAATAAAAAAAAAAAGGTTCTGGTTAACCTTTTTCTAATTTCAATACATTTTAGTCATCTTTTCTTTATCCTGTGAAGACAATATTTTCTGGAAAATATATATACATATGTATAAAATACCTACAAGCACATAACATAAAATGTAGCATTAAGCAGCACTGAACTTGTTATGGGAGGAGAACTGTCTTTATAATTTGTGGTTTACACAGTTCAGTCATAACCGTCTTATGAAATTTGTTGGAAAAAGACATAGAAAATAATGACTAGTTTTCTCCATGCTGATGCCTTGTATAACAATAAATATTCAACAAATATAGCACCTGATAAGAAGTTAATATTGCTTTGAACAGTAATTACTTAAACCCAGATACCTGAGCCTTATGCAGGCATAGCCTCCCCCCAACACGTCCCACCACAGGATTTCTACTTCATATTTCATACCCCAGTGGACTGTGCCCATCCCTCACATCTGATAATTTTCATAAAGATTTCATAGAATTTTTCATCCTCATAGGATACCATGGCTGCTCCACAAAGCTCTGCTTATGGGGTGCTGGGGATGCTACCTGCTGTAGCTGACCCTGTCTGGGGAGGGAAGTTGGAGTAGATAATCTCTAGAGGTCACTTCCAACCTTTCCCATAATTGTGATTCTGTGACATCATGAATGGACTCAAAGGAGATTTATTTTAAAAAATATTTATTAAAAACAAATCTATATTTGAAAAATCTTTTGAAAAAACATTTTTAAAAAAATGCCCCAATCTCTGCTTCCTTTAAAGACTAGACAGAAGACATGCTATTTCTCTAACCATATTCCCTATTCTTCTCCCCTAGGAATTTTAGAAAAAGGAAATTATACTAAACAAAACAAAAGCAAAAAAAAAATCCGTTGTTCAAAATGGATTAAAGCTTCATTAAACAGCAAACAGGACTGATGTTTTCAGTCACTATGATTTATGGGTTTTTTTGTTGTTGTTTTGTTTTGTGTTTTTCACCAACAAACAAAAGAAGTGGTCTGGAACTAATCCCTGTGGGGGAAAAGTGTACACAGAATGAGTATAATTTTAAAACTCCAAGGCCACATTTAACAACAAAACTATGTAAAATATAGTTAATTTTCATTGCATCTTATTTGAAATAGTATTATGAAATTATTCATTCTTACTGAAGTGTGTGTGTTCTGTCCAAAATTATCTTTCCTAGTTTTTGATGATTTCCCAGACTGATAAATGTGAAAGGAAAGAATTTTCACAGCACTTGTTAATGAAGCTAGTGATTTCACAAAAAAGGCTGGGTTTTACAGAAAGGAATCAGCACCAGATGGTGCCTAGTCTTCCAGCACTGTCTGTGAATTAATAAAGTAATTATAGCTCTTTAAACATTTTTATGAATTTTATATAGAAGGTGTTCTTATGTCATTATAATAATAATGGCCCATCTTCGCGAACGAAGATTTGGGGAAAGGTCTTTTTACCTTTCCAGCCTGCGCAATGGATTTTTTAGGTGAGACACAGCCTGCGCTGAACTGAGCCCACCCTTTAATCCTAAGGTTCATCTGCCGGGGCCAAGCAAGCTTGGACAATGGCAGTGAGGTCCTCAGGACGTAGGTTTGTTTAGAGTGTCCTTCTCATAGATGGATGGCCACACAGGGCTAACGACCTCCATCAGGCCAGGAGACCGGGGACTCGAACCCGTGGTCGCAGCAGTGAAAGTCCTGCACGCTAACCACTAGGCCACCAGGGGTCTCTATGTCATTATAGAACAACTTTAAAATCCAAATATTGTCCTCAGCCTCTCTCCTAAATGTAATGCTAAATAAAGACAGTATGAAATGATTACCTATCTTCATTTTAAAAGAATGAAAATACCACCGACTGTACAAGGAATCAGTACTGTGTATTCTATTAGAAACAACTCCCACATGTACATATGCAGTATTTACTTTAACTTGAACACCACAACTATCTCCTGTTAGTATGAACATAAGCAAGTTGTATTCTCTTTTGGAAGACTAATCAAATAAATGGCTATGAAAGGGCATATTTTTTATTTAGATTCTAATTTATCTGGTCATTGGTATAGAAAAAGTCTGCTTAAAAAAATCCCTGAAGTTACCTTTAATTCTGACTGTTCTGACAGCTCTGATATTCTTTACCAGAAATATGGTCCTCATGTTTTATAAGTCAACAATTAAATACAAAAATGATAGTATTGCTATAATCTCAAGCAAAATGTATCTAGTGTTTTGAAAAAGGTTCAAAAAAGCTGGTGACATGATCATCTCATTCTACCTTTAGCAATTAAAGTGGATCTACATTATTTCTGAGAGATAATTGTCTATGCTCTCTCTTAAAAAAACTCTTAGTATTCCCATTATGGGAAGGTTAAACTTTTTTGTATAAACAACTACCTTGAAAGATTGTGTGAGGTTGGAACCAGATTTAACAGGTAACTGAAAGAGTAATTACAAAGTAATTACTAGATAGTTCCTAGATGTTATACAAGCAAACACTGTTTGAATTCTGTACTTTAAAGTGATGAATTTTTTGCTTTTTTAAAAAAAATGCTGCAGTAGTAAACAGATCTTTTGTGCAGCATTTGATGGACAGCTTCTCTGTGAAGTAGAAGAATGCACCTTAAATTAATACAAAGATTTTATATTTTCCATATGTAAAAATCATGGTTATGTCTAATGAGGCATGCAATCATGCTTTTAAATTATAACAGGTGATACCTAACAGCAAGAGAATAGCTGTGTATTTTAATAACAGTCTGGAGAGAACTGCAAGAGCCAGAGGCACTGGTGTCTATTTAAATATGCTATGCCATTTTCAACATAATATCTAATTGCAACCAAAAACTTAGTCAATGCATTAGTACATGCAATTAAATAGTTTGTTTAAAAGCATTTCATTTGTAGTACTTTATTCTTAGTTTCCTTCCTTCCCATTAACAGAGAATAGATTCGATTTTCAAAAACAACACAGCCAAACACATAAAATTAAAAAGAGCATTACATGAAAGAAAGTACTATAGGGTAATATACCATTAGTGCTATCTAGAATTTCAGAAACACTCTTCTTTCTTTTCCTGAAACTATTTTAACTATTTCAAGTTAACTATTTCTTCATTATATCTGCATTCTAACAGCTTTGTGTTAAAAGCCTCTTTAGGCTTTCTATATAAACAGAGCATCAATTACACAGGTCAGATTTCCATTGTAAACTTTATACAAGCAGGGAATTGTGTCCAAATAAAGCCCTTATTTATTGATATTTCTAATTTGTACCATGCAGATCAGGAATTAACATGACAGTTTTTCTATCATTATGTCCCAAGAGGTATAGAAGTTGCAGTGGATGCAAATCAGCAAACAGGAATACAAGGAAACAAGGAGATCATAATAATAAAAAAAAAAAAGAACCAAAGAATTTTCTGTAAAATTGCAAATACCATAAAGATTATCACAAACAGTTAAATGAAGGAATCACAAGGTTGCCTTTTTTTATTTTGATTTTTTTTTTTGGTGGGAAACACCAAAGAAATTTGAGAGTATTTACTTGAATCACTAAATTAGTGGTCAGAGGCAGCTCCTCCTCAAGCTGAGAAGAGACAGAAGTCAAGTTCAGTGTACTTCAAGATAATCCAGAATATAATACAAGGTGCAAAACAAATGAAGAACTGAGTCACAAGAACAATAATTTGCAACAAGATGATTTATGAGTGGACCCAAAAAAACAGAGGGTAAGATAAATCTATGAGCAAGAGTCCCAAAGTCCCCTAATATTCACCTTCACCCCCAATAATGTATTTGCATTTGTAAAGACCGGAGAAGTCAGAGTTACAATACTCAGGTCTACAAATACTCAGCCTTTACCAGGAGTTTAGTTCTGAAGAGACACGGGAACCCACACGCACATTTTAGAGCTATGATATTCTTTATGATGAGATCCTAGAAGGTATAACTGCAGCCCCATATGAGGACTGACATGATCATGCAGTGGATTTTGGCATGGTGCCCCAAGTGAGCTGAAACACAAGCAGAGACAGCATGACGCACACTGAGAAAAGAATCAATAAGACCAGTCAGAATATAGTGCAAAGAAGTGTCCTGGAATAGACATCGAATTAGGAGTTGCTGACTGCACATCCACAAGCAAGGGTCAAGGAAGCAGTGCAAGATTATACTTTGGACAGCGGGAAGCAGATACAGAGTAGAGATAATTCTGTCTTGCAGTTGTGTTAAGGACTTCTCCTAAGGTAAACTTAATTGCGGTGACAGCATAATGCATAGCCAGAACCCTAAACATAAGTTCAAGAAAATAATTTATGCAGAGTACAGGGTCACAACTTCAACCTGATTCAGTGATAGGTGAAAAAATACAACAACAAAAAATTCAGAAAACCCTTGGATTTTATACTCGACATTAGCTTTGAACACAAGGAAAAAAATAAGCTGTAGGTGACAGATCAAGGAAGGATTAAAAATTCAGCAGATTTAAATAAAGGAGGATGAAGAATAAAAATTCATGAAAGAGCATAGAGGACAGAGAAATAAAATTGATGAAATCTGTTGCATCTGTGACTAGAAGAAGAAGGAGAGAAAGTTCTAGAAGACAATAGAGCATAATAAGAGAGAGAAGGAATGAACCAGGAATCACCTTTATCCAATGGAAATCACTGAATTTGCATAAAAACTAATAGACTTGAGAGAAGACTCATGTACTTATGTAGCATTTTGGAAATGCTTATATTTTATTTGTTGAAATCTCTAATGATAGAAAACTCAGTTGTCTTCTGATGGTTTATTATTGTCTCTTTTAAAGTGATGTAGAGACTAGGGGGAGTGTAGAGCTGCTAGAAGGTACTAACAGCACAAAAGAAAAGATGCTACCATGATGCAAATGCATGCTCAATCAGGCCTTCTGTTCAAGGTACAATATGCCTTTTTCCATTAACACTATTACTTATTAAAACGACTATAGTCCAAAAGGAATCCAGGACAAAGGAAATTAAAGGGCAGCCCCTGAAGAAACAACTGGCGTGCAAAATCTCTAGGGAAACAGAAGGAAAGTAAGAGAGAAGCATGTTCAAAAAATGCTCTAATGGCTTAATTTTTTCTCTTCTCTCTCATCTCTGGAGAAGTGCTTTTCATATATGCATGTAAAAGCACTGATAGTTTTCTAAATAGCTGTGCTCCCTCCTCCTGCCAGGTAGTAAGAGAAAATAAAACTTAATATTTGCAGCAGACTTAAATTCCACTCTGTCTCATCATTTTGGCTGCAGTAGTTGCCGCATCTTTGTCTCCAGTGAGGCTGGGCTCCTTTTGCACTCTCCTTAAACTGGCAGTGAAAACAGTAGAGAACTCTGCTCTTCCAGCCATTGGTACCACCAGGTAACTGTGAACACACCTTTTATATATTAAAAAATTATATATATATATAATTGTATACATACAAAAGCATATCAACTAATACTGTATATTATATATTTTATACTTACAGTCTGAATATACACTCTGAATATGTATGTCTGTGTATATACATATTCTTTTACACAACAAAATCTCCATTTGTTTTGAGGACAAAACAAATAGGGAAAATTGGAGTTTAAGTTTGCAACGTGCTTCCTAAGTTTATATCTACACCCTCTTCAAATTACTATCTCTGCATTGCCAGTTACAATCACTGAAAACTGATGAAAATTTCTTTAAAAGTATGCCATTTTGAAAGGCTGTGATTGTGGAAAGAAATTACTTTATACTTGAGCCTTCTGTTTTCATTTTATTACCTTACTATGGGAGCTTATTTTAAGTTCTGGGCTTCTAACTAGATCTTTAGTCTATTAAAATTAAGACATTCAGCCTATTGTATAGCTGTAGGTCTCAGGGATACTTTCTGGCACCCCTGATCCATCCTAGTCCTATGCTGGTACAAGGCCCTCAAGTACATCATATTTTCTCCTTCCCTTGTTCCCTTGGGAAGGAAAAAGAAGTGTACAGAAGCTATAAAGGAGACACAGCATGAGCTACACAGAAAGACAAGAGGTACATTACGGAACATACATGCTATGTAGATTAGACACCATTGCTTTTCTAAGTCTATACATATTTCCAGACTTCTGATGATTTTAATGAAGTCATGAGTTTTCTTTTATTGAAGAAATTTTAGGTCAAGTAATTTGAAAGTACAGTCACAAGCAAAACATACACCTTTGTTTTCTCACCATGAAATGACACAGGATGGGATCAATTCCTACAAACTAAGTATCTATGCCATGGACATTCACACTTAATCTAACAAACAAAAGTCTAAGGAAATTTAACCATCTCTTCAAAAGTTAGTTTAACCTGGTATTAAAGTCTTCTAGTGGCAGAAATACCACAAATTTCTTGCATAAAACAATATGTAGTACATAACTACAATCCTGTAGTTATCAACTTATTCATGATATTTAATACATAGATCTTAACAGTTTAATCCAATCAGTTATTCTAATTTTGTATGTTTTCTAAAGTTAATCATATCAATCATGTAGCAAACTTTTACATATCAAAATTTGTTATCAGGTCTCCTCCATGAATCTCACATTTTCTAAATGTTCCCATTCCTTCACCATTCCCTCATCTATCCACTCTGTGTGCATCTTTTAGATGTACTCAAAAATCAACCTGCAGTTGCGGCTGAGGCTTCTCCATTTCCATAATGAATAGAATAATTATCTACTATGTCCTAAAATGATGTTGAGTAATTAATTTTTGTTTCTGTAAAACCAGTATATTTCTGCTTGCTATTCACTTTATGCTGCACAAATTCACCCCATTCTAATCTTGTTTTTAACAACTCCTGGCCAATTATCTCATACCTTGCAATTTTCAAGACAAATGTGATGACAAAGTACGATGCTTTGTGAAGTAAAAGTCACATGACAAACTACCTTATCACCTCTGTCAAGTTGCCTATATTGATGCATCAGTACAGAAAAGACATGGTCTACTATGGATTTTCATTTTTTTCTTTGTTTTAAGAGAAGCTGAATTTTTGACTGGGTATTTTTTTATCGAAGTTCCTTGGAAAAAAGCTTGCCCTATTCCATGCTGCTGACTGGGGAAAAGAATATATATTCCTACTTTTTGTATTGGCAGATACTATTATATATATATTAATCATCTTACTGACAAGAAGTCCCCTAGTTTGGGGATCAAATCTACTTAATGTTTACAGTGCAAAATCTTGCATCTGGATATTTCATTTAGACAATAGTTAGAAATGAAGTGAAACAAACATAAATTAACTACTTAACATGTACTTTCCTCAGGCAAGAAACTCTAGAAATCTCAGGTTTAATTTATTTTTGTGAAGTTTCAGTGTAATAAAATAGACAAGTTATGTAAAAAAATACTCAACTGAATATAATATTCAGTGAAGACTCAGGAAGAGTCACTGATGTATTTGCAGATTTGCTATTTTTTCAGATTTTCCTTTTTCAAGATTACTGCTACACATTTTTTTAAAGCAATGGCTACAGAAAACAGAAGGTATTAACAGATCAGCTATGATATATTTACAGCTGTATTAACTGCATATTATGCAATCAGTAACAATAAAAAATCCTGAAACTACTGTTTCTTAATACCTATATAAATAAAAGTGTGTTGTCAAGACTCAAGAGAAAATGTACTATTGCTTCTGCTACAGGCATTGCCCAAAAGTTGTTAAACAGTGGTTGTGGAGATATTCCATACTATGACAGATCTCCAGAGCCTCTTCCAGAGATGTGCAAAACCAAAATGACATCTTCACCACCTATCATTTTTAGTGACTTGTGGAAATGTGTTAGGTTTTCAGGTCCTCATACTGCCATCATTGTTGAGCTTTTCCATTTTCACAAGGACAAAATGACAAGTCCTGTTCCTGGGAGAAGAGATGAAACTGGTTGTAACAGGACTCAGACAACAACAGCACAGTTATTTCACTTAGACTTTAGTGACTGGATGTAATAAAGGAAGAATTAATTATTTCTTTGCTGAAACGGGGAGAAGCTGTCTCCTGCAAAACTAGACAGCTTATTTCCTTTCAATAACTTTGTAGGTCAGAGTACTTGTTATAATCAGTTATGGTCAGGTGATTAGAAATCCACTAAAGGTTTTTAATTAATTAAATAAATAAATCACAGAATATTCTGAGTTGGAAGGGACCTGCAAGGATAATGGAGTCCAGCTCTTAAGTGAATGGCCCATACAGGGAATTAATCGAACATGTGACCTTGGCATTATTAGCATCAAACTTTAACCAACTGAGCTAATCTCGAGGTCATGTGTTCATTAAAAATCACTGTGACTGTTAACTATCAAAAAAGCTTGGAGAAAATTACAAAATACAAGGTTATTCATTTCCTATCACCCAGTGTTCTCAGGAATTCTCACTAGCTTTAATGCACATTAAATACTGCAAAATATTTCCTGGTATATACATTTGGCCTTCTATAATTTTTGTTGATGGCTTCCTTTCTTCTTTCTGACAGTCTGAATGTCTAGGTTGCAGCACAGCCAGACAGAGTTTCATGACAAAGCAGTTCATAACTGGATTTTGTGTGTCTGAAATCACAGACCAGGGGCCTTGATCTGCTGTAACAAATAATATGATACTAATGGGATTTTGATATTCTGCTGATGTGAATATGGCTTGGAGACTCATGTAGTCAAGATCTACAGAAACTTTTAAAACAACATTAAAAGTAACGGATGGTGATTTGGTCAGAAATTGAGATTCTTTTAATTTTAAATATCCCAAGGTAAGTATAATCAGAACACAGTTGAGACAAAGTGGCGACACATTTGTGTGAAACTGGAACTCCATTCTGTTTTGCAAACAAGATTTCTTTTGTGAAGCTCCTATTTGAATCACAGACTTTAGTTTGAAATTTGAGATTCATGCTGTATTGCATCTTCCATGGGGGACTACAAACTCCATTTGGTAATAAGATCTTTAGCCCTAACTTAATTACAGTATCTGAAAAGCTGACAGGGAATAAACATGACTAATGATTCTGATTTTCTCTCATCTGCTCACCTATTCAGCAATCTCTCTGCACAGAACCTTGCAGGGTGATCACAATTGATGATGTTTATATGTCTGACATTAGAAATAACTGTTGTAGCAAATCACACTTGTATCTGTGCAGTACTTTAAAATTGAGGTAAAAGTTGAAAATAAAATAACTATGTTCAATTTAATCTGAATTTAAGGGGCAATTTCTGGCAAATTTCTCATTTTCAGAATAAGTGAAACATTTCATTCTCTCTGCAGATCTACAGGGATGCAAATCCTGTTTTCAGACATGTCCTGTTCATGACATATTTTAGCAAATAAAGCCCAACAAGAGGGAAAGCAACTTAATTTGTTTTCCAATTTGCATTTATTGCCAGCTGCTGTCACTGTCAGATGGAGAGTTTCAGGTACTTGAGAACACCAGCTTGGCAATCTTTCTTTGTTTTAAGAGACATGAAGTTTATTCCTTCAATCTGCTTCTATTTAATATAAGCAGAATTTGTCTCCAGTGAGTAACAGATGTTTTGAATTTCTCATAATTAAAGACTGTGTGTTTAAGCATATATATTTCATTTACATTTAGACTGAAAGTTTCAGTTGCTTGGGAAGTGACAACACAGAAACAAGATTTGAAAAGCTAAATCATGATTCATTTCAATCATTGTTCAGCTCTCTTCTCAGCAAATCTCTCTTGTACCTCTTGATTTCTAACAAATTTGGCAGGCCTTTTTCTCATTCATGTACACATCACATATACATATTCATAAAATACATTTATATGCACATATATGCACATATATATATGTGTATTCAAACTGAAAATAGAAGTACATTATATGAAATATTTGGAAGGGCTTATAAATTTAGGCTTATAAATTACTATAGGCTGTCACAGTAATACAGTACCATACAAATTTCTTCTCCAGAATAAAGCAGCTGTCCCAGGAACCACATGCTAAATAATGACTACAAGACAATTACACTGGAAGCTTGTCACACACCTGAACGTCAGGGATATTCTTCTATTATTGACCATCCTTCAAATATCAACCAGTGAAGATACTCGGGAGACAAAGAATGGCTCAAATACAAACAGTTTTCATTCATTGCTGTTAAAGGTGTACTACTTACATTCCAGAGATGCACACTATCCCTAAGCTAACTTCATTTACACGTAAGAAAATTCAAAGAACAATTTTCATACAGTAAACGAGGCAAAGATTTAAGCCCAAAAGTTTGCTGGATATTTGCCAAAACTTCATCATGATATTTTTAATTGCTTTTCATGAACCATCTAATTTGTTATGAAGAGTGACTCATGTGCCTACACGTAAGTGACTGGTGGTATTTTAGATAGTCTACTGAGACATCCTCATGACAAGGGCAGCTATAACACGATGTCCATGAGAATTGTGCCTTTCTGAAACTGTAGCTTATAAGACCAGACACGATAACTAGGACATCTAAAATGCCACTGGCCAGGGACGTTTAAGCAACTGAATCCCATCTATTAAACTTGTGAAACTTGGAGTTTTCCTTTGGAAATTAATGGTTGTACAGAGAGACTTTTTTAATTCATCACTCAACTTTCAACAATTAAAGACCTCTGATGCAACAATTTCAAATATGAATTACATTATCTTTCAGCACTGAATACACAACATGGAAAGTGCTCATAGCAGAAAAGACACCTAAAGAAGCAACCACTAAGAGAAGAAGGAAAAAACATCCTTTATCAGCTTATGCTAATCTCTTGCCCTTTTCCTGGCAGCAAGTCAGCATCCAAAAAAGTAAGTACAGGAGAATAGAATTGAGCAGTTAAAAGGAGAAACTTGACAGAAAAATCTTAAACTCTGGTAAAAGACAACTCTGGGCCAAAAAGTAGATGTCCAGCATACCTTGGCATGTTCAAAACGACTTTCACATGCTTGTGTATGAAGAGATAGTGTAAAGAGATCTTGGAAATATTTCTAAAAGACTCTTCAAAATCTGTTATGTGTTTCAAAGGATATACAGGAACAGAACACAATTACCTATGCAGAGGATCTTACAGACTAACTTTAGCACTAATATAAAGACATATAGAGAATACCTGAGCATGGAGTTGAGGAGAGGGAGGGGAGAATAGAAACATAATTTCCTATCATATTGCCTAAAAATTAAAAGAAAAGAATGGGGGTTGTAGGATAAGTCACTACACTGCACTACATTCACTGATTAACTTTTGATGCAGATATTTCTACTGTAAATAGTTAGTTCTGTCCAGGCAGAATTTTAAAATCTTTACATTAAACAACAAGTCTCAAATTACCTACGAAATGGTCTGAATTTTCTGGTTTTTAATCATCATAAAAATTCCAAACATTATCCTCCGAGAAATGAAAGATGCAGAGGTAGTCCTGTGCTTTAAGGTTTGTATATTAGGGGCTTTCCCTTTACAGCCCTGTAACATTTCACTTGTAGAACTGAAGTATGCTTTAGGCTTTGTAGTCTTTCACTGACATACCTCAAGGCTGCTGTGGCAATACTTTTACACTGTACTCCTAAATGTTCTCACAGCCTCCTGTCATCAAACTGCAAGACTCTGGTATGTCTCTGGTGCTGGATTTTTCATGGGAATAGGTTATGATAGATTTTTAAGTCATCCTTTCTCCTCCCACCCTTCTTTTACCTCTCACTTTCCAGCTTTTTGTTTATAACTTTATGATCAGGAATATGTAGAGCTTAGTAGACAAGTAGAAAATTATTATTTAAATAACACAGAAAAAAACTTTCAGACATACACATGCAAAGAACTTCACAACCAGTTGAGTGCAGCATCTGTACCTGATCAGTGTGCTGCAGTCAACAGCATCAGCACTGACGTGTAAGGGAAACCAGCTGGGATATCAAGATGATCCTGATCTAACCACATAATCATGGTGGGAAGTGTTCAGAGAGAATATCTGCGGTGCTGGAGAAAATGATGGGAAGAAGAATCTTGCCTGGGGATAGTCTCTTCCTTTCCAGCTGGCCGTGCATGAGTATAGTTTCCTCTTCTCTTTCTGTGTCTCACACTATTTTTTTTTTTTTAATTTTCTTTTCAGTTGAAGTTCATTTCTTTTTCATTAAGGGTGTATGTACGACCAGTTAGGGAGCTCACAGGTAAGCCTGTTTGCTCAGCCTTTGAGCAACACAGAGAATATTCCAGATTTTGAGAAACCTTCTACAAAACTCAGTAGACTTGTATGTAGCACTCTGGTATATCTGCTTTTTTTGTCCATGTTTGATAATCTCAAGCATGAATAGTAAGGAAAAGAGTAAGGACACTACTAGTTATAACAGTGAAAGAGTTTAAGTCTACGTAGCCCAGAAAGATGGAAAACAATTCTGAAAAATTCAGTATTATCTATACTTGTATAATTCTCTTGGAAAAAAATTGAGTATTTGAATTGACAGAGGGAAAAAGTCCTCAGGCATTTGTTACAACTTCAAAAATTGACATAAATTTTCATATTCTATGTAATAGAGATCCCAAAAGAACACATATAAAGCTAATCAAACTGAAGCTGTTCAAACATCACCAATATTTCCCAGGAGAAGAAGACAAAAATTAGGGATGTCTCAGTAATCTAGGTGGAAACTAAAGCTTCCTTTAAAGAAATACAGCAACTCAACCAAGGAATTAACATCCTAAAAGGTTTATCACATCTTTCAATAATTCAAAATGCTCAAGATTTTTTAGACAGTTTGAGGAAATACAGAAGCACAAACACTGCAGCCATACATCAGCAAGTGCTTTCAACTAACTGTCTAAATCTGACAATGTAAAAACACAGAGTTGAATATTTTCTTCATATGGAAGGAAACGTAGCAGTTCACTAACTCCTTTAATTGCCTTCCATATATATAT
Source organism: Neopelma chrysocephalum (assembly GCF_003984885.1). Lineage (NCBI taxonomy): Eukaryota > Metazoa > Chordata > Aves > Passeriformes > Pipridae > Neopelma > Neopelma chrysocephalum. The sequence continues at coordinate 6,412,340 of NW_020897719.1, forward strand.
AACAAAACCGAGCCCTCTTCTATCCCACTTGACAGAGCTCTTGGCAGAGACCAGCAAACACTTCTTATTAACCTCTGTCTCCTAAGTAAAGAAAGTAGAATTAACATCAGTTGAATAAAACTTACAGAAATGAAAAATATCCTAAAGATTCCTCATGTCATTTTTGCCCTTTCCATTAATTTGACTCAAAGAGTTAATTATGCTGAAATAAACATTAGCATAATGCCTAAGGATTCAATTTTTTACCTGGCTATGGAGTGTTGGCAGCATAAACACTGAATCTAAACTGTAGAATAATTCATTAGGAAATATGCAATAGCTGTGGCAAGATTTACTACAACTATGCTTGAAGTGTTTTTAAAAATTAATATTATGCTGCTATGCTTGGCTTAATTAGCTTTCTTCTTCATTTACAAAGCATATCTGTCTGGTTAATGAACTCAGTCTCTATTCCCCATTCTTGAAAACCTGTTTAATTAAAGTTTTAACTACTGCACAAGTTTTAGAAACAGTAGAATGACTTTTATTACTATAAATCTAAATCCTTCTTTTAAATATGATCAAACCTACATATACTATATCAGAAATATGACATAATACTCCTGAATACACACACGACACTGCTATTTATAATTATATGTGCCATCTATTTCCATTATGTTGCATCTTGGCAATTTTGGTGGTTTTGCACAGAAAGTTGCACAAGCAGTCAGCTTGTGATTAATTTAGCCAATCAGCAAGTCAGTTTCTTGCTATTCATTAAAGATTACCTTTTCTTTTTGATTCATGCCTATTTCTAATCTGTTCATTGATTTCCTCATTCATTATTCTATTCTATCTCTTTTAGAGGTCCATCACTTATTAGACTCCCACCCCTACTAGTAGGTGACTATAGTTTTCAATTATAGCAAATCCTATCACAATCTTTTTCAGCATTTGCCACTTCCTCCCATTCAGGTTATAATAAATGATAAATATTAATTTAATTTTGCTATATATATAAAATAGAAACCTAGTCATTAGAAATGTTGTCTGGGATAAACTCAAGGTTCTAGAAATGCATGACATACAGTTTATCATAGCAGGTTCTTTTGGCTTCATATTAAAACCCTTGTGGTGTAATGGTCAGTGAGTAGAAATTATTTGTGCAATCACTGCCAACAGACTACAGTAAAGCAGAAAATATTTTTGGCCTACCTATGCAGAGATGCTGGAGACCCCACTTAATGACTTGTTACCCATTATACCCAAAATACACTACAGTTTCATCAGACAATTTACTCCACAGAAGCAGAATGTTAACAATAGTCAGTTCTAAAATAATGAAAAAAGATAATAGTAATTTTCCATCCTATTCTCATTTGAATCTCATAACCACTGGGGTGATCCATTTCAAAACCTTATTAGTTCTGCTGTTGTGAACTATTCAGAACCTCATTTCGAGATCTGTGGACCTCATTTCAAGGTTTGCAGTACAAAACTATAGAGGCAATCTTTTTAAAGAACAATTTACAATTAATATTCCTGTCAACATATATTTGTAATTTTTACATAATAACAAACACAATAATGTCAAAATTTTCAATTAAAACATGGCCAATTATTGCGTATAGCTGACACACTGTGCTATAAAATATGCACTGGCACTAAAAAACTGTCAGGCTGTAAATCTAATGAAGAAAGAAAGCAAAAAAATGGTAAACAATGTTATTTTTCTAAGTTTAAAAAAAAAGAGAGGTAAAGCATCATCAGTTAATTCTGTGTAGAATTGTGTATTTATTACTCCACTCAATGGAAAAATATGAAATGCATAAAATTAATTTTGAAGAGGTGACATTTTTGTATTCATTACATAAATTTATATCCCAAAGAAATGGTTTTTTTAAATATATGCTCTTATCCCCTCCAAAAATCTTTTAACCGTATTTTCATTCAGACTAAATTGGCCTAGTTCACTTAACATTAACAGAGCTAAGAGTCTTCATACCAGCTGAGGCTCTGATCCTATGAGAATATGTTCAGATGGAAGCGTTGGTGCATTTTAAGAAGTTACTGTGCTTCAGCTGGAGTTGGTAACCAGACATGTGGTCCCTGCCAGCTCATTGAGATGACAAGGACATGGTGTACATTTAAGCTGCCTTCAGCAGTTTCAAAAGGGAGCTGAGGTGAGAGCACTGGAAAGATGAGCATTTAGGAAGAACACTGGAGGCGAGCTATGTTTTTTGTGTACAACATCAAAAGTGATGCAGCCGCTGTTGTTTCTCTACATATGTGTGGAGATGGAAATTAATCTTATCATTAGTTTGGAGTAGTGACATGCACATGATCACCTTCAATGAATTTCATGAGGGAGCAGTATCTCCAGCTGTGAGGGATAAAAAGCAGGAGGGAAGAGCGTGCGTGTGTATGTGTGCATAGAAATGAAATGGGGCTAAAGAAAAGCAATACCTTTTAAAAACCACCACCTCAGTCACTTGCAGTTACCTGACCATTAGCTGGTTTGAAACAAACAGAAAGTCTGCTTAAATTTTGCTTTAAAGGAGACTAAAGAATTCAGGCAAAACCAAACCAAAACAAACAAAGAAACAAACAAAACCAAAAGAAACTTCAGCCCCCAGAAAGTCATCATTTGGGATTCTGAAGCTAGAATAATGCTGCAATAGGGAAGCAACCCCATACTGAGACCATTTTGCAAGGCAGTTTTCTACTCTTTATTGGTAGGTGGATACAACGCTTTCACTTTGTCACTGGCTGAGTTCAGCACCCTAAATATATTCAAGTATGATAGAAAGAGGACTTTTGCACTGCTGTAAAATGAAATAACCAGTAAGATTTATTTACATTATTGAGAGTAGATTCTTCTATTTCAGCATGTTTTCCTTCAATTTGCAAACACAAAAGTATCCCCGATCCTAACACTGCTCAAGTTAATAAAAATTGTAGTTTCAATTTACAGGAGAAAAGTGAATGAATTTCCAGGTTTTGAACCTTGTTTGCCTTCTAGCACACCTACAAAAATCTGTGCTGACAAATACGTGAACTTATTGTTCATTTTCTGAGATGAGGAGCCCAGGGAGCTCAGTTAATATCTGTTCCACAAGCCTCTTATGTAAGCATAAGCCTGCAACAACATCTTTTATCCTGACTTCCTCATCTATAAAATGGGTTTAATACTATTTACTTCCCCCTACCCCATCTTTGTTCCTGTCACAGTGAGCTTTTAATGCAAGTCAATGAGCAACAGAGCTGAAATGGAGCTCAGCCTATATTCAGACACTACTTAAGCTGACATCTAAATGCTGAGATGAAGTTCTAAATTGTTCAGAACAAAGAGCATTTTTACTAAACACACCCTTTATTCTGATGCCTAAGTATGGATTTCAGTGCCAAATTTCAGACTACCAATTGTATTTGTATCCATAGTTTAGTAAAGGAAGGAAGTAAAAAGGAAATAATTTTTGAAAATTAAAATGCATGAAATATTTTATTAACCAATGGAATTTTAAAATTTTAATGCATTTTATTTACTTGTTGCTCACTTTTTTAAAATCTTCATAAAGACAACCTATTGAGCTTCCCATTGGGATGATTATACTTCTATGTAAGTCTTTTCTAACCATCTGATGTCTTGGCAGAAAATCAACTTACAGTGAAGCAGAAATCAAATGTGTTTCTCTAAAGAAAAGCATCTACAAAAGACATGCTCTCTTGAACAAGATAAATACACAGCATTTGTTTAAGCTTCTAACAAAATAACACGTTTGAAAATTAGTATTTGATATCATAGAATCATAGGATAGTTCAGGTTGCAGGGGTCCTTAGGAGGTCTCCAGTCCAAATTCCTGCCCAAACTAAGGTTAGCTACAAAATCAGTTATTGAGGGCTTTATCTAGTCAGATCTCCAAGGATGGAGAACTCAGCTTCTCTGGCAACAGCCTCATTGCCTGACCATCCTCACAGAGAAAAGTTTCTTTTATCTGGTCTGGAACTCTATGCTCATTCGACCACTAGGCCCAGCTCCACCTTTGTGCTAACCTCCCCATAGATACGGGAGGGCTTTCTGTTAAGTCACCCCAAAGCCACCTCTTGTCCAGTCTGAACAAGCCCCATTTCCCCAGCTCCTCCTGGCAGGGCAAATGCTGCAGCCCCAGTCCAGCTTGAGGGAGGAGGGCCCTCTGCTGTACTTGTTTCATATTATTGTTGTCTTTCTATCCAAAACTGGACTCTGAAGCCTATGTGTGGTCCGTGACACAACAGTATTTTCCTTTTCCTAAAACAACATTTGTTGTATCACAGCCCTGTTCATAATGTTTATGTTTAAAACCTACCAAAAGGCCTCAACATACTATAAAATAATTTTGTAGAAAGTAAAGACCTGCTTATAGTAGTATTATCCATTCTTGCATTGGTCTCTATTTCTGTGTCCAGCACATGGAAGCCAGTCAGGAGAAGTAAACTGGTGACCAGAACTCTGCTGGATATTTGCACTGCAGAGAATTTCACTATTGACCGATAGTGGGATAAGCCAGCAAAACTTACATGTTCCAGGTGCTGGTAGAAGCACAACCTGGACAGGCCGTGGTACTTCAACAGTACTTTTCCCAACTCCTCTCCCAAATTTCTGTTTTCCATCCTTGTAGTTTTCAATAAAATGCTTGTTGACCTCTTTTCTCTTAATTCTATAATATATATTAGCACAAGATAGAATGGTACTTCACACAGCTACAACTAATGCTGCCAATAAGTGCTTGCAGACACACTTCCTAGATATACTAGATTATACTTCACAATAACCAGGGGCTGCATAACTACAGGGATTTACTTAAAGCCATGAGAAATGTTACTCCAAGGTACCTACAGAGAATTTAAAAAACTTCCCCACTGTTTATTACTCTGGCAGATTAAAACAGTCTTTGAACACTACAGAGACTCATTATGCACAGTGTTCACAGATATGCCATCTTGAAAGAGATGATGCTTTTTGCATTTTTAAAGTGTTGCTTCTCTAATTAAATTTTTTTAAAAAAATAAAAAAAAATTTTGCCTCCTGTAGATGCAGCTGTCATTTGTGTCTTGGCTCAGATACACACTAATTGAGAGTAGCCTAGTACATATTGCAAATTGCAATTGCATACTCAATTTTTAGTACTTTTGGGCTTAGTCTGAACAGTAACTCTATGAAAACTATTGTTATTGATGGTCTCTCTTTTATTGTCTCTGTGTTGCCCAAATCAAACCTCCTTACTTCAGTGGTAATAGGATATGTTGCTTCTTTTTTCTATAAGCCAACACTGAAATAAGTACAATCTCAGAGAATCCTATTACATCATCTTTTTTTCCTTTAATATTAAGACTTCCAGAGGTCACACGGAATCAACCTTGTAACTCCACTGCTTTCAGTGAATTTTGACAAAGGAGACCAACTGAAATATCAGACAAATTATATTGGGGATACACACAATCTGTTAACAATCTCACTGCTGCTATCTGTACTCTTAAGAAGAAAATATGCCTGTAAAGTGTTATGGATATTAAAGAACTGAAGACCTTACTTCATAGAGCGATGAGTAAATACAGCTATAATATTAACACTCACTTTCTAATGGAGGGGAAAAAAGTAAGAAATTAGTCTGGAAAACTATGTCTTTTTTACAATCCATATATTTGCCTTTCTGAAAACTTCCTGGGGAAAAAATTGTGCATTTTTTTCCTGAAATTCAACTTTCTATTCCTATTCTTTCTGTCTCTTCATGCCCCTTCCTCAAATATCAGACAACCAACCTAATGCAAAGCAAAAAAAAAAAACTCTATATTTTATAATGAGTATGAAGAGTGCCAGACCTTCATTACTGGGCCTAAAGATCTATAGAACCTTAGAAATTCACTATGGATACAGAAAATCTTCATTCTACATTTGTCAAATTTTTTACCCAGGTTACAGATGCTGCACCAATATACATTTCCATCATTTGCATTTACAGAAATGGAGCTCAGTCAGGCAATGACTCTGCATGTGGAAATGGAATCAAAATCAATGGAAACTCTATTTAGGAGACTTGCAAGGATGTGATCAATTCTAAAGAGTCATGACAGAGCAGTATAGCTGGAACCTAAAAAAAAAAGCTTTAATTGGCTAAAAAAAATCCATCAGTACCTAACAGTAAGTAGTGTAAAATAAACTGCATCATACCTATGAGTATTCTGTGCACATGGACAAAAAATAAGAATATTTTGGAAGACAAAGGGTTTTTCAACTAGGGCAATTTTACTGCAGCTACATCCTTTAAGTACATAAAGTACAGAGACAGAACAATATGAAGAATACAATTAGTCAGTTAAAATGAAAAATGTTCCAAAATTTTTAATCTCTACGGAGTACAATCTGTTCTCATTTCTGTTGATTCCACTATTACTACTGTCAATGTGGATCTGACCACTCGCAGAATTTTACTTTTTTTAATTTATTTTTTAATTTATTTTATTTTATTTTATTCATAACCCAAAGACAGAGAGTGGACTTTGCTGAAGAAGAGAATAGGACACAACCATAAACATACCCTTTGTATCAACATCAACTGTGATTCCCACTCTTTTAATGTGTTTTGCTGATAATCTATTTTCCTATTCCTATTCCATATTTCCTATTCTAACTTTGAGCCATTGCAAGCAGTACCTTATCACATCACCAGTACCTCAGAATAATAGTTACCAGAGGTCTATGTGCAGTGGGAAAAGAGGGAACAAAAAGACTCCTACTACAGCACTAGTGAAATGAAATTGTTTGCGTGTGATCTGTGTCTGTGTTGCCATACTTTGAGAAACAAGGAGTATTTCCTTATTCGCATCTTCAGAGGAATTTTGCAAGATGCAACATTTAAACGCAACCGCATTTTGCTGAACCATTCAGTTCAGAACACTAACTCCTAAATATCCTAACAATATCCCCGGACCAAACTTTTTAAAAAGTTACTCTTCCTAGAGGCTTACAAATCATTCTTAACCCAGGTACAGTGTTAAGAAGTAAACAATTAGATGAAAGAAACATAACTGGTACACCAAGCTCCTGCAGACCTGTGCAACTATGACAGACAGGAGGAAAACAAATTAGTTCAGCAAGGTTCTGAACAGACTTAATTTCAAATGTTACTTGCTTAATCCAAATTTTGATTTCCTTTGCATAAAGCTTCATTTATTTGTGTTACCGAAAACATATTATAACTTATCTGTGATAGATAACTATAGATTTTTCAATTTCTACCAATGCATTTAAGATAAATGAGTTTTAATAAGTTTAATTTCAAGTTACTCTGTTTTTAATTTTTAACAAATTAGATTATATTGACTTTTAAAATAAGGCCTCCTTTGGAAGAGTTAACATTTAAACAGTCTTCAGGAACCATTGTAATGATTTCCCACTTAAAGTTAATTCTCTTGTGAATCCACAGAAGATAAAACAAATCCTGATCTATGGGAGGTACATTTTGCAATATTGTCTATATACAAGCTAACCTATAGACTCATTCTCAAGGGCTAAATGGTAATTTTCTAACTGCTCTTTAAATTCTTCTGAAGAGGAAGTTCTAATAGCTTATCCAAATTAAATTATCTGTTATAGGTTTGTGGCATGAACTACACTTCGGGATATACAAGACACTACCAAACTCACTTCACCTGCACTAGCAATTAGGCTGGAAAGAAGAATAGAAAACAGAAATTTTTATTTCAGTGACTTTGTAGGCTTTTTCAAGCTTCAAAGCATATTTCAAAAGGAAAAGTACTATGTAGTCCATAATGTGTGGCTACCTGAAAAATAAAAAATGAAAGGTCAAAATGGACCTATTATAGATCTTTCACCTATACTCCCTTTCAAAAACTAGAAGTCAGTCATTATTATTTTTAAAATAGCATAATTTTTATCTTATTAAATGTTTTTAGAAATTTGAAAAACAGGATTTTTCTGTCATGGAGTCATAACACCTGAATTGAAATCAAAATATAAGGAACCTTTCCTATGGCATTAATGGCTCTGCCTATTTGATCTTTCATTACTTTCAGTAATTAACAAACAGTAAAATTTT